>NC_134354.1:742646510-742946510 GCF_048569485.1 Anomaloglossus baeobatrachus
ATGCACACAAAGCATAACACTATACTTTATCATGCAGTGAGGTGAGGGTGAGGGGTGGATTCTGTACTTGGTCACTTCTCTCCACTATACTTCTGCTCACCAGAGTTTGCTCTTGAACTGTCCTGGCTATTCTCCACTCCTGACAGTCTCTCTCCTGAACTGGCTGGACTCTTCTCAGGATACATAAACAATACTTTCTGTGCACTGCTCCTTCTTTGCAGAGAGACAAAAACACTTATTTTCTTTTGCAGAGAGGCAAATACACACTTACTGCTTCCCAGCATCCCCTGGGTCACTGTTAGATACTTTCTGTCTCTTGCTACAGACTTAACTCCACAGTTGCTGGATGATTTTAAATAATCTGTGCAGTTCCTACTTGTCACACATTTCAGTGTCGTCCGATTTTTCCCAGACTGACAGAATGAAGAAAATGGAGAAACTTTTTCTTTGTTATTCTCCACCTCCAAGAAAAACAAATCTCACTCTGATTAAATTCAGATCCAAGTCTGATTATCATAATTGGACCCTTTTACTTAGGCTAGAGTCACACAACCATATTTTCTCTGGAATGTTTAAAACTTGAAAATATGAATATCCAGTTGTTTTTTAAAATAAATAAATAGGGAGAGGTTTTTTTGAGCATTTTTGTATTTTTATTGACCAATTTTGGAGCAGACCTACTCAAATAAATGTCAGAAAAGAACATAACGTGAGGGAACATACCATTAGACTATGTCAACAAAAAGCAGTTTTAACTTGTGGGTGATGAAGCCAACAAGACCAGAATTTTCTATAGGATTTGTATGAAATGACAAGTAGACTTTAAAGTGAGCGGTTATTTCTGAAGCAATGAATTTTGCACATACTAGTGGCCACAGCTAGTACTGCAGAATGGGACCCCAACCCACGTATTGCTTCTAGCTCTGTTATTCTCCATTATAAGTTTTTCTTTTATAATACATAATGACTTGGTTTTTGCAGTAATTGTTTTTGGCAATAAGCATAATGACGCAGGAAGAAATATAAGACATTATTTGAGCCTGCAGGAGAAACTTTCTATGAGTAAATGATTAATAGTCTGCAAAGCCTCAGTTCAGTACTACATCCGATAAGATGACAGAAGTGGTGCCTTTCCTTATTTATATCCAGCAGCCCATCAGATAATTGTCACTAGTTACATAACTATTCTTTTCCATAACACTATTAGGCTGGAATCACACATACAGTTTTTATCACAGTTTTTTATATATTTAGGTTTTTTAGACAAACATAGGAGTGGATACAAAGGAGCGATGAAATAGTCTTTTTATTATATTTTTCCTCCTTTTAGATCAACTTCTACGCTAGTTGAAACAGCCTGTATGATATTAGCCTTAAGGCCGCTTTACACGCAATGACATCGCTAACGAGATGTCGTTGGGGTCACGGAATTCGTGACGCACATCCGGCCTCGTTAGCGACGTCGTTGCATGTGAAACGCACGAACGACCGTTAACGATCAAGATTACTTACCTAATCGTTGATCGTTGACGCGCCGTTCCTTTCCCGATTATCGTTGCTGTTGCAGGACGCAGGTTGTTCGTCGTTCCTGCGGCAGCACACATTGCTACGTGTGACACCGCAGGAATGACGAACATCACCGTACTTGCGGCCGCCCGCAATGAAAAAGGAAGGAGGTGGGCGGGATGTTCGTCCCGCTCATCTCCGCCCTTCCACTTCTGTTGGGCGGCCGCTTAGTGACGTCTCTGTGACGTCGCACAAACTGCCCCCCCTTAGAAAGGAGGCGGTTCGCCGGCCACAGCGATGTCACTAGGCAGGTAAGTATGTGTGACGGGTGTAAGCGATGTTGTGCGCCACGGGCAGCGATTTGCCTGTGACGCACAACCGACGGGGGCGGGTACGCTCGCTAGCGATATCAATAGCGATATCGCTGCATGTAAAGTGCCCTTTAGACAGTACAGCCATTATTCATGAATTATACAGATGGCTGGTTCTTACCTGCTTCTCCTCCCTTTTTGAGCCTCCGTAGTGTTTATGGGACTCTAATTTTCCTAATGGATGCAATATGACGTCAGCATTTCCAAAAGTTAAATAAAGGGTCTATAATATCAAATCACCTAATCTCATTGCATCTACAGATGTTTCTCAATAAATTAGTATATAATCAAAAAGTTCATTTGTTTCCTTAATTCAATACTAAAAGGGAAACACATACTGTACATTATATAGAGTACACACAGCGATCTATTTCAAGTGTTTATTTTTATTAATGTTGATGATAATGGTTTACAGCCAATGAAAACCCAAAAGTCATTATCTCAAAAAATTAGAATAATTTCCACAAAACACCTACAAAGGCTTCCTAAGCATTTAAAATGGTCCCTTAGTCTGGTTCAGTAGGCTACACAATCATGGGGAAGACTGCTGACCTGACAGATGTCCAGAAGGCAGTCATTGACACACTCCACAAGGAGGGTAAGCCACAAAAGGTCATTGCTAAAGAAGCTGGCTGTTCATAGAGTGCTGTATACAAGCATATTAATGGAAAGTTGAGTGGAAGGAAAAAGTGTGGTAGAAAAAGGTGCACAAACAACCGGAATAACCGCAGTCTTGATAGAATTGTTAAGAAAAGACAATTCAAAAATTTGGGGGAGATTCACAAGGAGTGGACTGCTGCTGGACTCAGTGCTTCAAGAGCCACCACATACAGATGTATCCAGGACTACTGAATCTTGCCTTGCTCCAATTTCACTCTGATGGTGGAAAGAATGCTACCACATTCACCCAATTACTTAACCATTTGTTCCAGGTACTATGCAGTATGTCTTGTTTGTTGGACAATCAATTCCAAATTGTCTTGGAGTTCTGGGGAGACTATCCTGCAAATCAAATTCATATTCCTTTGCCATAGGTGTCCAAGATCAATCAATTGCACGTTTTTAATCACCTTATGAGGGTAAAAAAAAAATTGGAAAACAATTTTTAAAAAAGATTTTTAAAAAGTTCAAATCCAATCAATTTTTTGTGTCACATACTTGATATTGTCATTTCAATACCATTATTAATATTATTTACTAGCCTTCAGCTCGAACTCAAGCCAAGGCGACTTGAAGGATGAACGCTCTGTAGGAAGATCGATCATATGCAAGCCTAGATTTGTCTACCAGGATCTTCTCTGCTGTTATCTTGATAGTATAAAGCCTTCAGGTTGCAGGTTTTCCTCTTTACCTTGTCCTTTTTATTCTTCCGACCATGATGTCCTTGTCTAGTGATTGCTCTCTTCGTATGATGTGTCCAAAGTAGACAAGTCATAGCTTAGTGATCCTTGCTTCAAGTGGCTTGATTTGTTCCAAAATTGATTTGTTTTTGTTCTTTGCCATCAATAGAATTGATAGCATCCTCCTCCAGCACATTTAAAAGGCAATTATTCTCCTTCTATCTTGTTTCTTTATCACCAAGGTTTCGCATTCATATATTACCACAGAAAAGACCAGACTATGTAGAAGCCATGACTTTGTCACCATGAAATGTTCTTCGATTTGAGGACCTTGTCCAGTAACGTAATTGTTTTTTTGCCAATAGCTATTCTCCTATTGACTTCCGGTGTTATCACTACATCTTGACTGATCATTGCTGTAAGAAGGTTGAAGTCTTTTATAACTTCCAATTCATCACCATCCATCTGAAATGTGTCCTGGTCATAATTGGCAATAGTCAATATCTTTGTCTTCTTTTGTATTGAGCAGGAGTCCCATGTTTGAGCTTTCCATCTTGACACTCTGTAAGAAGTCCTTTATTACATCTATGCTTGATGCTATCAATGTTGTATTGTCTGCATATTTTAGATTGTTGATGATTCGTTTAGCAATTTTGATTCTATCTTTTTTTTCAGCCAGTCCAGCCTTCCAGAAAATAGCTTCTGCATATAAATTGAAGAGAAATATTGACAGTATGCAGCCTTGTCTGACACCTTGATTTATTCTGAACAATGCCGTGTCACCATGATTCATTCAGAATGCTGCTTCTTGATTGATGTAAAGGTTCCTGATGAGGCTGATCAGGTGGTTCGGCACACCCACATCCTTAATGGTATTCCAAAGTTTCTGGTGATCAACACAGTTGAAGGCTGTGCTGTAGTTGATGAAGCAAAAATAGAGTTCCTTGTTATATTCTTTGGCATTTTCCATTATCCATCTAATGTTAGTGATTACATCTCTTGTTCCTCTGCCTTTTCTGAATCCTGCTTGTTCCTCTGGCAGTTTTTTGTCAAAGTAAGGCTGTATCCGTCTCTGTAGGATCTTCCGCAGTATTTTGCTGGCATGAGGTATGAGCGCAATAGTCCAATAGTTTCCACAGTTGGTAGTGTGTCGCCCAGGGTTATGGGGTACTCAGTCCCGGGCGGTGTATAACTGGGGAATGCCACTTTGGTGGCCGTTGCCTGGTTCCATGCCCTGGGTGCTTTTTGAAAAAGGGGATATTTACAAGGGATTTTTGAATAAAGTTCACACGTGATGCCATTTGCGGTTTGCGGCTATGTGGATGGAGCCGCCGCTGCACAGTTTTCACTACTGGGGCTGGTGTTAGTGGCAGTCTGTATGTTTGGCCCTCCGCAAGCAGGGCCAGGCCTCAGGGATGTGTGATGCAGATTGGTGTTGAAAGAAGGTAGGCCACACAAGGGGTTGCAGTGTAACTGGTTCCTTTACTCACAGTAAGCTGGAAACTGGTCACCCAAAGCTGGCTGGTCTTAAATGCAGGTCCCCTTTGTTCCAGTGCCGGTTTAGTGACCTGGTGGCTTCATTCCCCTGCTTGGCTCTATGTCTAGGCAGCCATCCATTGGTCCAACCCTAGCCTGGTACCATTCTATGGGGGAATTGGGAAAAGTGTTTGGTTGTTACCGGCACTGGTTTTCTGCGTCCCTAGGGGGTAGGCCCTGCATCCCGGTGGGGATGCAGTACCTTGTAGCTCCCTGATAGCTTCAGGAGCACTACAGATAGTATACACCTTTTTCGGAAAAGGAATGAACACCGATCTTGTCCAGTCCTTGGGCCATTTACCAGTTGTCCATATCTGTTGACACAAGACTGTGATAACATCAACTACTGCTTCAGATGGCACCTTCATAATAACACGTTTTTTAGGCCATCAGTTGAACCAGCTGATAATATTTTCCACTAAGTGGCATAATTCTTTTCTAATTACTGATAGATTTCAGCTGGTGTCATGACTTTCCATGGCCTTCTGCACCTCCTCTTTCTTCATGTGTTCAATATGTTTTACTGATGTAATTTCTTATTATTATACATAACTTAATTTATGGACATCTACGGTTCGATTCTTTGCCTGTGTGGATTGGATGTATTGTTACCGACATCTAGTGAGAATTTCATGTCAATAGCACCTGTCACACAAAGTCGTGAAACCCCCGTCACACGTACTTACCTGCTGAGCGACCTCGCTGTGGGCGGCTAACATCCTCTTCCTAAAGGGGAAGGGACGTTCGGCGTCACAGCGATGCCAAACAGCCGCCGGCCAATAGAAGCGGAGGGGCGGAGATGAGCGGGACATAAACATCCCGCCCACCTCCTTCCTTCCGCATAGCCGGCGGGAGCCGCGGGACGCAGGTAAGCTGTGTTCATCGTTCCCGGGGTGTCACACGGAGCAATGTGTGCTACCCCGGGTACGATGAACAACTGGCACCATTTTAATTAAACAATTTTTTAAAACTGAGCAATGAGTACACGACTCACGATTTGTGAGCGATACTGAGTCGCTCGGAGGTGTCACACGAGACGACGTTGTGAACGATGCCGGATGTGCATCACGAAAACCGTCACCCTGACGATGCATCGCACGATAGCTCGTCTCGTGTAAACCCCGCATATGTATCATTGGGGGTGAATCTGGAAAGTTGTTAACATAAGTAGGATGGAGTCCATTAATTACTTGTTTTTCTCAATGTGGTTTGGCGAATCCCAAGATATGTTAGGGTGCAATCAAAAATATTTCAAGATTTCAGTCTCCAGAAAGAGCTGCTTCATTCAGAAACATCATGCAGAAATGTTTGGTCATAGCCAGAGATTTAAAGTTGTAATCCAGTAGGTATAGGATATCACCTATCCACAGGATAGGTTATAACTACTAGAATTTTGCGGGATATGAACACTGAGACCTAAACCAAACACCAGCAAAAGGGATTTGAATAGAGTGGTGGCTGATATGTGCATCACCGTAGAGTGCGTATGTAAGCATGCTCGAGATGGTAGTCGTAGGGGAGGGGCTCTGAGCAGAGATGAGCGAACCCGTGGAAGTTCAGTTCTACAAGTTCAACCGGACTTTAGATAAAGTTCGGTTTAGGACCCGAACTTGACCTGAACCCCAATGGAAGTCGCTAATTGGGCAGTTGGGGGTCTCCGCCCATATACAGCCAAGCATAAGCAGATAACTTCCGGGGGTGAGCAGGGTTTTTGTTTTTTTTTGTGTGTGTGTGTGTTTGCTGCACACTACATTCAATCACGCTGTTGTTACCCCCAGTGCAAGCAGTTCAAACACTTCAAGCGGCTTGCACTGGGCTGAGCACCGAGCGTACCCGAGTACAGCGTGAGTGGTTTGCACCCAAACTCTGTTTTTTTTTTTTGTAAAGTCTGTGTTTGGTACAAACACTGAATCTTGGGTTTTCTTATCTCTAGCTCTGAGTCCACACTCTGACACGCTACAGGGAGTGATGGGGCTGTGTGTGTGTGTGGAAGCTTTACCTTGTCACACCGATACTTCTTGGCCACAGGCTGGCTTCTCATCATCATCCACTGTGTGGTACTACGTTGAAAGTTATTAAGGATTAGTCCACAACGGTGAAAAACTGCACGCAATTTACTTGCAGCACGTTTCAAACACTGTTCCACTTTGCTTGCAACAAATTTCAAACTTTGTTTCTCACAAGGCATTAATTACAGACCAGCTCTTCCATTACGGCTGCAGACATGTTCATAGCGGCTACCAAGGAGGAGAGGAAGGTTGGCTCATCTCTGTCCCTAGGTATCTAACCACACGGGTCAATGTTTATCACTGTTATTATTACGACTATGCTACATCTCTGGGGTCACTCCCTGAGTCTGTTCCCCTGTGCCAGTGTTTTTCAGCCAGGCGGTCTCTTCTCTCACTGGAAAGGGTCCCTGTGACAAACTGTTCTGCCACTGTTCGCACTTGTTCACTGTTACGGTTGCTGTGGCACTGGAGTCTATGTCCAGATTTCTTGCTACTGCACATGTGCGAGCACTGGAGACTATGTCCAGATTTCTTGCTACTGCACATGTGCAAGCGCTGGAGACTAAGTCCTATCTTGGAGCCATTGCACATGTGCGGGTGACATCATCGCTGACACGAGGTCACATGTCTCTGACACCTTCTATGCCGATTGGCTGCTGGTCATGCGCTTGTGACACGTGGTCACATGTCTCTGACACCTTCTATGCCGATTGGTCGCTGGTCATGTGCTTGTGACGCTTTGCTCGGTGATAGGCCAGCGTGACGTCATTCCTGTCGTTCTGGCAGCGGATTGGCTCTGGTGTCCTCCATCTTGGATGAGGCACAGAGTCTATATAAGACCCTGACGCACGCCGAACGGCGCTCAGTCCTCTTGGTTCATGCATGAGAGTAGACGCTCTGTGCACGTTCCTCTAGGCATCTCTCTGTCTATGCTAGGTGAGCGCTACCTGCAGGGTAGCGTTCTTATACCTTACAGCTTCGGCATAGGCAGGTGCCTGAGGCACATGGTCTGGCTGGGCCTTGTGATTCTACTCGTAGGTGGACGTTGCCGCTAGGGTATCGTTCCTTATACTGCGTCTGGCAGTTGTTCGTATCCTCGCACACTAGGGGAGTGAACAGAGGTAGGAGCTTTGTGTGGCTTATGCTGCTGTCCGTCTCTTTTGCACCACTAGAAGAGCGGACCTAGGCAGGTGCCATATCTAGTGGTTCGTGTCCTCGCACACTAGTGGAGTGAACGCAGGTAGGAGCTTTGTGCGGCTTACGCTGCTGTTCGTCTCTTTTGCACCACTAGAAGAGCGGACCTAGGCAGGTGCCATATCTAGTGGTTCGTGTCCTCGCACACTAGTGGAGCGAACGCAGGTAGGAGCTTTGTGCGGCTTACGCTGCTGTCCGTCTCCTGGCACCACTAGAGGAACGGACCTAGGTAGGTGCCATTTCACACTCACTGCCTTTGTCTCTGTGATTATTAACAGAGACCATTCCACACACCCTCCAAGTAAGGGAGGAATTGCGTAATTTACTAATTTTATTCCTCTGTGAGTTTAACAGAGGTATTGCACTCTGCCATAGTCTGCAGCAGAGTCTTTGCATGGTGGACCCTGACTGTCTGTTACTCCTTTAGGTTTTATCATCAGACAGCCCCACGTAACATTAGGACTGAGCCCAGGGTCTGGCAGTTATGGCAGAATATCAGCAGTTATACCGTTACATACAAGTGCTTGAGTCACGGCTCAAGAATATAGAGGATAAACCTCAGACCATGGTGACATCTGCACATGATCCTCAACTTGCTCTGACAAACAGATATTCTGATGATGCCAGATCATGTCGTGGTTTCATTAGTCAGTGTCAGATACACCTAGAGGTCAACTCTTCTCGCTTCTCTACGGAGAGGTCCAGAGTAGGCTTTATCATCTCCTTACTTCAGGACAAAGCCTTAGAATGGGCGACTCCCCTATGGGAGCGCTCTGATGTGGTTACTCTGAGACATCAAGACTTTCTTGATGCTCTTAAGGCGGTATTCATGGGTCCGCAGGTTACCCATGATGCGGCCCTGAGACTGTTAGATCTATCTCAGGGTTCGTTATCCACTAGTTCTTATGCCATTGCTTTTAGAACTCTGGTGGCAGAACTAGATTGGCCAGAGAAGGTGTTGATTTCTGTCTTCTGGAGAGGGTTGGCAGGCTATGTTAAGGATGCTCTTGCTACTCGTGAGGTCCCTGCTTCTCTGGAAGACTTGATCACAGTAGCAACGAGGATCGACGTACGCCATAGGGAACGTAGACTCGAGGTCTCTTCCTCACGCCCTAAGCATCGGGCTATTCCAGTTGTTGAGGGTCCACTACCATCTTCCTCAGCATCTGAAACATCTCCCACTCCTATGGAGTTAGGTCATACGTCCTCCAGACTACGCAAGTCTGGTCCTCCTATATGTTACGTATGTCGTCAGGCTGGGCACTATGCCAACAAGTGTCCTAGCCATCAGGGAAACTCCCAGGCCTAGTAACCATTAGAGGGGGGTTACTAGAGACGTCTTCTGCACCCTCTAAGTGTAGTATCCCAGGTCAGCTCTCATTCTCTGAGAATACATGGCCTATTATGGCTTTTGTGGATTCCGGAGCTGACGGGACTTTTGTGTCCTCAGGATTTGTAAAGAGACACAATATTCCCTCTATCATGTTAGAGGCGCCTATTCCTGTCTGTGTTGTTAATGGAACTATGTTGTCTGACTCCATTACATTGAGGACAGTTCCCTTGCGCCTTTCCCTGTCTCAGGGTCACATAGAGGAGATTTCTTTTCTTGTTTTGCCTGAGGGTATAGACGACATCCTTCTGGGTCTCCCATGGCTTCGGACTCATGCTCCTCACATTGACTGGGAGTCCGACAGTATTATTAGTTGGGGTTCGAAATGTCAGTCCCGATGTCTTCCCTTACCACCTAAGGTCGTTGCGGTTGCATAAACTGATCTCTCTCCCATACCTACACCCTATTTGGATTTCACTGACGTGTTCTCCAAACAGGGTGCTGAGGTTCTTCCACCCCATAGGCCGTATGACTGTGCCATAGACCTTATCCCATTTTCGGTTCCACCTAAGAGCAGGGTTTACCCCCTGTCGATACCTGAGTCGGAGGCCATGTCGACCTATATAAGAGAGAGTTTAGAGAAGGGGTTCATTCGTAAGTCTGTCTCTCCCGCGGGAGCTGGGTTTTTCTTTGTTCGGAAGAAAGAGGGTGATTTGCGTCCCTGCATAGATTACAGGGGTCTCAACGCAATCACAATAAAGAACAAATACCCGTTACCTTTAATTTCGGAGCTCTTTGACAGACTGAGGGGAGCTCAAGTTTTTACGAAGTTGGATCTGCGGGGTGCGTATAACTTGTTACGAATTTGAGAGGGTGACGAATGGAAGACCGCTTTTAACACCCAAGACGGTCACTATGAATACCTCGTCATGCCTTTTGGTTTATGTAATGCACCCACAGTATTTCAGGACTTCGTAAACGATGTGTTCAGGGATTTACTGTTATCCTCTGTAGTGGTGTATCTGGATGACATCCTGATTTTTTCTCCTGATCTGGAGACTCATCGTCAGGATGTAGTTCGTGTCCTTTCCCGTTTAAGAGAGCACTCATTGTTTGCTAAACTCGAAAAATGTGTATTCGAGCAGTCATGCCTTTTTTGGGCTACATTATCTCACAAGAGGGTCTGGCTAAGGATCCTGCGAAGCTCTCTGCTGTCCTGGAATGGTCCGAACCTCATTCCTTGAAGGCTGTGCAATGCTTCTTAGGATTCATAAATTATTACAGGCAGTTCATACCCCATTTCTCTACTTTGGTGGCCCCTTTGGTGGCCTTGACTAAGAAAGGTGCTAATCCCAAAGTCTGGTCTACTGAGACATCTCAGGCTTTTGAGGCAGTAAAAAGACACTTTTCAACTGCTCCCGTTCTTCAAAGACCCGATGAGAATAAGCCCTTCCTCTTGGAGGTTGATGCCTCTTCAGTGGGTGCTGGTGCGGTCTTGTATCAAAAGAACGGTGCAGGTAGAAAAAGGCCGTGTTTCTTCTTTGCTAAAACCTTTTCACCGGCAGAGAGAAACTATACCATTGGGGATAGGGAACTGCTCGCCCTGAGATTAGCCTTGGAGGAGTGGCGTCACTTGCTGGAAGGAGCGAAACATCCTTTCCAGGTCTATACAGACCATAAGAATCTGACGTACTTACAAACCGCTCAGCGTCTGAATCCTCGCCAAGCCCGCTGGTCCTTGTTTTTCTCCCGCTTTCACTTATCCATCAACTATCTGTCTGGGAGTAAGAATAACAAGGCAGACGTCCTGTCTCGTTCTATGGTTTCTACCCAGGAAGAAATTGACGAACCTCGTCTTATCCTTCCCTCCAGGGTATTTCATATGCTCTCCCCTGTGACGTTAGACCAAATCCCACCGGGCAAGACCTTTGTTCCGCCTGATCGACAGAATGATATACTGTCGTGGGCCCACACCTCAAAGGTGGGTGGGCATTTTGGTAATAGACTGACACGAGAGTTACTGGAGAGGTGGTATTGGTGGCCACACTTAGCCAGCCACGTCAAGAGATATGTCGGTTCCTGCTACTCGTGTGCTCGCAACCGTCCATTACGGTAGAGACCGGCTGGGCTCTTGCATCCTTTACCAGTGCCAGATAGACCATGGGAGGTGATAGGCATGGACTTTGTGGGTGATCTTCCGTGTTCACAGGGACATAGATTTGTGTGGGTCATTACGGACCATTTCTCCCGGATGGTTCATCTCGTACCGTTATCGAGAATCCCATCTTCCAGGGTACTAGCTAAACTATTCCTCAAGCATGTCTTTAGGTTTCACGGGATGCCAGATCGTATCATTTGTGATAGAGGCCCGCAATTTGCTTCCCGTTTCTGGCGAGATCTTTGTAGCCTTCTGCAAATTGAGTTGAATCTCTCTTCGGCATACCATCCGGAGACCAATGGTTTGGTTGAACGTACCAATCAATCCATGATTATATACCTTCGACACTTTGTTGCTGAGAACCACGATAACTGGTCCTCCCTCCTACCCTGGGCAGAATTTGCCCTTAACAATTCGCTGGCTGAGGCCACTGGGCAGACACCGTTCGTACCCAATAATGGGCAACACCCTAGGGTACCGGTACCGTTTCCCGCTGCTGCACCTCCTCCTCTTGTGGCCGACTGGGCAACTAATGCCAGAGAGGTTTGGGATCAGACTCAAGAGTCGATCCAAGCAGCTAAGGACCGTATGAAGACGGTGTCCGATCGGTTTCGTCGCCCGGCTCCTGTCTTTTCTCCGGGGGACTTTGTGTGGCTCTCTGCAAAACACGTGAAACTTAGAGTGAGCTCTGTCAAATTTGCTCCTCGCTTCCTGGGTCCTTATGAGGTTCTTCGACAGGTAAATCCTGTAGTCTACCAATTGAAGTTACCCGTCCATCTTAGGATCCATGACAAATTCCATGTCTCACTGCTAAAGCCGGCTATTTTACCTCACGCTCGTGAAGTGCACTCTCCTGCCTCTGATTCCTCTCGCTCTAGCTATGAGGTACGAGCCATAGTTGGTTCTAAGATGGTTAGAGGGCGCAGGTTCTTCTTGATAGATTGGAGGGCTACGGCCCGGAAC
Organism: Anomaloglossus baeobatrachus; assembly: GCF_048569485.1. NCBI lineage: Eukaryota > Metazoa > Chordata > Amphibia > Anura > Aromobatidae > Anomaloglossus > Anomaloglossus baeobatrachus. The sequence goes on from NC_134354.1 coordinate 742,658,918, forward strand.
ATCGCTCTTGGGAGCCTGAGGAGGCTGTCCATGCTCCCGACTTAGTTGCCGATTACCTGCGTCGCCGGGAGGGGGGCCCTTGAGGGGGAGGTACTGTTACGGTTGCTGTGGCACTGGAGTCTATGTCCAGATTTCTTGCTACTGCACATTGTCAAGCGCTGGAGACTAAGGCGGGCTTTGCACGCTGCGACATCGGTAACAATGTGTTACCGATGCTGCAGCGATAGTCTCGCCCCCGTCGCACGTGCAATATCTAGTGAAAGCTGCCGTAGCAATTATTATCGCTACGGCAGTTTCACACGCACATACCTGCTGTGCGACGTCCCTCTGGCCGGCGACCCGCCTCCTTCCTAAGGGGGCGGGTCGTGCGGCGTCACAGCGACGTCACACGGCAGGCGGCCAATTGAAGTGGAAAGGCGGAGATGAGCAGGATGTAAACATCCCGCCCACCTCCGTCCTTCTCATTGCAGCCGGCGGCAGGTAAGGTGAAGTTCCTCGCTCCTGCGGCTTCATACACAGCGATGTGTGCTGCCGCAGGAGCGAGGAACAACATCGCACCTGTCGCTGCACCGACATTATGGAAATGTCGGAGGCTGCAGCGATGATACGATAACGACACTTTTGCGCTCGTTCATCGTATCATCTAGGATTTACACACTACGACATCGCAAGTGATGCCGGATGTGCGTCACTTTTGATTTGACCCCACCGACATCGCACCTGCGATGTCGTAGTGTGCAAAGCCGCCCTAAGTCCGATCTTGGAGCCATTGCACATGTGCGGGTGACATTATCGCTGACACGAGGTCACATGTCTCTGACACCTTCTATGCCGATTGGCTGCTGGTCATGTGCTTGTGACACGTGGTCACATGTCTCTGACACCTTCTATGCCGATTGGTCACTGGTCATGTGCTTGTGACGCTTTGCTCGGTGATAGGCCAGCGTGACGTCATTCCTGTCGTTCTAGCAGCGGATTGGCTCTGGTGTCCTCCATCTTGGATGAGGCACAGAGTCTATATAAGACCCTGACGCACGCAGAACGGCGCTCAGTCCTCTTGGTTCATGCATGAGAGTAGACGCTCTGTGCACGTTCCTCTAGGCATCTCTCTGTCTATGCTAGGTGAGCGCTACCTGCAGGGTAGCGTTCTTATACCTTACAGCTTCGGCTGCAGTCCGTATCCTTACCTCTTAGGGGAGCGGACATAGGCAGGTGCCTGAGGCACATGGTCTGGCTGGGCCTTGTGATTCTACTCGTAGGTGGACGTTGCCGCTAGGGTATCGTTCCTTATACTGCGTCTGGCAGTTGTTCGTATCCTCGCACACTAGGGGAGTGAACAGAGGTAGGAGCTTTGTGCGGCTTATGCTGCTGTCCGTCTCTTTTGCACCACTAGAAGAGCGGACCTAGGCAGGTGCCATATCTAGTGGTTCGTGTCCTCGCACACTAGTGGAGCGAACGCAGGTAGGAGCTTTGTGCGGCTTATGCTGCTGTTCGTCTCTTTTGCACCACTAGAAGAGCGGACCTAGGCAGGTGCCATATCTAGTGGTTCGTGTCCTCGCACACTAGTGGAGCGAACGCAGGTAGGAGCTTTGTGCGGCTTAGGCTGCTGTCCGTCTCCTGGCACCACTAGAGGAACGGACCTAGGTAGGTGCCATTTCACACTCACTGCCTTTGTCTCTGTGATTATTAACAGAGACCATTCCACACACCCTCCAAGTAAGGGAGGAATTGCCTTATTTACTAATTTTATTCCTCTGTGAGTTTAACAGAGGTATTGCACTCTGCCATAGTCTGCAGCAGAGTCTTTGCACGGTGGACCCTGACTGTCTGTTACTCCTTTAGGTTTTATCATCAGACAGCCCCCCGTAACATTCACACTCTCCTGCTTGGTGGGGGAGCACTCTCTTTTTCCCTCAATACGCCTTTGTGTAGCTTAAGCTACAATTCGATTCTGGTCACCTCTGCTTCCTCCTGCATGTTACTTCTTTCTTGGCTTACCCTACACAACACTGGCTTACCCCTCACTATATTCCCCTCAATGTGGGTTGGCTTCTACCATTAACCCTACCACCACTGTCCCTGGTCCTGAAGCCTACTCTTTCCCCTACAACTAGGGAACCCAGCACTGGTGACCTCCAGTGGTAAAAAAAAAGCTAACAACAATATGAGAGGAATCCAAAAAGTTGTTTAACAGAAAAAAAATCCTAAAACTAACAAATTTATTAAATATGCTTTAAAAACATAATAGCTGAAGATATCAATGAAAAACTCCATTAAAAAAGGTAACAGACAGGAAACCAGTTGATATAAGGGAGTGAGAGTAAACGTATACCATATACAAATACTATAGACATGTATGGATGTCCCTAAGGGATCGCCATACCATGCTGCGGAGACCCGGCACCCTAAAAAGTGCAATTGCTGCCCCCGCTCACCGATGACTCTCCCTGAGTTTCCCTAAGGAGTCCCTAAACAAGAAACCTGCCCATACCAAAATTTATCCAAAAAATAAAGATTTGACTGTGAGGGGTTAAATAACCAAAATAGACAAACCAACACCACAATGAGTGTAGTCACTGAAAATAGCCAAAGAATCACAAAAAAGCAAAAGTCCATAAAAATTGGCTAGGGTTAATTGGTGCAAACCACAGTGCCCAGCCAAAGAATTACAGTCATATGAAAAAGTTTGGGCACCCCTATTAATGTTAACCTTTTTTCTTTATAACAATTTGGGTTTTTACAACAGCTATTTCAGTTTCATATATCTAATAACTGATGGACTCAGTAATATTTCTGGATTGAAATGAGGTTTATTGTACTAACAGAAAATGTGCAATCCGCATTTAAACAAAATTTGACCGGTGCAAAAGTATGGGCACCCTTATCAATTTCTTGATTTGAACACTCCTAACTACTTTTTACTGACTTACTAAAGCACTAAATTGGTTTTGTAACCTCATTGAGCTTTGAACTTCATAGGCAGATGTATCCAATCATAAGAAAAGGTATTTAAGGTGGCCACTTGCAAGTTGTTCTCCTATTTGAATCTCCTATTGTCATGATTGACTCCTGGCTCAGCTGGAGCTGAGCCTTTTTTTTTAGTTTAACTTCTGATGCAAGTCACATTAGGGGTTAATCCTTTTTTGCCTCGTTCTGGAGGTTAGGCTGCTTTATTAGGGCACTGTTTCTCTTGGACTTCGCCAGTGATACTTCTGGCTCTGCTGTGTTCTGCTCTTGAGTGACCTATTTTCTGCCCTGCCCCCTCCTGACCTCCGTGTTCACCTGACCTGTTAACCTCCTCTGTTGTCTGTTTCCATCAGTGTCTCTCCCGCTGTCTCCCTGTTCGTTCCTTATCTGTTTACCTTTATTCTGACTTGTCTTCCCACTCCCCCTCGCTTCTAGGCTCTGATTTCCCGGCTACTGACTATTTGCTTCCCTCTGACTACGTTTAGACTTTGCCCTTGTGTACTTACAAGACCTCATGTTGTGACACGGCTTTCTGACGATTCTACTGCCATCTGGTGGGCTTGACTAGTATTACCTCTGCTAGGGAATTCCCTGCTCATACGTTTCCTCCACTTTTATGCCCCCTAGTGGTTTACCAGCTAACTACCTTCTCAGATAGTTTCAGGAATCCTCTCAGTCCCACATTACTGCGCTGTACTGCTATTGTACATCTTAGAGTACAGCGTGACACATATGAAGTGTGGCATCATGGGCTCCTCAAAACAACTCTCAAATTATCTGAAAACAAAGATTATTCAACATAGTTGTTCAGGGGAAGGATACAAAAAGTTGTCTCAGAGATTTAAACTGTCAGTTTCCACTGTGAGGAACATAGTAAGGAAATGGAAGAACACAGGTACAGTTCTTGTTACGCCCAGAAGTCCCAGGCCAAGAAAAATATCAGAAAGGCAGAGAAGAATGGTGAGAACAGTCAAGGACAATCCACAGACCACCTCCAAAGACCTGCAGCTTCATCTTGCTGCAGATGGTGTCAATGTGCATCGGTCAACAATACAACGCACGTTGCACAGGGAGAAGCTGTATGGGAGAGTGATGCGAAAGAAGCCGTTTCTGCAAGCACGCCACAAACAGAGTCGCCTGAGGTATGCAAAAGCACATTTGGACAAGCCAGTTACATTTTGGAAGAAGGTCATGTGGACTGATGAAACAAAGATTGAGTTGTTTGGTCATACAAAAAGGCATTATGCATGGAGGCAAAAAAAACACGGCATTCCAAGAAAAGCACTTGCTACCCACAGTAAAATTTGGTGGAGGTTCCATCATGCTTTGGGGCTGTGTGGCCAATGCCAACATCGGGAATCTTGTTAAAATTGAGGGTCGCATGGATTCAACTCAGTATAAGCAGATTCTTGACAATAATGTGCAAGAATCAGTGACGAAGTTGAAGTTACGCAGGGGATGGATATTTAAGCAAGACAATGATCCAAAGCACCGCTCCAAATCTACTCAGGCATTCATGCAGAGGAACAATTACAATGTTCTGGAATGGCCATTCCAGTCCCCAGACCTGAATATCATTGAACATCTGTGGGATGATGTAAAGCGTGCTGTCCATGCTCGGCGACCATCAAACTGAACTGAACTGGAATTGTTTTGTAAACAGAATTGGTCAAATATACCTTCATCCAGGATCCAGAAACTCATTAAAAGCTACAGGAAGCGACTAGAGGCTGTTATTTTTGCAAAAGGAGGATCTACAAAATATTAATGTCCCTTCTATGTTGAGGTGCCCATACTTTTGCACCGGCCAAATTTTGTTTAAATGCGGATTGCACATTTTCTGTTAATACAATAAACCTCATTTCAATCCAGAAATATTACTAAGTCCATCAGTTATTAGATATATGAAACTGAAATAGCTGTTGCAAAAACCCAAATTGTTATGATGAAAAAAGGTTAACATTAATAGGGGTGCCCAAACTTTTTCATATGACTGTAAATGGAATTACAAAATGATGAGCAAGACAATCACAAGTCAAACCAGTGAAAAAAAGGAAAAAACAAAAAACTTTCCTTATTGATGCATTTGTTCTAAAAGGACGGCCTCAACTCGTTTCTCCTGTGCTTCAGGTTCATCGGGAGGCCATAAGTAGGTTGTGGATGTCCCAGGATGAGGTGGATACGGTGGTGGCTGGTAGTACTGCGCCCACTCCCTGGGGATTAAACCTGTCACTACCACTATACATATACAGTTAGGTCCAGAAATATTTGGACAGTGACACAAGTTTTGTTATTTTAGCTGTTTACAAAAACATGTTCAGAAATACAATTATATATATAATATGGGCTGAAAGTGCACACTCCCAGCTGCAATATGAGAGTTTTCACATCCAAATCGGAGAAAGGGTTTAGGAATCATTGCTCTGTAATGCATAGCCTCCTCTTTTTCAAGGGACCAAAAGTAATTGGACAAGGGACTCTAAGGGCTGCAATTAACTCTGAAGGCGTCTCCCTCGTTAACCTGTAATCAATGAAGTAGTTAAAAGGTCTGGGGTTGATTACAGGTGTGTGGTTTTGCATTTGGAAGCTGTTGCTGTGACCAGACAACATGCGGTCTAAGGAACTCTCAATTGAGGTGAAGCAGAACATCCTGAGGCTGAAAAAAAAGAAAAAATCCATCAGAAAGATAGCAGACATGCTTGGAGTAGCAAAATCAACAGTTGGGTACATTCTGAGAAAAAAGTTATTGACTGGTGAGCTTGGGAACTCAAAAAGGCCTGGGCGTCCACGGATGACAACAGTGGTGGATGATCGCCGCATACTTTCTTTGGTGAAGAAGAACCCGTTCACAACATCAACTGAAGTCCAGAACACTCTCAGTGAAGTAGGTGTATCTGTCTCTAAGTCAACAGTAAAGAGAAGACTCCATGAAAGTAAATACAAAGGGTTCACATCTAGATGCAAACCATTCATCAATTCCAAAAAGAGACAGGCCAGAGTTAAATTTGCTGAAAAACACCTCATGAAGCCAGCTCAGTTCTCGAAAAGTATTCTATGGACAGATGAGACCAAGATCAACCTGTACCAGAATGAAGGGAAGAAAAAAGTTTGGAGAAGAAAGGGAACGGCACATGATCCAAGGCGCACCACATCCTCTGTAAAACATGGTGGAGGCAACGTGATGGCATGGGCATGCATGGCTTTCAATGGCACTGGGTCACTTGTGTTTATTGATGACATAACAGCAGACAAGAGTAGCCAGATGAATTCTGAAGTGTATCGGGATATACTTTCAGCCCAGATTCAGCCAAATGCCGCAAAGTTGATCGGACGGCGCTTCATAGTACAGATGGACAATGACCCCAAGCATACAGCCAAAGCTACCCAGGAGTTCATGAGTGCAAAAAAGTGGAACATTCTGCAATGGCCAAGTCAATCACCAGATCTTAACCCAATTGAGCATGCATTTCACTTGCTCAAATCCAGACTTAAGACGGAAAGACCCACAAACAAGCAAGACCTGAAGGCTGCGGCTGTAAAGGCCTGGCAAAGCATTAAGAAGGAAGAAACCCAGCGTTTGGTGATGTCCATGGGTTCCAGACTTAAGGCAGTGATTGCCTCCAAAGGATTCGCAACAAAATATTGAAACTAAAAATTGTTTTTTGGGTTTGGTTTATTTGTCCAATTACTTTTGACCTCCTAAAATGTGGAGTGTTTGTAAAGAAATGTGTACAATTCCTACAATTTCTATCAGATATTTTTGTTCAAACCTTCAAATTAAACGTTACAATCTGCACTTGAATTCTGTTGTAGAGGTTTCATTTCAAATCCAATGTGGTGGCATGCAGAGCCCAACTCGCGAAAATTGTGTCACTGTCCAAATATTTCTGGACCTAACTGTAAATACACATAATACATAAAAGCAATGATGTCTTCAGGGGGATGTAGACCACCATCTTACACATAGAATGGTCAGCTATCTCTAATAGACCCATAGATTGTTTCATTGCTGTTTCATTCAAAGTGGGAAAAGTCTCAATTTTCAATTTTGGTAAGACGGTCAAACTTTTCAGATCTCCAACAATTTAGTCGGTATCGCCTATCTCAAGGATAATTGATAATTTGAGTACAAAGGAATATCCCTTTAATTTGAACTTTCTGGGATCCAATGCAAACCTCATGACAGAGCCCTTTCATCTACCAAGTGCCATCAGTATTGCCCCTACAGACACCAGAGTTCAGATACTGGTACCTTTGAGTGGTATAATTGTGAGCATGCCAATTCATTCTAGGCCAGGGGTCGGGAATGTTTTTGGCTGAGAGAGCCATGAACATCACATATTTTAAAATGTAATTCCTTGACAGCCATAATCACCAGGGGGGAGCAGTGGTGGTGAAGCGGCTCAGAAAGTCCCAGGAGGCAGGGTAGGCGATGCTGAGGGCACGGAAAAGGGGATGTCGCTGCTCAAGAGGGTCAGAGTGTGGAGTGTCGGTGATAATGCTCGTGGGGTGTCACAGCGGCGGGCGCCATTGATCTGCCGGCGGGCTGCTTTGAATCTTCCACAGTTGACAAGATCAACTTTCAGAAAATGGCCGCAGAGCGTGCGTAGATCGATGCAATGGACTTAAAAAAAAATGGCTGCAGAGTTCTATCTAAGCATGCGTTGCCTCCGTGGCCATTGTCTTAAAGTCGATCTTGTCAACTGCGGGAGATTCAAAGCAGCCCGCAGTCCGCCGGCTACTGCTGGTTCGCTGCTGCGACACTCTTTGAGCCTGTAGTATCGCCGACCCTGCGCCACCACGCCACCCCGGTAAGCCACATGTAGTTTGTAAAACGCACACCCATTTTTCCTCCACTTTGGGGGGGGGAAGTGGGTCTTACAAACGGGAAAATACGGTATTTTTTTTTTTACTAAAGATCTGTCTGCGAGCCAGATGCAGCCATCAAGAAAGACACGTCTGCCTCGCGAGCCATAGGTTCCCGACCCCTGTTCTAACGTATAACTGCCCTTCTGAAATCCATTAACTACAATTATGCCAAATGCTAATTTTTCTGGTGGCTGCAAGGATATTTTTTATTTTTGTACCATCTCGTAAATGTAATAACAGGTAATCAACATGTCCATTACTTACATTTCACTTTAATGATATTGATATTGTAGTAATAATAATCTTGTCGACAACCAAATCCTAATACGTCTACGTCCATTCCATGTCCCTAAACCCTCTCCCCCTAGAGCGATCACTTGCAATTTAGCTCTGTAAATCCCTCTGATCCATGCTGTTTAGAAGAATGTTTTCCTTTCATACAGTATGTGTTGGCCACAAGCTAAATTTAATAAAATATACATGGGAATATGACTTCTTTAATGGGATTTCCATTCCTGGAGCAGTACAGACTTTGTAGATAATGGGTGATAGAACTCCCACAACACACAGGGCTGCCAAAGGTCATTGCTACTAATGATTAGAACCTCTCATGTAAACTGTCGGAATCAGAGGGTTCCTGGGTTCTGTACGACAATATTTTGGACGCCATGTTTCTCATAGATATAACGTCATTTTTTCAAACTTATGTTGTCATTTCAGAAACATTTAACAGCCAAAAATCTTATTTATGAGGAAAAGTTATAACAAGGATGCTAATAATAATTCCGGGGGAATGAGCTTCATACTGAGATGTTTTTCCATTATTGTTATTATTGTTATGGTCTTTGCCAGTACAGATGGAGAAAGATATTGCAGCCAAATGATGTAATCTGGCAAATCTCAGTATGAAATACATGTTCCGGATTGCATCGCCTTCATTTGTGAATCACTCACATATCAGTGACTCCCAGACTAAAGCGGGCTTTACACGCTACGATTTCGCTACAGCGATCTCGTTGGGGTTACGGATTTTGTGACGCACATCCGGCCGCTGTAGCGATGTCGTAGCGTGTGACTTCGAGGAGCGATTTTGGATCTTTGCAAAATCGTCCAAAATCGCTCCTCGCTGACATGGGGGTCCGCTGCAAGTTATCGCTGCTGTCGCTGGGGCGAAGTTGATCCTCGTCCCTGCGGCATCACGCATCGCTACGTGTGACGCCGCAGGAACGAGGATCATCTCCTTACCTGCCTCCGGCCACAATGCGGAAGGAAGGAGGTGGGCAGGATGTTATGTCCCGCTAATCTCCGCCCCTCCGCTTTCATTGGGCGGCCGATTTGTGACGTCGCTGTGACGCCAAACGGACCACCCCCTTAGAAAGGAGGCGGTTCGCCGGTCACAGCGATGTCAAAGGACAGGTAAGTACGTGTGACGGGGTGCGCAAGTTTGTGCGCAACGGGCCGGATATCGCAGCATGTAAAGCCACCCTAACTTAGGTAGTATAATTGACACAGCATAGGGTATCAAAACGGTTAAAAGACTGTGGAGAACTTATTGTCTAATATAAAAAAACAATTTTGTAGGGAAACATTTTTTTATGCAATTTTACCACAAAAATTCCACTGATTAGTCTAAGTTGTAAAGTGGGAAAAATTAAATTTATGGGATCAAATATCTAAAAATTGCCACATGCAAATGTATTCACCCTTTTTGCCATGAAGCCCCTTCATCAGTGTGCCAGCGTCTGTCAGTATATACACACCTATTCGGAAAAACCACAGAGGCTGTAACACTAGTAAAGGTAAGGTGTCGCGTTATTTTATTTTTGTATTAAAAGGGTGCTTCACCCATATTTTTTATTGTCTAGATCGATATTATATTGAGAAACAATGTTTCTCTCAAATATCTTATGTTGGTAATAGTGCCTGTGAGAGGCTCTATTGCAGACCGCTGTTCCCCGCCCCATGACCCCCGGGTTCCGTGACCTCGGGGATCCGGTGACGTCACGTCAAGTTCCGGACATGTCACATCCTTGCGGCCGTCGCCAGTCTTTTTGACTCACTGAGCTGTGGGCAGTGTTTCACCGCTTGTCACTGTGACGCCCTGGACTAGCCAGGTAGTCACAGGTAGACCCCCGCACTACACCTCTCCCCCAATAAGGTAACATCAGCCAACCATAAAAAACCTAGTCACCTCCCTCAGAGCTTAAGGAACACGCCAGGGGGCGGAGCCAGGTGGTTGGTCACGCCCACCGAGGAGTTCAGAGGGCCTGAGGCAGGAAATAGAGAGTCATTTGGCGTCAGTGGTAGTTGAGTGAGGAGTGAAGGAGTCTGACAGGTGACGGGGTTGGAGCCCGGGCACCTTTGGCTGGGAGGCAAATGGTGGCCTTAGCCTGCAGGAGTCGGGAAGACGGCTCGGTGGAACCGTGGTGGACCGGGACAGAGTAGTGGCCCGCTGGTACTGACTCGGGGAACCGACTCGGAAACCGGAGCACACAGGGGGTACTCAGACCCTGAAACGAGGTCCAGAATCCACTGGACTGAGTTAATTAACTGATTGCGGTCTGGACTATAGGTCCTTTCCCACCCAAGTCACGACTGAAGACAACAGCCCACCGAGGGGGATAGAAAGCCACCGCACAGGCAGAGAGATCCCATGGGCCAGCGTCTGCGGGCAAACGGGCTCTCCCGACATACACACAGCCGGGGGCGGACTCCCATCGCTGAAGCGCAGGCAGTCTACACATACACTACACGGTGCAGGAGAAAGGCAAAAACCACCGAACCGGGTGGGGGACCAGACGCAGCCGGCTGCGGGCACCGACCACCATCAACTTTGTTTACCAGAGACTTGTGTGTGTCAATAACAGTGAGTACAACAGTGCCACCCGGCCGCGCACCGCCCTGCACCGCCTAAAGATCCCCTAATGGGTCCCGGGGGCCATCATCCCTGCCCACGGAGGGGTTAACATCTTGCTGCACGACCATCTCCCCCGGGTGCCCTGTAACTGCAGCGGTGGTGTCTACACTTTCACCACATCCCGTGGGTGGCGTCACGAACTCAAGCGTGGCTCCGGCCGTGCACCTACCTAACCCCCACCAAAAGCGCCAGCATCCCCTTTCAGAGCGAAGTGACCCCGGGTCCGGAGGCGCTCGAGCCACCCACCAACGAGCCCGGATCCGAGCGGCTCGGCTGCAGACGAGCGCGGGGCGGTACATCACAGCTCAGAGTGTCTCCTGCTTGCAGCGCTTTGCTGTGAGTGAGGAGAGAGCAGGGGGCTTATGGGCTGTGACGGGCGGTGAAACACCGCCCACAGTCCATCACTCACGGATACTGCCGTCGGCCTCGGTGTCAGGAACTTGACGTGACGTCACCGGATTTGTGACGCCCTGGGCAAGCCAGGGGTCACAGGTCATCACACCACCACACCCTACATCCCAGTTAGGAACACCAAAGCTACTAAAATCCTTGTTGCCTTCCTCCAGGGGCTGATGTTCACACCAGGGGGTGGGCAAGGCAGTTGGCTCCGCCCACCGAGGAGTTCACAGCTCTGGAGGCGGGAAGAACCAGGAGTCCAGCTAGGGACAGAAAGGAGTAAACATGAGTTAAGCTAGGGACGGAGAGGAGTAAACAGCTAAGTGAAAGTGAAGTGGTAGTGGAGCAAAGAAGAAAAGAGTAAAAGTGAGCTTAGAAAGCCCTGAAGTTGGTCCAGCTAAGTGCAGGACAGTGTCAGCATGGTCAGCAACAGCGGTGATTGTCTGGAGGGGGACTGCTCGGAGGTTGCTGGAAGGACCGCGGACGGGTAGTGGCCCGGCGGTCTGGAGCAGTATACGAAGGACAGTCAGCACCAGGGCAGGGGCCTCTCGGACCCCGGCAAGGCTAGGAGTCGCCATAATTTGCCAAATCCGTCAGTGAAGGGGACGTCGATCCCCCAACAACCAAGTCACGACTGAAGGCAAAAGTCCAACCATTAAGGAGGAACACCGCCACCGCCAGGGCACCAGTTCCTCGGGGCCAGCGTCTGCGAACAAAGTAGGGCTCCTCTGGCCCATATCCAAGCCGGGGAACGGGTTACCGGTGGGAACCCATCGCTACCAACACAGAAACACTAGGTGCAGGTCAAAGGGACATCACCGTTACCTACTGGGAGAGCAAGTGCAGCCGTCCGTGGGAACCGTCTTTCCAGCCGTGTGGTTTACCGTAAAACTGTGTCAACGTCTCAGGCTGAGTGAGTACCACAGTGCCGCAAGGCACCGCGCTGCCCCCGCGTCCCTGCGCCTACTAAGCCCTGCATCTCCCATCTCATCACTGGGCCCCGGGATCACCAACCCCTACCCACGGAGGGGCAACACAACAACTGGCTGCTCCATACCACCCTTCCCGGGATCCCCATACAGAGCAGCGGTGGTGCCAATAAATCACCACAACCGTGGGTGGCGTCACGGACAATAAACCATCCCCACACCCAACAACCTCCTTTCACTCACGGGCGAGGAGCGCCGCTAGAGTCCCCGGGATCCGGCTCATCGCTCGAGCCACCGAGCAGCAGCAGGCCGCAGCAGCCGCGGCGGCCGGACCCGAGCAGCAGAGGGAGAGCGCGGCGTCCCCTCCTCCGCCCGCGACAGATTCCCGAGGTCATGGAGCCCGGGGGTCACGGGGCGGGGAACAGCGGTCCAAAATAGCGCCTCTCACAGGCACTATTGCCAACATAAGGTATTTGAGAGAAACATTATTATATAATATCGATCTAGACAATAAAAAATATGGGTGAACCACTTCTTTAGCAATAGTGATTATGGAATCAATTATTTTTAATATAAAATTAAATTCACTGTTTATTTATTTAGACGGCACCTTGTCCCCTGAGGAAGATTCTACACTCTTATGAATTGAAACGTACGTAGGGCGTTCTGGGGGCCTCCTAACGCCTGGGTTATCCGGTATATTGCTCACCATTCTCAATAGCCTCCTGAGGTTTACTACCGGCATATAATGAATGTATTATCAGCTCTCCAGGGAACCTTGTACTAAGGACTATTGGGACCTGGTAATATTGACTGGTAAATATATTGGACCCCATGTTCTCTACCCTGGTATAAAACTGCTGTATTGTATCATTAATGACTGGGGTATATGCATAACCTGTCTTATATACATGCCTAGATGCACATCTTTGGCAATTTGTCACTGAGTCTTGTGGTCATGCATTATTGTATATCTCATATCCCTTGCAACAACTAATGGGGGATTTTTCTATTTTTATACTGTAATTTAACATCATCCAGATCAATCATGGCATCTCATTGTTTTTAAAAAAGTTTTTTACTGAAATTTGTCACTTATTCTACAATTAATGATGTTTGCACTTTAAAAACTCAGATTCTCTGTCATCTTGAAATACGAATATGAGTTTGTGCTACCCGTGGGGTCCTTGCAAACATTGGACCTCCGGGATTTTCCTTAATATGGTTGTATGGAACCTTTTTCTAAAACTGAATTAAGGAGCAGTATCTATCTGGGGTGACAGGTGGATTGTCGGTGCTCACACCAGACACATTACACATGCAGTTAGGTGCCTTCTTCACAGGGGGGAGTGGACTGAGGTGGACAGGGAGAGTTAGCCATCTAGTAGTATGGGACTTCCCAGTCACCAGGACAACCACTGGGGGGCGGGTGCCACATGGGGTATAAGAGGTGGTAGCCATGACACATAGTGAGCTTTTTCCTGGAGGGACGTCCCATAAGACCAGACTGGGTACAGGAGAGCACCAGTGCTGGTGGGACGAGATACAGCTCATCTTTCTGCTGTGGAGCCTGGGGCTTGTGAGCAGGAAATCAGCCCAGGTTCCTTCTGCCAGTCGCTGGACAGCGAGGACAAACAGGACATTTACACTGACACCAGTAACCACCTGGAACTTGCACCGGATAATCAGAGACTTACCAGCAGTGAACCAGGACTCTCTCGGGCAATCTCCTAACCAGTGAGTAAAACACCTGACCTGGAGCTATTTCCATTATTTACCGGCGCTGCGTCCAGCATCCATGGCCCCTTACCAGCCAGCCACCCATCCTCCCGGGCACCCACTCCCCCTGTGGGGAGTGACTCCATCTTGGCTGCAATCAACATCTATCCCCGGTGATAAGAACCCTGCAGTAGCGGCCCCGTACCTGGCCGCGCACCACAGGTGGCGTCACAACAAAAACTTTATTATCATTCACATGTACATACATAACCCCTTTCAAGCGACCCCCAGGGTCACGAAACCGGGCAACGGCTGCCCAGTGAACTGTCCCAGTGAATATACTGCTTGGGACCGAATACCCCATAGCCCTGGGGTGCGTCAGCTTTTTGGCGTCACAAACAGGATTGAACTAGACCCATTAACACCGGGTGACGTGCACCTTATGGACTGTTTGTGTGCTTTGTGAAACCGTGGCGATTATTGTGTGAAAAACTGACTGCGCTACAGCAGTGGTAAAAAGGGTGGAAAAGAAGCCCTGCTCCCCTGGGAGTCACCAGGCTATGTGAGAGTGAAACCAGTTCAGGGAACCAGAGCCCTGCAGAAGAATGCTCGAGGAGACAGGAGAAGTGCACCAGGTTGATCTGAAAGGTGGACTGCGGAGAGGTTGGAGGAAGAGACCCAGCGGCTGTGCTGTGTCATGCGGGCACAGCAGCTCCAGCAAATAGACGAGTGGAGAGCCGGTATGATGGAGGCGGTGGCGACCATGCGGGAACATGAGAACTGGGCGCCACTTGCCCTGGTCACACCGACCTGTCTGTCGGAATCCACCCTCGTCCAGGCCACGTTGACACCTGAACCGGCCGAGAAAGACCAGGCCGCAGCCCTCCAGCACTTACAATTGCCAAGAAAAATTAAAATCATGCATGCTGCATAAGTGTTTTTGTTTTGCAGGTTGCAATTGGACTTGAATACTAGGTTACTGAAATATTAAAATGTTGATACTGACTCCTGAAAGGGAAGAGCTTTACAGTTATTGAGCATAAGAAGATTTTTCGGTATGCACTGATTGTTTTTGTATTTGCAGCCAGGGAGTACTACTGTTTGCTGCCGAGGTATGTAGCACCCCTCAGGCTCTAGTCACTACAGGGTACTGCAACTGAATTAAGGAGCAGTATCTATCTGGGATGACAGGTGGATTGTCGGTGCTCACACCAGACACATTACACATGCTGTTAGGCGCCTTCTCCACAGGGGGGAGTGGACTGGCATGGACAGGGAGAGTTAGCCATCCAGTACTATGGGACTTCCCGTCACCAGGACAACCACTGGGGGGGCGGGTGCCACATGGGGTATAAGAGGTGGTAGCCATGACACATAGTAAGCTTTTTCCTGGAAGGACGTCCCATGAGATTAGACTGGGTGCAGGAGAGCACCAGTGCTGGTGGGACGAGACGCAACTCATCTTTCTGCTGTGGAGCCTGGGGCTTGTGAGCAGGAGCTCAGCCCAGGTTCCTTCTGCCAGTCGCTGGACAGCGAGGACAAACAGGACATTTACACTGACACCGGAAACCGCCTGGAACTTGCATCAGATAATTGGAGACTTACCAGCAGTGCACTAGGACACTCTTGGGCAATCTCCTAACCAGTGAGTAAAACACCTGAACCGGAGCTCTTGCCTCGTTTCCATTATTTACCAGTGACGCCATCCCTCGCTCCGGCGCCCACGACCCACTACTAGCCAGCCACCTATCCTCCCGGGCACCCACTCCACCTGAGGGGAGTGACTCCATCTTGGCTGCAATCAATATTGACCCCCTGGTGAGAAGAACCCTGCAGCAGCGACCCCCTACCTGGACACGCACCACAAGTGGTGTCATGACAAAAACTTTATTATCATTCCCATGTACATAACCCCTTTCAAGAGACCCCCAGGGTCATGGAACTGGGCAACGGATACCCAGTAAACTGTCCCAGTGATTATACTGCCTGGGACTGAGTACCCCATAGACCTGGGGTGCGTCAAGTACATGCAGCTGGGAGCGGTGATCGCAGTGTGACATCTGTAGTGCCGTGCCGCTCAGGCTGCAGATCACCCCTCCTCACCACATGTCACCTCGGACCTCCGATCCAAGCCAGCAGCACAGTATATGGGGGTACAGTTTACAGTGGAACATGGCATACAGTGGAGGACATGGCATACAGTTGGACATAGTATACAGTGGATCACGGGATACAGTGGGGCACTATGTCAGCTGTCCTTAGTGACACTTTAGACATTAGGATCACTTTGCGGTCACCAACAATATGGCTCTGCACTGTGATACTAAACTTCATTCTCCCCTATCTTTTTGGAAGCACCCAGATTGGGAGGGGGAGATGTGACATCACACACATGAGAGCAGATTCCACCCACTTTTACTGCAGTTGTAATGTGAGCTAGATCAACAGTAGGATTTCAGGAGCTGCTCCCCCTAGTGTTTAAGAGTGGAATATATCAAACTTTTTTTTTTTTTTTTAAATATATATTTTGGTAATTAAAAACAAATTATAATTAGAGCTGGTCAAACTCACGGAAACCGGGACCGGCGGGTCCCTGCTGAATTTTTTAAAAAACAAGGATCCGATCGGGAATCTAAGACCCATATAAGTCTATAGGAACCAGAATCCGGAGATTAAAAATGTTGGTATAAGGGCTATGGGGTAGGAGTGCGTACTGTGTACTCACTGAACCTCCGTCATAGCGGCAAACTACTTCCAGGTCACGCTTTCCCTTCTGAAGCCGACAATTAACCCTCATTGAATATTCACTGCTTTCCCTGCCCACCGGTGCATGTAATTGGTTGCAGTTATATGCGCCCCCACCCTGAGTGGCAGCGTGGCAGCTGACTGTACCAATCACAGGCACCAGTACAACTGGTGGCCGGGGAAAGCAGTGTAAGTGTCTGCGGGTGAGTATCGTAGTATAAAAATACATGAATAAATAAAACAATTGGCGTAGGGTCCCCGTATTCTGATACCAGCAGAGATAAAGCCCATGGCTGCAGCACACAGCTGTCGGGCTTTATCATGGCTGTGTAGCAGAATAAGATCGAGTCACACACTTGCTTGAGTCTCTCATCACATCATCCGGCACAGCATCACACTCTCCTGACAGGAGTGTGCATTTGCATATATTTCTATGCAGCTGCACACTCGAGACCGGAGATTGGGCGGCTGCCAGGTGATGCGATGCGAGACTCGTGGGAGTGCACCACAAGGCCAGAGTCACACACTTGTGTGAGTCTCGTACCATTTCACCCGGCAGCCGCACACTCTCCTGACAGGAGCATGTACCTGAATGAAGTTCTGTGCAGTTGCACACTCGTGTCCGAAGAGTGTGCCGCCGTGCCGGGTGATGTGATCCGATACTTGTGCGAGTCATATGGTTCTTGTGAGTGTAACGTAAGGCCAGAGTCACACTTACGCGAGAGTCTCGCATCACATCCCCCAGCACAGCCTGACGCGCTCCAAACACGAGCATGCAGCGAGAGTGTGCAGCCGTGCTGGGTGATGCGAGACTCATGCAAGTCCTTCGCAAGTGTGACTCCGGCCTAAGAGGAACCGCATGCGGCTTTATTTTTTTTAATTATTTAAATATATAATTTTTAAAAAAAAATGACATGCGGTTTTTCATACCCAGCCAAGATAAAGCTGACAGCTGGGACTGTATTTTCAGGCTGGGAAGGTCCAGCCTAAAAATATCAGCCTCCAGCTGCCCGGAATTGTCGCATCCATTAGATGTGACAAGCCCGGCACTTTACCGGCTGTTCCCGAATGCCCTGATGAGGTGGCAATTGGGGTAATAAGGGGTTAATAACAGCACACAGCTGCTACTAAGCCCTAGATCAATGATGGCAGGTGTCTATGACACCCGCATCATTAATCTGTAAGTGAAAGAAATAAACACAGAACACTCTCCCGGGAGAGAGAGAGAGAATTTGTTCTGCCAGACACTGTTTTACCCCATCTAAGCATGATCTGTTTAAAAAACGGAATCTGTCGCTGGATTCTGTCATAGGACAAATCCTGCGCCCATAGGCTTCCATTCTAATAGACAACGGACGGCGACGGATCCTGCGCTGTCCGTTTTTTCGACAATGACAAAAACCATTCCTCTGGATGTCGCTTCCGTCAGCCGCAAACAGATTTTTCAAAGGATCCGTCAAGTCAATAAGAAAAAAAAACGGATCCAGCACTGGATCCGTTTTTTTCACATTTTGACAGATTGCGACTGATGGCAAACAACTGATGTTCAACGGATCCATTTTTCACAGGATCCGTCACATCAGTTTAACCATTATCCGCGACGGATCCGTCGCATCAGTCACAAAATGGATTGTGACTGATGGAAAAAGACGGAAGTGTGAAAATAGCCTATCGGTGCAATCTCAGCTCTCCAATGTAAGTGACAGTGATATTTCCCCTAATATGAATAGGAGACCTTTATTGACAGTTGTGGCAGGAACTCACTAATGAGCTGGAGATCGGTCAGTGGGGAAAATGATCCTACGTCTGAAGAGTTGATGGTTAGACATTATTAGGAAATCTTTGTGTTTGTTGCTTCGGGTAAGTATGTTTGGCTCACTTCCTAGAAACAGGAAAAGACCTTAATTTCCATCATGGACTACTATGGAATGGTCAGCAAAAAATGTAATTTATAAAGAATTTCATACACATGCCCCAGTGTTAAGTAAAACTGTCTTGGGAACAAGAAATTACAAAACTAAGAGAGACCAAAACATAAATCATCAAATTCTAAATCAACACATGGCTTCTAATTTACATGTTATGCTTCAATTTTATTTGTGTAATATATAAATGCTGTATAATTAAATGCTATTTATAAGTAATTTATTTTGGCCTTTCCAAATGACAGGGCTGTATATGCAGTTCTGCTCATGAACAGCTGACAAAGCAAGTTACTTAAGGTCGTTTTAGGTCCCTTCTGTTATTTAGGCCTCATTTACGGTATATGTCCGATGTTTTTGTACAAGTGCTATCGGCAGATTTCATGAATAGCACTCATACTTACTATAGTTTATGGGGCCATTAAACTGTCAATTTATTTTTTTGCAGACTGAACAGTCCACGGAAGATCACGGTGATATGTTCGATTATGATTCGAGTTTTGGATCAAAATCAGCAATGTAAGTCTATGGATCCGTGAAAAAATTAGTATAGTCCAATACTATTTTTTCACAGGTGCATACACTTACATTGGGTCACTTCTGTGTGTAGTCTCGATTTTCAAGGACGATCATATAGGGGAAAGTGGAGAAACTTTTATTTTTCTCCAAGTACAGGTAAACCTGACGACACTGGACCACGCTCTGATTAAACTCAGGTTAAACTCTAGTCAAAGCCTCAGTCAGTTTTCCTCACACGTGGAAAATACTGATGTGTGAGTGAACTCTTAGGGGTACTTTGCACACTGCGACATCGCTAGCCGATGCTAGCAATGCCAAGCGCGATAGTACCCGCCCCCGTCGCAGATGCGATATCTTGTGATAACTGCCGTAGCGAACATCATCGCTACAGCAGCTTCACACGCACTTACCTGCCCTGCGACATCGCTCTGGCCGGCGTCCTGACTGCTTCCTAAGGGGGCGGGTCATGCGGCGTCACAGCGACGTCACACAGCAGGCGGCCAAAAGAAGTGGAGGGGTGGAGATGAGTGGGACGTAAACATCCCGCCCACCTCCTTCCTTCCGCATAGGCGGTGGAGGCAGGTAGGAGATGTTCCTCGCTCCTGCGGCTTCACACACAGCGATGTGTGCTGCCGCAGGAACGAGGAATAACATCGTATCTCCTATTGGTGCGACATTATGAAAATGTCCGACACTACACAGATCACTGATTTACAACGCTTTTGTGATCGTTTATCGGCGCATGTAGGCTTTACACGTTGCGACGTCGTTACCGGCGCCGGATGTGCATCACTTTCGATTTGACCCCGACGATATCGCAGTAGCGATGTCGCAACGTGCAAAGTACCCCTTATTGTGCAGCAAAACAAATTACAGACTGATGGGCTCATCAATAATTACTATTTCATTATTCCTCCTCAGCCTGATCTCTCTTTATGGAGGATCTGTAACCAGGTTAAAATTCACAAAAAAAGGTTGCTTTTATTTTATTCCTACTACTTCTTAACAATCTGGGTTTTTTGTTTGTTTTTTTGTTTTGTTTTAAACCCAACATACAGTTCCAGAAATCTGACCATCATGTAGTGCTAATGTGGCGCCCCTGACCTGGTCAGGCACCACAGAGTACTGCACCCATGCTGGGACAGTGCTTCCAGGTAATTCCAAAAGCCCAGAATGAGGTGTGCACGCACAGACACATAGCACCCAGGTCTCCCACACCATTAGATGGGACCCTTGGGCAGCCTCTCAAAGAGGCTGGCTTTCAATTCTCAGCAAAGGGTGTAGTGGATGGGCTGGAAGCTAGGTTGCAGTGGCAGACAGGAAAAGGAGGAGGAGCAAGCCAGTCTGAGAGCAGAGTGTACAGAAGTTGCTGAAGGAAGCAGACGTACAGCCATGCTAGACAGACCCTGCAGGTGTGTTAGCTGTTAGTGGGGGAGACCGTGACAAGGAAGTCAGCCTGAAAGACACCTGAAGGGAGGTAGTCGAGTACGGTGATTGCTGGTGATTGGACACGTACAGGGACAGGTCCCTAGAGCCAGACATCGATTTACTGATCTGCTAAACCTGCCGGTGAGGGGACTAGAGGTTCCTCACCAAAGATAAAGAGCTTGAGCCTTAGCAGCAACAGGGAGACCCATAAGGAGATTGGGCCAGAAGCCATCTCACCTGGTCCACGCTGCCGGCAAACGGGCCAGAAAGGGAAGGAGAGGCAGTAGCAACTTTCCCTGGATGAATCCCACGATACTGCAAGTCAGGGGTTATCCGCAACAAAAAAAAGTGCAAGGAAGGTGAGTTAATAGCTACCCTCAGAACAGCATGCAGGAATTCCTGGTTCCACCTGGTATAATCTCAGCATCGCCTGGGTTTCCCACCAACCATCCAAAAGTGAGTAAACAAGTTGAAAAACTTTCTGGACTGTGTTTGAATTATTCTGCGACCTGTGGTTCCACACACATATACCTGAGCCCCTGGGGCCAGCCTCACTCTCGGGAGGACATAACACCAGACTGCAGACACCATCAGATCAGCCCTGGACGCTCGTTAAACTGCAGTGGCGGTCACCCCTCACCCTGACCGCAAAACCGAGAGTGGCGTCACGACTCCTGTACAAGTGAACCAGACATACCTGTTGCCAGAAGGGGTCCCTACAAAGAAGTCCCCGCAGTGTCCCGCAGGCGACCACTGCAGCGCTGTGGTCGGCGACTCACTACTTTATAAGGTCTTCACCAAAGGGTGCATTGTTCACCGGATTCTTTGGGGGCGTGCTCTCGATTATTACCTTGTAAGCAACACCGCCTTGGTAAAGTCCATAAAAAATAATACAAAATAAAATTACCCACATACTCATACTGCTCCTACTGTGCTGTAGGTGGAGAGAAAGCTTCTGTCCGAGGCAATCCAGTTCATAACCGAAGAAGTTAACTTTTGTATAGGAATGCTGCATATGGAAAAAAATCACCCTCCATGTATTGCCGGGTATGTCTCATCCACTGTTACTTGGCCTGCCATGACTTAGAAAGCATGAACCGGTTTTGGACTGGAGATCCAGAGAGGTACTCAGGTGGGGTCACTCCTGCCATGAAAGTTGTCTCATTTCCGTGCAACCTGCTCAGCTGCCTGTGAAACCCTGAGTCCGTTTTTTATTGAACCCTTAATAAACTCTTGTTCTTGAAGTTGTTGCAAACTTGCACTGATAATCCATTTATCCTCCGGAAGCGCCGAAAGGGATTTTGTCTTTACTCCATCCTTGACAAAAAGAAGGCTGAGACTTTGCCGCCACATAGGCCGTATAACTGTTCTATTGACCTCCTTCCCAGTTACACCTCTCCCTACGGTCGTATTTACACTTTGTTTCAGGCTGAGACCCAAGCCATGTCCAAGTACATTAAGAAGAATCTGGTAAGAGGATTCATCCAAAATTCTTCTTTGTAAAGGAAAGGTCTCTTTGGCCATGTATTGACTTTAGAGGTCTCAACCAAATGACAGTAAAGAATAAATACATGCTGCTGCTTTTGCCGGAATTGTTCAACCAGCTCCGAGGTTCCAGGATGTTCTCCAAACTCGACCTTCGTGGTACATACAACCTCATCTAGATACGGTCAGGTGACGAGTGGAAGACGGCCTTCAATACTCATGACAGCTACTATAAGTATTGGGTAATGCCATTCGGGCTCATTAATGCCCCAGTGGTCTAATTGGGTAATGCCATTTGGCTCATTAATGCCCCAGTGGTCTTCCAGGAAGTCGTCAATAATATATTCCGAGATCTGCTCTACTTGTGTGTGGTAGTGTACGTGGATGACATCTTGGTGTTTTCTCCTGATCTGCCCGCACACATAAAAGATTTTCACCAGGTGTTGCAGAGACTAAGGGAGAATCATCTCCATACCAAATTCGAGAAGTGCCTCTTTGAGTAGTCTTCCCTGGTTTTCCTAGGCTATATAATCTCACATCGCAACCTGAGGATAGATCCAGACAAGATATCAGCGTTGCTGAAGGGGCCTTGGCCTGACAATTTCAAATCGATCCAGCGTTCCTCAGTTTCATCAATTATTACCATCCTGCAATTCTCTTCACAGATTCTTCCCATCTCGACCTTGACCCGCAGGGGGCCAAATCCTAATGGCATGATCCAGGATGGTATCTGCCACTGTGTTTTCACCCAGCTCTGGCTTGGTCATGTCAGGAGTTAACTTCTCCCTGCCTCTGTCTGGTTTCCAGGACAGTATATCCTAGTGCTGCACCTTCTGTTCAGTGCCAGTGATAGTTTATGCTCTGCAGCGTGTATTACTGGTTCTGGTGAGTTACCTGATGTGTCCTGCTTTCCTGTTACCTTATTCTGACCCATACCCTCCTCTGTTCATTCGTTTGTCCTGGTCCCTTATTATTCGCTCCTGTCTACTGTGTATCCTTCGCTGTCTGTCTTAGCCCAGTCCTGACCTGTTTGTCATCCTCCCTTGTTTGTACTTGGACTTCCCGGCATCTAACCTGTATCCACGTTCCTGACCCAGACCTCTGTCTATCACTTCAGCTAGTATCTGTGACTTCTCAGCTTCTGACTCTCTGCTATCACCTGACAACTGATTTGTCTATCCCTATGCTATTGATGAGATCTCCTGCTGCTGTCCCGTTATCCTGACTACTCTAGTGCTCTCTGGTGGTTTACCTGCTAACTGCACTCTGAAGTTACATTGCTTGTAACCTCAGCTTCTTCTAGTGTAGCATTACACCAAAGGTGTGGACTCAAGAAGCGTAAGATAAGTTTGTTGCTCTCAACCAAGCCTTCTCCTCGGCTCCAACCCTGCATAGACTGGAGACTAGCAAGCAGTTCATCCTGGAAATAGATGATTCTTCCTCCAGTTATGGTGCAGTCTTCACGCAGAAGTCTGCTGCGGGTAAGACGGTAACTTGTTGATTCTCTTTCTTTTCTACTGAATGCGACTACTCGATTGGCGACCAAGAACTGTTGGCAATCAAGATGGCTCTTGAAGAATAGCGATATCTGCTGGAGGGAGCGATGCATCCTGTCATCATCTCCACCAACCACAAGAACTGAGCCTACCTACAGTTGGCTCAGAAGTTGAATCCACGATAAGCCTGGTGGTCTTTGTTCTTTACCTATTTCAACTTTGTTCTGCATCTCCGCCCAGCTGAGAAGAACGTCAAGGCTGATATGCTGTCTCAGTCGTTTCTGTCAGCCGACCAAGAGAAGTAGCCTCAGCATATTTTCGAGCCTTCTTGGATGATGTCGATGGCTCCTATAGATTTGTCTTTTAGCCCCTCTTGGTAAGTTATTTGTTGCTGAAACAGACAGGAAGCAAGTTGTTCAGTGGGGTCATTCCTCCAAGCTGGCTGTCACGCTGGACATAAGAAGTCCCTTCAGCTGATCTCTCGGCATTATTGCTGGCCAACGCTGCAAAAAAATATCCTGGAGTTCGTTTTGGCCTCTCCCTTATGTGTCCGCAACAAGACTCCAAAGAAGCTTCCTGCTGGGTGACTGCTTCCTTTACCAGTGCCATCTGCCTCTTGGCAGCATATTGCGCTGGACATTATTATGGACCTACCGAAGTTCTCCAGTAGCATCGCCATCTGAGTGGTAATGGACAGGCTTTAAAAAATGTCCCATGTCATGCTGCTGACCTCTGTGCCAGTGCTCACTGAGCAATTCATCCAGCACATCTTTCGGCTCCACAGTCTACTGTGCCACATCATGTCTGATAGAGGTGTCCAGTGTACGTTTCGATTCTGGAGAGCCACTTGCAAGCTGCTGTATGTCACCTTGGACTTCTCGTCAGCCACACATCTGCAGTCCAACGGCCAGGTGGAACGGGTGAACCAGATCATAATGAACTTCCTGGGACACTTCAATGACACCATAGTGACTGAATCAAGTTTCTACCTTGGGTGGAATTCTAGTATGACAATCACGTAAGTGAATCTTCTGCCAAGTCTCCATTTTACATAGTGTATAGACAGTGACCCAAGATCCCGTTCTCAGTGGTGCTCACCCCTGGCAATCCTGCGGCCGATTCCCTCGTCAACACATTCTCCAACATCTGGGCAGAGACCAAGTCCTCCTTGGAGCAGTCCTCCACCCGTCTGAAGAGGCATGCATACAAAAGACGCCTAGATCCTCCTTTGTTTTAGCCCAGAGACAAGGTATGCCTCTCTTCCTGATATGCCCGCCTCAAGCTGCCTTCCTACAAGTTAGGTCCTCGCTTTATAGGTCTCTGTGAGGTGCTCCAGTGGATTAACGAGGTGTTCTACAAGTCGAAGCTCCCGGCCTCCCTACGTATCCCCAACTTGTTCCATGTATTCCACCTCAAACCTGTCATCCTGAGCCATTAGTACAGGGATCTAGATATCTCGTCTTCTCTGGTCAGTTATGAAGACATCTCTGAGCTTAAAGCCATCCCCGCTGTCAAAAGTTCTGAGGTAAAACCTACTTCTTAGTCTACTAAAAGGAGTTTGGTCCTCAGAAGATGTCATAGGAGCCAAGGGAGAATATTAATGCCACTCTTCTCCTTAAAAGATTCTTGGAATTCCTCTAATGCTCACACTGACGTCCTTGTGCTGATATGTCCCCCTTCCCCGGTGGGGACGCCAGCACTCTCACCTGTCCTGCCGCCCAGCGGTATCTGTCTTCTCCCCAGTCCATGCTGCTGTTTTCCCACAGCCTGCGCATGCTGCACAGGACTCCTGGGAATGCTCATAGAGTGTGGGAAACCACACCCCTTTTCTTAAGGGGCTAGTACACCCTGAGCTAAAATTGCCTCTCAGCTTGGCTGTGAGGCATCAGGTATTTAAGGCACCTTACCCTTAAGAGAGGTGCCTGAGCAACAAGTTCTATACGTTGCTAGTTCTCAGGTCCCTTTGTGTGCTGCTGCAATTGTACTGTGTGCTGTTCCTGATCCCAATCTGTGTTTCATTGCATTACAAGTCTGCTTCTGTTGTTGCAACTATTCACGCTAGCCGCCTCCACTATATCTGCTGCATCAAGTACCCATACTGGTCGCTTGCTACAATATCTGCTGCCACTGCTGTAAGTATTATGATATGATCACTGGTAAAGTGCAAGAGGGGAGGTATGTGTCGCTGAGACTACTAAAACCAGTGATGTGAACCCGGATGTAATGCTCCAGCGTACTAGGCGCGGAGAGGGTTACATTGCTTTTAACTGGGCCAGGTTTTTGTGAACAGCTAAAGAGATGGGTGGGATGGCTGCTCACCATATCTCCACCTCGGGGTGTGGTCCAAGAGGTAAAAGCCAGGCCTCTGGACACACTCATTGTTCTGTGGTTCTGTGGTTTGGATGGAGCAGTTTTCCTCTCTGTTGCTCTGTGTGTACAGAGTGCAACCCAAAGTGTATGGACTGTTTATGTACTTTTGCTTTCTTTTATGCCGGTAAGGCTGTTTTGTTTTTGTTTTGTGCTGGCTGGTTTATGAAGTTAATAAACCAGCTGAAATTTATATGGAAAGCATTCCTGTGATTACCTCAAACGGCAGCTGAGAGAGTGGATCTACCACAGTATATACGCTAGCTGCCTACTACGATTTCTGCTGCCCCTGCTGCAAGTATTCACGTTGGCCGCTGCTGTTACAACCATCCAATCATCCTGGCGAAATCCACGACACCGGCTGCTGCTGTTTCTATAATCAGAGACTGAGTGTATCCATGGCGCCAGCTGCTGAAGTACCGTTGATCTCCTGGGGCTGCCCTCTGTAGGCTACCTACAAGCGTGTGTGCCTATCGCCACCACTGGTGTTTTTAGTGAACACTCGGTAGCAGATCCAGTTAGCTCCTCCAGGCCAGTGATTGGTACCTTCAGTCCAGTGGACCCACTAACCCCTGTGCTCGCCTGGCGAGCATAACAATGAAAAGTGTGATATTTGGAGAAATAGGAACACTATTACAGCATAAAAACCTCATATAAAGTCAGTGATGGTAGTACCATAGTTTGTGCCTGTATTGCGGTATCTGGGACAGGATATCTGCCATCATTGATGGAACAAAAAAATCATACTTTGCAAATTCTAAAGGAAAATATCAGGAAATTTCAAAAGAACATGGATTACACAGCAAAACACAAATCATATAAGTTGTTGTACAAAATAATGGATAAAATAATAAGGTTAAAGCTTTGGAATAGACAATTAATGTCACAGTCCTGACATTAATCCTATATAAATGTTCTGGAAGGACCTGAAGTGAGCAATTCGTGAGAGAAAACCCATCAACATAACAGAGTTGAAGCAGTTTTGTAGCACCAAATGGGATCAAATTTCTCCAAGCTGATGTGCAGGACTAGTCAACAATTGCTGGAAACCTATAGATGCAGTTATTGCTACACAAGGGGGAATTGGTGGCCACACCAGACACTGAATTCAAAGGTTCACTTACTTTTGTCACTCAAAAGGGTGCTTTACATGCTGCGACATTGCTAACGATATATCGTCGGGGCCACGGTGTTTGTGACGCACATCCGGCGTCGTTAGTGACATCGCAGTGTGTGACAGCTAGGAGCGACGATCAACGATTGCAAAAACGTCAAAAATGTTTGATCGTTGACACGTTGCTCCTTTTCATAATATCGTTGGTGGTGCATGCTGCTGGTTGTTCGTCGTTCCTGCGGCATCACACAACGCTATGTGTGACACTGCAGGAACGACGAACATCTCCTTACCTGCGTCCACCAGCAATTAGGAAGGAAGGAAGGAGGTGGGCGGGATCTTCCGCCTGCTCATCTGCGCCTCTATTGAACGGCTGCCGTGTGACGTCGCTGTGACGCCGCACGAACCGCCCCCTTAGAAAGGACGCGGTTCGCCGGCAACAGCGACGTTGCAGGGAAGGTAAGTCCGTGTGATGGGTGTAAGCGATGTTGTGCGCCACGGGCAGCGATTTGCCCGTGACGCACAACCGACAGGGGAGGGTACGCTCGCTAACGATATCGACAGCGATATCGCAGCATGTAACGTGCCCTAAAGTCATGTGATACGGTGGCATGGAATCACATGCAAATTTTTACATCGAAAACACATGAATGCTCATCCAAGCTGAGTGCTCATGTGTTTTTGAGTAAAAAGAGACAGTTGTTTTATGTGTTTGGCCAGTTTCATTTTACCAGGGGTGGTAGAGTTATTTTTAGCAAATCTAATTAATCTGGAGTTCTTAAACCATGAGAACCCTACACCTAACCACAGGACCACAACAACACCACTCATATCCCTACATCCCAGTTACGCTGTACATTTTTTCAGGACACTTTCCAAAATTCTAAGACAACATGTTGGAAGTGATAGATTCCTCTGAGCATATTTCCCAGCGATAACTTGTGCAATGCAAATCTTTAATACTTGTGTTTGTTTATTAACATGTGGCTGCTTACTGTGAAATATACCGACAACTATTTGCCTGAGGACGCACCAAGTGAAGTCTCAAACAATGAGATGAGTGTGCTGGAAATTGCGACTGCAATTATAGAAAACATCTGTGGCATGACAAGATGTCAGATGGAACATAGGATAAATTATAATAATACTTTGGTGGTAAATATAATTAGGATTCCAACAGATCTGAATAATATTGGGTCAAAAAGAAGAAAAATGAAAATGTCAACGGAAAACAGAAAGAACAAAAAAGAGGAATATATTGCACTGAAGATAACAATAAAAACTCAAATATATATTTGGTCACTTTTGGACAAGATGGGGAAGTTGTGCTAACTGATTGTCAGGATGAAGGGGAAGCAGTCCCCATAACCTGTCAAGGTAGTGAGAAAGTGCTTCCCACAGCTGGTCAGGGTGATATGAAAGTTGCACCCATAACCTGTCCAGATGATGGGAAGGGTGTATCTACCGGTTATCAGGGGTATGGGAAGGCGGTCCCCATAACCTGTCAAGCTGGTGATAAAGTGGCACCCCCAGCCAGCCAGACTGAAGGGAAAGCGGTACCCATAGCCTGTCCAGATGAGAAAGTTGGACCCACTGTCTGTCAGGGGGTGGAGCAGCGGTACCCAGCACCTATCAGAACTGCGAGGAAGTATTTCCCACAGCCTGCCAAGAGAAGGGACAAGTGTTGCCCACAGCTTGTCAAGGTCGGGGTAAAGCAGTTGTGGCGCCCTGGACTAGCCAGGTCGTCACAGGTACTGCAACACACACCCCCACCCCGAGACAGGCACATCAGCCAGACACAAAATCCTTGTTGCCTCCCTCCAGGGGCTGATGTCCACACCAGGTGGGGTGGAGGTAGGCGGTTTGCCCCACCCACTGAGGAGTTCACAGTCCTGGAGGCGGGAAAAGGAAGGCAGTTGAGCAGAGTTGAATTTAGAGTTGAGTGGAGTTCAGTTAGGGAAGTGGAAGAGTGAGGAGTAAACTGACCGTGTCCGGGTGCATGGCCCGGGCACTAAGAGCAAGGTTGGTAGACGGTGGTGGCCGTCTGCAGGAGAGGCAGATCAACGCGGAACCGTAGGACCGGGGACGGGCGGTGACCCGCCGGTACCGAACCGGGGAGCGAAGTGAAGCCAGCACACACCGGCAGGGCCTGGTGACCAGGACCCAGGACCCTGACCAGGCTTGGAGTCGCCGTTAATAGGTCAAATCCGTCAGTGACCGGAACCCCAGGGGTTTCCTAGCAGCCAAGACCCGATAGAAGGCAACCATCCAACCAGTAGAAGGAAATACAGCTACCGCCACAGCTAGAGTTCCAAGGGCCAGAGCCTGCGGGCAAAAGGGCTCCTCCAGCGCATATACACGCTGGGGAGCGAGTTACCGTTGGAAAGCCATCGGGACCGAACATAAACAAAGGTGCAGGGAAAGGCAGCCACCGCCAACTGTCCGGGAGAAGCCACAGCAGCTGGCTGCGGGACCCGTCCATCCAGCCATTTGGTTTACCAGAGACTTTGCGTGCATCTGTTGCTGAGTGAGTACACCAGTGCCATCCGGCACTGCGCTGCGCTGTCCCTACGACCCTGCACCTCACCAACCCTGCCTCCCCGACACCTCACCGGGCCCCGGGACCACCAACCCCTACCCACGGAGGGGGAAAACAACATCCCAGCTGCTCCCTGCCATCGCTCCCGGGATCCCCGTCACCAGCAGCGGTAGTGCTCAACCTCACCACAACCCATGGGTGGCGTCACGGACTAAATCCCCAAACCAAACCACCCCTTTCTCTCATGGGCGAGGAGTGCCGCTCTAGTCCCCGGATCCGGCCCACCGCTCGAGCCACCGAGCAGCAGCAGCAGCGCCGGACCCGAGCGTTAGTGAGCGCAGCGCCCCGCCGCCCGTGACACAGTATCCAAAGCCTGTCAGGGTGACAGGAAACTGTTGTCCACAGCCAGTTTGGCTGATGGGAAGGTGCAGTTATTCCCTTGGGAGACAGCCTACCTAGTTGCTGTCCCCCGCAGGCTGAGTACCGAGAATGCAGGCAACACACTGCCTTCCATACCCTCATCCTCCAGAGGAATAACAGAACCAGGTGCTAACCCAGAACAGGGCCTAGAGGATCTATGAGAAGGTGGGGCCTTAATGTTGCTTCTTGCTATCCTTTACCAGGGGTTCAACACTGCCCTACCACTAGGTGCCAGTCTTGAGGTGCTGAGTGACCCCACGGAGAAGACCATTCCCAAATCTGAGAGGGAGAGAGTCCTGTGGGATCCAGGGGAGGTCACAGACA
The DNA here is from genome assembly GCF_048569485.1 of Anomaloglossus baeobatrachus. Taxonomy (NCBI): domain Eukaryota; kingdom Metazoa; phylum Chordata; class Amphibia; order Anura; family Aromobatidae; genus Anomaloglossus; species Anomaloglossus baeobatrachus. The sequence goes on from NC_134354.1 coordinate 742,689,074, forward strand.
GGTGCGTGGGCTAACACAGAAATGTGCTGCCCCTAGCGCCCTCTAAAGGGTGGAGGTGGGGAGAATATTGTGAGGATTATGACATTCATACATGTCCGTCAACAGTCACTTTCCATTTTCACACCCCATGCCCTGCAGCAAGGAGAAATCACCCAGATCAAGTCACCAAATGGCAGGTTGACAAAGTTAATTATAAGTTAACAAGAAAGCAGACCTAGGAAAGTGAGCGCGCAACTACATGATTCAAGATGGCTTCAAAGGAATTCTGTAGTCAGGATGGCTCCAGGGAAAAAGTTACAATATTGGGGAGTGCATCACTCCCACAAATAGGGCAGGCATATTTCCAGCTTCCTGACGGCAAGATGTATGTCACACATATTTTCCCTAAATTGTGGGATGTGTTTAGCAGTCCATAATTAATAACTGGCCATAGGAAGACAACAGACACCTCGGGTCTCCTATCTGTGGATAAATCAAATTATAACTAGAAATATGAAGATAATATCTTCCGCATGAGACACTCAGAGGCGGAGATATGGGGAAAACTGCCAATTCATAATTTTCTGGAAACTGAAGGCACAGCCCTTGTTCAGCTCAGTCTTAGGTCATAAGGGGGGTGGTACACGGTAGATACGTAGGTTCATAAAATTGAGAGCGGACATTTTGAGTGTGTCTTATCTCTGGGAGGTCATGTTGTGTCACGTGTGGGAAAGTCCTTAGGAAACCAGTGGCTCCACAGAGCCTCCCCTGTATTGACCCATTACCAGGCCTAGTCATAAGGACCTAGATAACTGATCAATCTGTGTATCTGCTTGCAAACATAACTTACTCGTAGCTGTATTTGTGACATAAAATCTGTAAATCTCATCTTGTATATAGTGCATTATCTAGTGTGTCCTTAAGGCGATTAAATATATAATTTAATATTGGGCTGTTTCTTTTATCTTGATTCACGAATCCCATTTCCGTGAGCTTGGTTTAACATTACATGCTACCTGGGCTGGTTTCTGGCCCGATATAGTCCTGCTAATGGACCAGGCCTATGTCTAACGAGGAACTGGTGGCAGACACTGTACTGGATCGGCAGAATCTTGTTTCAGTGGGGATAGTGAAAACTTTCTGTTGGCCTGTCAGGGTTGAGAGAGAGCTGGGTGCCATGCTGGAGGGGTGCGCGGCCTGCTCTGTCTCCCTCCCGGTGCCTTCCTGTGCCCGTGGGGACAGAAGTGTAAGTCTTACACTACACCAAGTGGACTTTATATACTCCTCGGAGGCACAGAACGTCACGTTTTGGCGAAAGTGACGAGGTTGTATTGCATGGCTTCGACATATTACAGACGTCAGGGTGGGGTTGCAAAGAGCGTTTTCGTCACGTATTGACAAGTCTATGGTCAAGTGGAGGGACGTCTGTGTGACCCCCCCGGCTCAGTTTGTGACAACGCCAAACAGAATAATGGGACCCACATAGTCCTCTATACAGAAAAATAGCCCACCACTATAAAATAATAGGTATTTTATATATGAACAAATTTTATTTACAGATTAATGCACTCTCGCCTAGTCCTCCATACAGAATAATGGGCCCCACATAGTCCTCCATATAATATTATGAGCAATACATAGTCCTCCATTCAGAATAATAGGTCCCACATAGTTTGTCATACAGAATAATGGCCCAATATAGCCCTCCATTCAGAATAATGGGCCCCACATAGCCTTCTATACAGAATAATGGATCCCAAATTGCCCTCCATACAGAATAATGGTCCCCACAAAGCCCTTTATACAGAATAATGGGCCCCAGATAGTCCTCCATACGGAATAATGGGCCTCACATAGTCCTCCATATGGAATAATGGGCCTCACATAGTCCTCCATATGGAATAATGGGCCCCACATATCCCTCCATACAGAATAATGAACTCCACATAGCCCTCCATACAGAATAATGTACTCCACATAGCCCTCCATACAAAATAATGGGCTCCACATAGTCCTCCATACAGAATAATGGGCTCCACATAAACCTCCATACAAAATAATGGGCCCCACTTAACCCTCCATATAGAATAATGTACCCCACATAGCCCTGCATACAGAATGTACCCCACATAGTCCTCTATACAGAATAATGTACCCCACATAGTCCTCCATATAGAATAATGGGCCCCACATAGCCCTCCATATGGAATAATGGGCCCCACATAGTCCTCCATATAGAATAATGGGCCCCGCATAGCCCTCAATACGGAATAATGTGCCCCACATAGTCCTCCATACAGAATAGTGTTCCCCATATAGTCCTCCATACAGAATAATGTGCCCCACATAGTCCTCCATACAGAATAATGGGCTCCACATAGCCCTCCATACAGAATAATGGGCTCCACATAGCCCTCCATACAGAATAATGGGCCCCACATAGCCCTCCATACAGAATAATGTGCCCCACATAGTCCTCCATACAGAATAATGTGCCCCACATAGTCCTCCATACAGAATAATGTGCCCCACATAATCCTCCATATAGAATAATGTGCCCTACATAGTCCTCCATACAGAATAATGGGCTCCACATAGCCCTCCATACAGAATAATGGGCTCCACATAGCCCTCCATACAGAATAATGGGCTCCACATAGCCCTCCATACAGAATAATGTGCCCCACATAGCCCTCCATACAGAATAATGGACCCCACATAGCCCTCCATACAGAATAATGTGCCCCACATAGCCCTCCATACAGAATAATGGGCCCCACATAGTCCTCCATACAGAATAATGTGCCCCACATAGCCCCCCATACAGAATAATGTGCCCTACATAGCCCTCCATACAGAATAATGGGCTCCACATAGCCCTCCATACAGAATAATGGGCCCCACATAGCCCTCCATACAGAATAATGTGCCCTACATAGCCCTCCATACAGAATAATGTGCCCCACATAGCCCTCCATACAGAATAATGTGCCCCACATAGCCCTCCATACAGAATAATGTGCCCCACATAGCCCCCCATACAGAATAATGTGCCCTACATAGCCCTCCATACAGAATAATGTGCCCCACATAGCCCCCCATACAGAATAATGTGACCTACATAGCCCTCCATACAGAATAATGGGCCTGTGGGGCAGAGTTTAACATACGTGCTCTAGACGTAGAGGCTGCCCCATTGACCCCGTTGCAGGCCTAGGTGTAAAAAGATCATTACACAGATTTGTACTGTCCTCTCATATATTTGTACATTGTAATAAAATCGCCCCTAAGCCTTTTGTTTTTTCCAAACTGAACAACCCCAATTAATAACCTGTCTTCTGCATTCCCCCCCATTCCTTTAATAACCTTGGTCGCTCTTCTCTGCACCCGCTCTAGTTCAGCTTTGTCCTCCTTATACACCGGAGACCAGAATTGTACACGGTATTGTAAGTGTGGCCGCACTAGTGACTTATATAGGGGTAAAACAATGTTCTAATTAGCACCAATGCACAGTGAAAGCGCCAATATATATAAGTGTGTCGCCAGGGGTTAAGGGGATACCCAGAACCGGGCCAAGGGGTCGCTTCTGGAAAGGGGATCACGGTGTCGTGACCCGGTCTGTGCTCCCTGGTTCCACAATAAAAAGGGGGGTTATGTTCGTGACGCCACCCGTGGAATGTGATCAGAGATGACCACCGCTGCTGCAGAACCTCCGGGGGTGATGGAAAGCAGCTTGAGATGGGACGGCTCCCCACGGGTAGAGCCTTTTCCCCGGGGCAGTGTGATAGTAGTCTATGGGGGGAGTGCAGGACACGAGCACAATAAACAGGCAGACTCACGGTTTTGCAGTTTCTTTGTCCTTTACTGATGATGGTATTCAGCAGAGTACTGTCCACGGAGTCTGTGAGGGGTTCAGGGTTTCTCCCACCCAGCCGGGCCGTTTTGGCTTCCTTGCCTGCACTGTGTGTCTGTGGCCCTGCTGCTGCGTGAACTATGCAGCCGGCCCTGTGCTCCTCGGTACCGACCTGACAGGCAACTCGAGTCCTTACTAGTATGTTCCTGAACTCTGCGCTTGTTGCTTGTGTCTGTGGTACAGGTGAAAGATCTGGAATCTTCACTTCTCTGGTGGTAACTGTGCAGTATGTAACTTGCAGTCTCGGATCCAGCATCCGTTCTGTGTGCTCCACTGGGATGAGCTAAGCAATGCTCTGCCTCCCAGGAATGTTCCTCTGTGTACGCTTTCTCCTTTCCTCAGACCCTCAGCTAGGCCTGGAATTGGTCAGTGGATCCTGAGGTGAGCTAAAGCCAGCTTCCAACCTGCAGAGATCCTGTCTCCTCAGTGCTCTGCACTGAACTTCCAAACTGAAACTCCTTCTGACCATTTCCTCCCCCCCACCAGAATATACAGGGAAGCAGCTTGGTCTCCCCCTTCTGGCCAGGAGGTCTTGGTGTTGTGTGTGGGGAGTTAACCCTTTGTGTTGTTACTGTGGCAACCCTGGGGTGCCACATTCCCCCTTAGTGAAGAACAGTACTCCGGGACTGTGAAACAAACAAACAAGTTATCACAACAATTATATATATACAGAGTCTCAAAAGGAAAAAAATACAAAAACCTTAAAGCTCAAAAAGAGTCCAAAATGTTCAAAAATATATGTGTTCATACAGGATAGTCTCTGTAGGTACTGGGCTTTTGGTCTTAACGTTGCAATTATATAAACATTTCAATCAACAAACACTTCTTAAAGGTGTCTCTACTCTGGTCATAAGTGCAGTAGGCCTCACGGCCCTCGGGCCACCAACAATGTGATCAAGTTGTAACTCTCCGTGCTGCCACCTTACACCACTCTTCTCTCACCTTTTCTGTACACTAAACTGTTACGGTTTTTCATATAAACATTATAACATATGTACATTTTATATGCAATTCCACATTAGTCTTTATATCTTGCTGGTATCTGACCCTGAGTACTACGCTGTGACCTGCGTACTGCTGGTGTACTGGGTGTACTTAGCATAATGGTGTGAGTGGAAGTGTACCTATTTGGTGTTTCTGGTAATTGTGAGGATGGTGGACTGACTGTAGGACTGGCAAGCTCACTGGGACCAGGAATCTGTTCTTCCTCTATGGTTTCAACTTCCAGTTCTTCATGTCTTGAGACTTCTTGTGGTATGGGTTCTGATTGTGGTTCCACCACTTGAGGGAAGGCGATCATTGGGACTACTACTGCTCCATAGTAATTTGGCCATGTTTTTGGGAAATCTCCTAAGACTGTATGGAACACATCTTCTTCCTTCTTGACAGGTTGTACCTGTATGGGTAAGGTGACTTCTGGTGTCTTCAGGGTTTCAGGACACGGTTTGAGTTGATCTCTTGACACGACAGCTGATGTCCTTCCTTCATCCTTACTGATGAGACACACTTTGGGATTATCCATACTGGATGGTAAGACTGTATATGGGGTGGTTTCCCACTGATTATCCAATTTGTTTGTGCGCCGTTTCCTCTTGAGAACTTGGTCACCAGGTTGCAATGGGGTTGCTAGAGCATGCTGGTTGAAGGTTCTCTCCTGTCTTCCCCTAGCTTGTTGGAGACTTTTCTCTACGCACTCTTGTACTTGGCGATACTGCTGCTGACGTAAGGTATCCCAATTGGATTCTTGAACTTCCGCATCTGGCTTCAGAATTCCCATATCTAAATCAATTGGCAGTTTACCGGGCCTTGCACGCATGAGGTAAGCGGGGGTGCAGTTTGTAGAACTCACCGGGACATGATTGTACAAGTCCACCAAGTCTGGCAATTTCTCTGGCCATTGATTTCTTTCTGACTCTGGTAAGGTCTTCAACAGGTCAATCACAATATGGTTCATCTTCTCACATAAGCCATTTGTTTGGGGATGGTATGCTGTTGTGCGGATCTTTTTACAGCCATACATGTTGCAGAATTCTTGGAAGATCTGTGATTCGAAAGCTGGACCTTGATCTGCAAGGACTTGGTCTGGGTAACCATGGGGTCTGCAAAAGTACGTCTGGAATGCTTTAGCTGCTGTTCTAGCTGTAAGGTCTTTCACGGGTACCACCACTAAGAAGCGTGAGTAATGGTCCACGATGGTTAAGGCATAGACATAGCCGGACCGGCTTGGTGACAACTTGACGTGGTCTAATGCGACTAGCTCGAGTGGTTGCTTGGTTACTATGGACTGGAGTGGAGCTCTCTGGTTCTGTTGATCCTTTCTTCTGAGGTTGCACGGTCCGCATTTTCTACACCAATCTTCAATTGATTTCCTCATGCCAACCCAGTAGAATCTTTCTCTTAAGAGCACTTCCAACTTTTTCCAACCAAAATGACCAGCACCGTCGTGGTAAGCTTCCAGAACCATCTTGACGTATCTCTTGGGCACGATGATCTGCCAGACCAACTCATGTGTTTTTGGATTGGTGTGCCTTCTACAGAGCTTCCCTTGGTACAGGAACAATTTACCTCTCTCCTTCCAGAGATGTTGTGTCTCAGCTGGGGCATTCTGATTAGGGTAAGCACCTTGTTGTGTAAGCAGTTCTTTCACTAGCTTCACAGCTGGATCACTGTCTTGTGTGTCAGCCCATCCGTGGTGTGCTAATGGGTTGAGAGTTGCCTGCTGTTGTTTTTGGTAGACACTTGGTTGATACTGTCCAATCTTAGGACTGTGAAAGGCCGGCAGCTCAATTTCTTCCAGTCCCTCCGGTTCCTCTTCCACGTCCCCCGAGTGTGGCATCCGGGATAAGGCATCCGCATTCCCATTCTTGTGGCCTGCCCTGTACTTGATGACAAAGTTGTAGTTTGACAGTCGGGCTATCCATCGCTGTTCCAACGCACCTAATTTTGTAGAGTCCAGGTGGGTCAACGGATTGTTGTCAGTAAAGATGGTAAATTCTGCAGCTGCCAGGTAGTGTTTGAAACGCTCTGTTACAGCCCAAACTACTGCCAGTAGTTCTAACTTGAAGGAGCTGTAATTCTCTGGGTTTCTTTCTGAGGGCCGGAGCTTCCTGCTTGCAAAGGCAATAACTTTCTCCTTGCCTTCCTGCTTTTGAGACAATACTGCTCCCAGTCCTACGTTGCTGGCATCCGTGTACAAAATGAAGGGTTGATGGTAATCTGGATATGCCAGGATCTCTTCTCCTGTCAGTGCCCACTTCAACTTCTTAAAGGACTCTTCTCTCTCATCACTCCACTGGAAAGGAGGATTTCGGGCTGCAGACTTCTTTGACTGTCCTACCAGGATGTCTTGAAGGGGAGCTGCTAGCTTCGTGAACCCTTTTATAAATCTTCTATAGTAGCCCACCAGTCCCAGGAATTGCCTCACCTCTTTCACGCTGGTGGGTCTCGGCCAATCTCTGATCACGGTAACTTTTTCAGGATCTGGTGCTACCCCTTCTGAGCTCACGACATGTCCCAGGTACTGTACCCTTGGCTTTAGAAGGTGACACTTGGATGGCTTGATTTTCATGCCGTATCCGGATAAGGCTTCAAACACTTCTGCCAGGTCTTGTAGATGCTGTTCATAGGTCTTGGAGTAGACTATGACGTCATCCAGGTACAGGAGGACAGTTTCAAAGTTCTTATGTCCTAGGCAGCACTCCATCAGTCGCTGGAAGGTTCCAGGTGCGTTGCAGAGTCCAAACGGCATACAATTGAACTCACAGAGGCCCATCGGCGTGGTGAACGCTGTCTTCTCCTTATCAGCCTCTGCCACAGGAACTTGCCAATACCCACTAGTCAGATCTAGGGTGGAAAAGTAAGTAGCGGATTTTAATGCAGCCAATGACTCTTCTATCCTAGGTAATGGGTATGCATCCTTGTGTGTAATGCGGTTGATCTGTCTGTAGTCTACGCACATCCTCATGGTCCCATCTTTTTTCTTAACTAGCACTAGTGGGGCTGCCCAGGGGCTACAACTGTCTCTTATTACCCCTGCTTCTTTCATTTCTTTGAGCATGTCTTTGGCGCATTGGTAGTGAGCTGGTGGTACTGGTCTATACCTCTCCTTTATGGGTGGATGGTTACCTGTGGGTATAGTGTGCTCTACCCCTTTGATCTGCCCAAAGTCTAATGGGTGTTTGCTGAATATTTGTTCATATTCTTTCACTACTCGGTATACTCCATGCTTTTGATGGGAGGGTGTAGAATCGGTACCTACATGTAGCTTTTGGCACCAATCCTCCAGCTTTCCCTCTGAGCCATTGTCTTCCGCCTGACTTGACGGCTTCAAGGGCTCAACGGTGGTGATGGCGTTGTTATCAGCCGTATATAGCTTAGCCATGGTAGCATACTTTGGTAGGGTGACCTCATCTTCCCCACAATTTAGAAGGCGTATTGGCACTCTTCCCCGATGTACCTCAACTATTCCTCTGGCCGTCAGTACAGTGGGCCTACTGTCTGAGTACACGGGTTCTACCAGGGCCTGATAGTCTCGCCCTCTGATGCCTATTGCGGCTCTACACCAGACCAGCATTTCAGTTTTGGGAGGAATTACAATGGGTACTAGGTCACTTACCCTTGCACTGCCAATTTCACCTCCTGACATTTCTACCTGCTGCTTCAGCATCAAGGCTTTAATTTCCTTCTGCAGGAGTCTCTGTTGCCCAGGTTTGGCAGTCTCGACGATCTGCTGCAAGACAGTAATTACCTCTGCAAAACAATTTTCAATTACATTCATTCCTAGCAGCATAGTTGGTTCACGTTCTCGTCGGTCAACATCAACAATGATAATACCCTGATTCTGCAATTCTACTCTCCCAATCTTAATGGTCATTTCTCTGAAACCAACCTGTGGTACTAATTCACCATTGCTAGCCCATATATTCAATGCAACATTAGATGGACCACTGCTAACGTCTGAATCAGCCCAGTACCTCTTATAAAGGACATGCGGAATTGATGATATTTGGGAACCAGTGTCCAGCAAGGCGTTGAGCGGAATGCCATCCAGCACGATGGGGATGACTGGACGTCCCCCCACATACTTGTCGTGCCAGGGTGAAGGACCTTGAGAGTTCATTCCTGAGGAGCGGCCCGCCTCCCCAGGGGATCCCCATTTAAAGCACATTCACGGGCAAAGTGACCTGGCTCCTTGCAACGGCGGCAAATGGGCTGTCCATCCGGCTGGTAGCGGTCGCTGGGTCGTCCTCTCGTCGCTTGGTATCTCCTAGGCCTCATCCACGGGACATCCTCCTTGCTGGTCGCCAGCTCAATCTTGGGTGCAGACTTGGATCCACGCAGCTCCTGGACGATTCTAGCCATGGAAGCAACAGTGTCTGTAAGGGCTTCAAGCTTTTGATGTAGAGCCTCATTAGTGATCGGCTCCAGGTGGTTAGCAGCAGCCGCCGACATGGCCGATGTCACCGGCACTACTGGCTGCTGGGGTGCCACTGTAAGGTGTTGAACAGAGTCTATATCCTGCGGCTCCTCCACCTGCTGGAGGCGGATGGCTCTATCCTTTAGCTGGGCAAATGTTAGCCCTGGATCCTGGATCACCATCATGCTCAGTTGTCCCCGGTGGGAAGGGGATGAGAGTCCATCCAGGAATTGGTCTATCAGCAGCTTATCTGCTCCAGGGGCTAAGGCAGGTTCTGCTAATTTAAGTGCTCTGAGCGCCTCCTGCAAGTTTAAGGCAAAGTCTCTTGCGCTCTCTCTAGGTTTTTGCTTGCATCCAAAGAACCTCATTTTAGCCCGGCTGCCAGCAGTGGATTCAAAAGCTGCTTTTAGTTCAGCTATTATATGCTCTACAGTGTCCTTTGCATCGTCCGGCCAGGATGTAGCCTCCCGCTGGGCATTGCCAGTTAACTGTCCCATAAGCATACCAACACGCTGAGCTTCTGTCAGGGGGTACATGCTGTAGTAGATTTTTAGCTTTCCGATAAAGTCATTAAGTGTGTTGGGCTCACCTGAGTACTGCGGCAGCCACACTGAACCCGGCGTGTACGGCATCAGGAACGGCATGATAGGTGCCGCTGCACCGCCGGGTACAACAGCGTCTCCCTGCTGCAACATCTTTGCGCCCCCTTAGTTAATTTCACCAGTCTTCTTGACAGCAAGCCTGGGACACTTTTCTGCGTTTTCGTTCGGGTCGCAGCACCGAGCGCACCTCCTCTGCAAGCGTTTGGCGGAGTCTCAGTTTAGGCGCGATGTTTTCCCGCGCGTAGCAGCTAATGGCGCGACTAAAGATGGCGCCTGGAAAATTTTACCAATGATGCTTTTGGATTTTTCCAGGTATCTTTGCAAAGTTTAAAGTCCGTTCTTTGTTGCAACAATTCACAGTGCAAGTCTTTTATGCGATGCAATAAGTCTTTACAGGCACACGTCACCCGGGTTGCAGCCGGGTCCAGTCCGCATCCTGTTCGTGACGCCAAAGTTGTGTCGCCAGGGGTTAAGGGGATACCCAGAACCGGGCCAAGGGGTCGCTTCTGGAAAGGGGATCACGGTGTCGTGACCCGGTCTGTGCTCCCTGGTTCCACAATAAAAAGGGGGGTTATGTTCGTGACACCACCCGTGGAATGTGATCAGAGATGACCACCGCTGCTGCAGAACCTCCGGGGGTGATGGAAAGCAGCTTGAGATGGGACGGCTCCCCACGGGTAGAGCCTTTTCCCCGGGGCAGTGTGATAGTAGTCTATGGGGGGAGTGCAGGACACGAGCACAATAAACAGGCAGACTCACGGTTTTGCAGTTTCTTTGTCCTTTACTGATGATGGTATTCAGCAGAGTACTGTCCATGGAGTCTGTGAGGGGTTCAGGGTTTCTCCCACCCAGCCGGGCCGTTTTGGCTTCCTTGCCTGCACTGTGTGTCTGTGGCCCTGCTGCTGCGTGAACTATGCAGCCGGCCCTGTGCTCCTCGGTACCGACCTGACAGGCAACTCGAGTCCTTACTAGTATGTTCCTGAACTCTGCGCTTGTTGCTTGTGTCTGTGGTACAGGTGAAAGATCTGGAATCTTCACTTCTCTGGTGGTAACTGTGCAGTATGTAACTTGCAGTCTCGGATCCAGCATCCGTTCTGTGTGCTCCACTGGGATGAGCTAAGCAATGCTCTGCCTCCCAGGAATGTTCCTCTGTGTACGCTTTCTCCTTTCCTCAGACCCTCAGCTAGGCCTGGAATTGGTCAGTGGATCCTGAGGTGAGCTAAAGCCAGCTTCCAACCTGCAGAGATCCTGTCTCCTCAGTGCTCTGCACTGAACTTCCAAACTGAAACTCCTTCTGACCATTTCCTCCCCCCCACCAGAATATACAGGGAAGCAGCTTGGTCTCCCCCTTCTGGCCAGGAGGTCTTGGTGTTGTGTGTGGGGAGTTAACCCTTTGTGTTGTTACTGTGGCAACCCTGGGGTGCCACATAAGGCAAGTAAAGAAATGTAAATCTCAGCTCTTCTCTATACCTGTATACATATAATTAAACAATAACAAAACAGTATGTAATCTGAAGTATTCAGAAGAAGGGGAAGTATTCAGATTAAAGAGATCATAGATAAGAGAACCGGAAGTGCAATAAAGGAACAAACAAAAAAAAAAAAGAAAACTATGGTGTATAAAAGAGACTAAAGTAGAAAACATGACGGCAGAAACAAAATTCCCAGTATAAAGCGCTGCATGTGAGGAAAGAGCCCGCACGTGAGCTGCAGCAGCGGACATGATCAGTATTGTCAGAGGAGCACCATGGTAGCATAAAGCCCACTATAACCAATTAACTTACCATTAATAAAGAATAAATACTCAGACACATGACATTTGGATAAAAATGGCCGTGGTGTTTTATTATTGGTAACTTGATAAATTAAATTCACCATATTATTAAAATTAAATAACCATAAAATTCCATAAATACCACCATAAAGTACCATTAACCACTTATAAAACCACAATCCACCCAACATAGTTGGGCGATTTTTTCCCAAACGGCCGAGTATTAACAATACGAGCCCCCCCCCAAACACCGCAGCCATTTTTCTATCATATTCTGGATACCCACATTAAAAATGTCCAGACCAACGTCAGAGAGATGTACCCCATCTGACCTGTACAGGCCAACCGTAAAACCTTCCAGATCACTATGGCGATACGAGAAGTCGCCCAAACCAACAAAAAATTTTGCCATGTCGCGATTGACACGTTTCCTTATTTTTTCCAAAAAGGCAAGCTGGCCATTCCAGACCAGTCTCGGTACAATTTCAGAAAAAATCAATGCTGAATAAGGAAAAAGATTCTTTATGAGCGCAAAATCTCTGCGGAAATTAGATAACAAGTCCAATGTCTTTATTTTACCCAAGTCATTCCCTCCAATGTGTAAAATTATAAGGTCAGGATACGGGTGAGTCAACAGCATACCTTTTAAGGTGCCAACTAAATTAGAAAATTTTAGCCCTCTTATACCGTACCAAAAAACATTTATCAGATCATACTGAAAAGATAAGTTCTCTGTGTAACGTCTACAAGACGCTCTCCTCTGCGCCCAGTGTATAAACGAATGGCCTACAAGCCAAATCACCATTGGGCCTAGAATTGGAGAGAGACAGAATAAATTAATTATAATAAATTAGGGCGTATATACAACTGATAGCGTTTTGACGCCCATCTACCAATTTTACCAATTCTTTTCCCTTTGAGGCCAGCTCTTGCTGCCTCGGTTGCCGCCCCGATCCGAAAAGAATGTGATGAGAAGTTGGAGCTATCTAGCTGCAACTTAACCATACATTTTTTTAATATTGCATTAAATTGAAACTTAGTGGCAGGCGAACCGTCTACATGTAAAAACAACAAACCCGGGGAATCCCCCCGTACAGTAAGCCATTGACATAAATTAGTGACGGGGCATATACATGAACCCCGTAAAGGACGCAACTTCACAGAACACCCTTTACCCAGTTGGTCCATTTTGGACCTACTAATAAATAACACCGCACAAGAGTCAGATACATGAACATCCTTTCTATATAAACCCGAGGTGTTGCACCGACTATGGGACAACAACTCACTAATTCTGAGTGCTGCGAAGAAGCAAAGCACAAAAGCTGCACGAAATAAACATAACTCAAAATTGTTAAAACAAACTTCACTCAACATAAACCATAACCTTTCTAAGAGATTCACGGATATAGGCCTGCGGCAATCAGGCACAACACAACCTTTTTTACAACCCTTTAGCGCCTGCCGAACCGCAAATAAGCTTAATAGAGACTCCTCACCATATAATTTTAAGAAAAAAGAGATTCCACAAAATGTTTTATACAAAAAATTATAACGATAACCTAAACCAACATAAAAATTCAAAAAACCAAGTGCTGTAGACACATCACACTTGTGGGGAACCAGATTCCTGGAGTCACAAAATTGATTCCAAGCCAACCAAGCAGCCGAGTATGCCTTCCAAGTCCCTGGTGCAATAGAATTTTTAATGGAAGCTGCTACTAATCCAAAATTGCCTCCCATAACTGGGACGGGCATGCAGTCAAAAGGGGGTCCATCTTTCCTGAACTCTTCCTGAATTCCTCTAACCGCTGAGAAGAGAGGTAAAGCACGGAAGCATTATTGCACTCAGGAGCAAAACGAGCCTTCAACCAAATATTCCACCTCAAACACAAAAGAACCAATTTTCGCAATACACCACCTAGAAACCTACACTTCACCACCAAGGTGTTCAAAGCAAAAACCAAACCTTGACAATGCGATATGAGTATAATCCTCTTATTCGCTAGTTCCTTACCCCAAATATGCACTGAAACAAAAACTGGAAAAAGCTCCAATAACACCTGCTTCTCCAGCAAACCTTCCGACAACCAAGATGAAGGCCATGAAGAAAAGCACCAGTGTGTACGAAAAATCGTACCGAACCCCACTTCCTTAGACACCCCTGTAAACCAAAGGAGATCCTGAGACAACATAAAATCCTGCTGAACGCAGCTAATTCCGTTAAAACTTTCTAAAAATTCATACCAAATTCTTAAATCCTTCCTCATCTCACACGAAATTCTAATATGTGAACCTGAACACTTAACACCCTTAGTTGCATCATACAAACGTCTTGAAAACACTCTCCCCATTGGCAAAATTCTTAAAGCAAAGTTCAAACCACCCAGCAGAGATTGGAGCTCTCGCAGGGTACACTTTTTCTTCACTAAAAAACTCGCAATACAGCCTTTTAACTTCATAATCTTCTGGCCATGGAGCCTCAATTCCATTTTTTGAGAATCCAAAACAATCCCTAAAAACTCAAGCTCCGTACAAGGGAAAACTGTTTTATCATGAGCTAACGGAACCCCAAAAAACTTCATCAAACCCAAAAATTTATTTAGCAACTGCAAACAACGTCCTGACCTACCAACAAAAAGGAAATCGTCCAAATAATGTAACATACCCCCCTCTGAAAACCCCTCTTGAACTGACCAATGCAAAAACGTGGAAAAGGACTCAAAATAATAACATGATAAAGAAAAACCCATAGGGAGGCACCTGTCAAAATAAAAAGAGCCCTCAAAACAAAAACCCAAAGAATTAAAACCCAAGGGGTTAATTGGCAGAAGCCGGAAGGCAGACTTAATATCAGATTTGGCCAGGAAACAATCCGGGCCAAACTTCCGTAACAAATCCACTGCCTCATCAAAAGACGTGTAACTCACTGAAGATGCATTAGGATCAATAGCATCGTTCAGTGAGCTACCTGTTGGATAAGACAGATGATGTATGATCCTAAAAGAATTAACCTCCTTCTTGGGGACAACCCCCAAAGGTGATATCCTAAAATTTGTAAACGGAGGAAATTCAAAAGGACCAGACACCCTGCCCAACAACAGCTCTTTTTCAATATGTGCCCTAACAACCTCCTTATGACTATCAACTGATTGTAAATTCTTAGTTACATTACAACCTATACCTTCAAAAGAAGGTACAGGAAAACCAGCCTGAAACCCACTACGAACCAGAGCTGCCTTCGGCCTGTCTGGAAAACGGTCTAGCCACGGGAGCATTCCTTCCAGGCTCACTGGAGTCTGAGCCTTTGAAAAACTGCTCCCTAACACCAGATGGCTGTACCGTGGACTGACCATGCTTTTTAAAACATTTAAACAAGGGGTGAGCCCCGCCACAAAACGAGCACTCATGGCGAAAGCGACAGGTACCCTGCCACTTGCATGAGGACTCATTGAATGCAAAGCACACCCCCCTTTTTGAATTGACATTCACCTGCTGTCTGTGAGGGTTCTGTCGCTGAGGCAGCATTAAATTCAGCCATAACCCGACATCCTTGACACCCCACTTGACAGCAGGGTGAACCGCCAACTTCTGCCTGAAAGACTCATCGTAATTCAGCCACGCTAAGCCACCGAAATTACGATAAGCCTCCAGAATACAATCCTGGTGTTGAAACAAACCACTACATAATTTAGGAAACTTCTCCCCAAGAACTGCAGCATAAATGGAGAAAGCCTGTAACCATGAATAAAATGATTTAAAATTTTTCTTTCGTTCTGACTCAACCTCTTGCTTTCCATCAGGTTTCTCCACTTTATGCTGCAATTCCCTAGCAACCGGTAACAGAGAAAAGATATCTACATATTCTTGTCTCCAAATCTTTTCCTTAATGGAAGCACTGAGATGAAAACCCAAAGGGGAAACATCACATGTCAGTGCTTCCTTTAAATGAGACTCTGCCACCCCAGGGAACCTGTCCTGAATAGAAACTTCAGCAACAGGTGCCTGAGGAAGCACTACATGCCCCCCAAGCAGCTCTGACAAAGTCCTAATGACCATGTCCTTTACACAATTAATATTGGGTGCTCCAGCAAGGGGGCTCTCACCATGTCCTCCGCTCCCAGGTCCATCCAACGCGCTGTACTGGGGTTGACGACCTCCGCTCGCTGCGACGTCCTCTTCAGATTCTTCGGTCGAGCTCCAGACCTGCGTCGCCGCCGCCAAAACCCCAGCTGAGCTCTTTTGCAATGGGGCCGGCGGCGCGTGCAGGCCCGTGAGCGACCCAGGATCTCCGCTATACCCGGCCACAACAGCCGGAGCGGAACTCCCGGCGGCGACTTCCGGGATAATCGCCCGCCGGGCATTCTGGGAGTCGCGCCCCGATGACGCGGCCAAATCTCGTCGGCTTCTTGGGCGGTCTCGCGATGCTCCGGACCCTCCTCTCGCCGGAACTCCCGCCTCTCGCGATGTCTCCGACGCCTTCCTCTCCGCGCCGCGCCGACCGCGAGCAGATGCCGACCTCTTCCTCTCTCCGCCGGACCGCTGGGAACAGGATGCAGGCGGTGAGTAGACGTCGCTCTTCTTCCTCTTCTTCCGCAGGGATCTCCGGACATCTTCTCCATCTCCGGGCCGCAGAAGCTCTTCCCTCCTCACAGGAACGCCGGCGGGATCCGGAGCTGGATCCAGGACCACTTCGGCGGCTTCGTTCACCGGCGCCAGGCACCTCTTCAGCCACTCCTCGCCGTCCGCTGCGCCGACCCGAGCCATCATCTTCTCCAGGAGGGACTCCATCTGGATTCTTCTTTCTTCACAGCTGGAAACTGACACAGCTGGCTCACAGCTGGCTCCTTATAAAGGCAAGTCTCCAGCATATTTACCTCTGTCCACCAATGACAGACTTTAAAATTGGCGCGCAGCAGGCTGACCAATCACACAGCCTGCTCGCGTTACTCACAGGGGGCAGATTAACCCCATAAATTCCCATCATAACTACTTCCATTACCACCACGCAGCAGGCTGACCAATCACAGCAGCCTGCTCGTGTTACCACATGAAGGGAATTAACCCTTCATTCCCCATACTGAATTTGGCACCGCTGAATGCCACAACTTAAACTTGAAACACCTATAAACATAATGTCAGGGGGCCCATGCCACCATGTAATCACCAGGCTATACGCTGCTGGTGATTATACAGACTATAAAAAGACTGCAAACAGGTTCATATTTGGAAAAACACATTGATAAAATCCGAGAACAAGAATTCATGGTTAATGCCAAGTTAAGAGTTAATTGCATTATTACAGCTACTTTCTGGGCACGGGCACATGGCTGCCAATAATAAAGAAAGATAGAAGTGAATCTTGAAATAACATATTTTCCTGTATTTTAATAACTGTTTTTTTCATTTTATAAGACGCACCGGATTATAAGACGCACCCCAAATATAGAGATAAAAAAGGTAGACAAAAAATAAATAAAAATGGGGTCTATCTTATACTCTGGTGGTGTCTTACCATAGGGGGGCGACAATAGTGATGGAGCGGGGGTCAAAAGAGGCAGAGGGGGTGCTAAAGTAGGGTAATGCTGGATGTAGTGTGGCCGGCCGTGCTGGCTGCTGTGTGGCCGGCTGTGCTGGCTGCTGTGTGGCCAGCCGTGCTGGCTGCTGTGTGGCCGGCCGTGCTGGCTGCTGTGTGGCCGGCTGTGCTGGCTGCTGTGTGGCCAGCCGTGCTGGCTGCTGTGTGGCCGGTTGTGCTGGCTGCTGTGTGGCCGGCCGTGCTGGCTGCTGTGTGGCCGGCTGTGCTGGCTGCTGTGTGGCCAGCCGTGCTGGCTGCTGTGTGGCCGGTTGTGCTGGCTGCTGTGTGGCTGGCCGTGCTGGCTGCTGTGTGGCCGGTTGTGCTGGCTGCTGTGTGGCTGGCCGTGCTGGCTGCTGTGTGGCCGGCCGTGCTGGCTGCTGTGTGGCCGGCCGTGCTGGCTGCTGTGTGGCTGGCCGTGCTGGCTGCTGTGTGGCCGGCTGTGCTGGCTGCTGTGTGGCCGGCTGTGCTGGCTGCTGTGTGGCCGGCTGTGCTGGCTGCTGTGTGGCCGGCTGTGCTGGCTGCTGTGTGGCCGGCTGTGCTGGCTGCTGTGTGGCCAGCCGTGCTGGCTGCTGTGTGGCCGGCCGTGCTGGCTGCTGTGTGGCCGGCCGTGCTGGCTGCTGTGTGGCCGGCCGTGCTGGCTGCTGTGTGGCCGGCCGTGCTGGCTGCTGTGTGGCCGGTTGTGCTGGCTGCTGTGTGGCCGGCTGTGCTGTCTTAGAGTGTGTCTGTTTGTTTTAATTCTGGTAGTCCAAAGGATGAGAGATAGACCTTTACTAAGTTACTTAACATTTTATTGAAAATACACATGGACTGTGTCACGATGTGACTGTAAGATAATGAGGGACAGGGGCTCCTATGCTGTCCCTCACGCTTGATGGCCTTAGGCTAGCCCTAAACTCAGGGTTACTCCTGATGGTGTAGATGCCTTAGTCCCATGCCTGGCAATTCTCCTGACCAGAAATAATCTGATTCTCTCCTCCCATCAGGGAAGAAAGGGGCAAAAATGAGATGGAAACACAGCTAAAGACAGATAAGGGAAAGCCAAGACTGTGACAAACTGTACCCACACAGGAATGAACAGTGAGAGACTCAGGAGAAAAACAAGAGCAGGAATTTAGCAAAAAAAAAAAAAATGCAATAAGGGTTAACTCCACAACCGCAGTCAGCACACGTTCCATAAACACCTCACCAAACCAGCTAAGATAAACTATAGCTGGTATAAAAGGAAGCATCTAGCATATATAGGAGGGGATCAGATGTAATTGGCTCACCTACAACATGTGATTAAAGGAGACTAACAAGCAGAGTAGCAAAGATTAACTCTTTCTAGCCTTCCTATTAACTACCACTCTGCAGGTCGACGCCTGAGTCTATCTTCAATGATTCCAGATACCAGAGAAGTTATTAGGCAGAGTGTGAGAATCAGTAGTCTGAACAGATCCCAACACCACCATGACAGTCGGGAAAGTTTGTAAAAATCTCCATGTGACAGTCTATGAACACCTTCTCATGGAACAGAAGGTCATCCAGTACATATCTAATGAGATTCTTTTCTATGGAAAGGGGTGCTACTAAACACCTCCATCAGTCTGCTGATACCAGGAGGAAGTACTCATTGTATGGTGCACGTCAGCTCCACACACCATATAGTGGTCATTCTCAGGTACTGCAGCTCAGTCCAATTTAAAGGAAACTTGTCAGGTCCTATAACGCTATTCACCTGTAGACAGGGCCGGACTGGGACTGAAAATCAGCCCTGGCATTTGAGAGCAGTCAGCGACTGGCTCACAGTCATAGATGTATGGACAGAGTGATAAGTCATTTTATTTTACCTTGACATTATCATATATTTGTTTACTTTAAAGAATCAAGATTAAAATATACTGACTGTTGCTGGCATTTTCCACAGGGCACTTCTGCTGAACATGGAGAACATACACTGCAGTTAGTAACCATTAAATAGGTAACCCACTACTTGGACACCCCTTCTGAAGCCCTATGTTCTCCCTCCCCCTAAGGAAAATAATAACACATACTCCTTTTTCGTGCTGGCACCGTTTCAGTGGTGTCAGCTCTGCCTCTCCCGGGGCTCACATGACATTGTCACCCAATCCCTGTGGAAAATCAGCGCTGACTTCACTATATCCCCTGTCGGAAAAATCAATACATCTAGTGGAAGTAAGAGATGCTGCTCTCTCATTTTCTTCCGATGTCAATTACATCTGTAGGAGGGAAGAATGAAGCCAGCGCAATTGGTAGCAGGGATTGTGAAACATAAAAATGTCACGTGAGCACTGGGAGAGGCAGAGCTGGCACCACTGAAATGGTGTTATTTTTCCTGGGGGGTGGGGGGTGTAAACATAGGGATTAAGAAACAATTGTCTGAGTAGGGAGGGACAGTTTTAAGAAGAATAGAAATGTGGTGAGAATGCTCTAAAACACTCACTGGACTGGGCAAGTTATAGGTGTTATCCACTACCTGGACAATGCCTTTTTCAAATAAGGTTACCTCCCTTGTAAAATAATAATGAAAAAAGAAAAAATGCCAGCTTACCCTGTTGATTTAATATTTAGGCTGCTATTCCATATAAGCGCTCAGCATCGGATAAATGGCAGGAGCTCTTGCCAGCAATTGATATGAAGGAAAGATAAATCCAGCGAGCAGGCTTGTGATGAATAAAAAATCTTTTTCTTTATTTCAAACGTAGATTAAGAATCTTTATCCATAGCAGCATAATACAATTACAGGCAGAGATGAGAAAAATTACTGCTGTAGAGCGCACGGCAAGACGCGTTTCGGCTACTTGTTTTTAAATAGTCAATGTTATAGGTGGATGCTCACAAGTGTGATCAATTACGGACTAATCAATTATAGCACCACCTACCTTAGGAGTTTTTCCTTCTTATATCCCAGTAAAATAGCAATGTGTATCATGGCAATGATAAAGGTTTAGCCGAAACGCGTCTTGCCGTGCGCTCTACAGCAGTAATTTTTCTCATCTCTGCCTGTAATTGTATTATGCTGCTATGGATTTAGATTTTTAATCTACGTTTGAAATAAAGAAAAAGATTTTTTATTCATCACAAGCCTGCTCGCTGGATTTATCTTTGCTTCATATCTTGTAAAATAATAATGACATATACTCACTTTGTACAGAGGCAGAGACAGACAGGGAATGAAAGAGACAGACGGAATGAGAGAGACAGAATGACAGGGAATAAGAGAGGCAGACAGGGAATGAGAGAGGCAGACAGGGAATGAGAGAGGCAGACAGGGAATGAGAGAGGCAGACAGGGAATGAGAGAGACAGACAGGGAATGGGAGAGACTGACAGTGAATGAGAGACACAGACAGAGAATGAAAGAGACTGACAGTGAATGAGAGACACAGACAGGGAATGAGAGAGACAGACAGGGAATGAGAGAGGCAGACAGGGAATGAGAGAGGCAGACAGGGAATGAGAGAGACAGACAGGGAATGGGAGAGACTGACAGTGAATGAGAGACACAGACAGAGAATGAGAGAGACTGACAGTGAATGAGAGACACAGCGAATGAGAGAGACTGACAGTGAATGAGAGACACAGACAGAGAATGAGAGAGACTGACAGTGAATGAGAGACACAGACAGAGAATGTGAGAGACTGACAGTGAATGAGAGACACAGACAGGGAATGAGAGAGACAGACAGGGAATGAGAGAGACTGACAGGGAATGAGAGAGACAGACAGGAAATTAGAGAGAGAGAGACAGGGAATGAGAGAAACAGACAGGGAATGAGAGAAACAGACAGGGAATGAGAGAGGCAGACAAGGAATGAGACTAACAGGGAATGAGACTAACTAACAGGGAATGAGACAGACTGAAAGGGAAAGATGAGACAGACTGACAGAAAATGAGAGAGACAGACTGATAGGGAATGAGAGAGACTGACAGGGAATGAGAGACTGACAGGGAATGAGACAGACTGACAAGGAATGAGAAAGAATGAAAGAGACTGACAGAGACATGCAGACAGACAGAGACAGACATACTATATACACAGGTACACACACTAAACATTACCAAATCTTGCAGTTCCTAGAGAGGAGCCGCTGGGACCTGCACTGAGGCTTCAGCAGCTTAACAACAGGACATGCCACTTCACCGGTCAAGTGATCAGGCACATGATTAGTCAGATGACCTGACAGGTCCTTCACCTCAGCCTCTGTTCTGTTCCAGTACATTTCCTCCCCTGCTCTGTGTGGTGCCCCTGACTGTCAGGTGCCACAGAGTACTACATCCAACCCCGGATTCCTGGAAGTCCAGTGCTGGTAAAACACCACAACACACACACACAAAACCACACCCTTTTTCTCCAGACCAGGTGACAGGCTAGAGACGGACTTGACGAGTGATCACCTATAGGCTTGGACGCATCCAATCCACTGGTCAGGGACCTGGGAGGAGGAGGGGCTAGGCAGTGAAGTGAACAGATGGCGGACATCTTGTGGAGAGTTAGGAAGTAACCAGACACAGAGTCAGTCAGAAGTTGACGTGCTGACGGGAAAGTGTGCAGTGGCTTGTTGAGTAACAAGGAGTACAGTCTCTGGGAGAGTATGGACGAGTATTCACAGAAATGAGCACCGGCGGGGCACAGGGCCCTAGTTCAGGAAGATGTTACAGGCGTGCCTGATAAATACCTGCACGGTGAGGGGACCCTCAAGGACCTTACCGGCAGTAGTGTCCAGGGCACAGCAGCAGAGAGGGATCCTGGGATCGGTTTAGAGGTCAGACCCATGAGAGGTTCAAGCTGTCTGCCGTACGGGCCAAGATGGAGATGTGGCGCCCTGGACTAGCCAGGTCGTCACAGGTACTACAACATGCACCCCCACCCCGAGACAGGCACATCAGCCAGACACAAAATCCTTGTTGCCTCCCTCCAGGGGCTGATGTCCACACCAGGTGGAATGGAGCCAGGCGGTTGGCCCCACCCACTGAGGAGTTCACAGTCCTGGAGGCGGGAAATGGAAGTCAGAGGAGTTGAGTTAGGGAAGTGAAGGAGAGAGGAGTGAAGTGGTAGTAGAGGAGCAAACTGACCGTGTCCGGGTGTGTGGCCCGGGCACTAAGAGCAAGGTTGGCAGACGGTGGTGGCCGTCTGCAGGAGAGGCGAATCAACGCGGAACCGTAGGACCGGGGTCGGGCGGTGGCCCGCCGGTACCGAACCGGGGAGCGAAGTGAAGCCAGCACACACAGGCAGGGCCTGGTGACCAGGACCCAGGACCCTGACCAGGCTTGGAGCCGCCATTAGAGGTCAAATCCGTCAGTGACCGGAACCCCAGGGGTTTCCTAACAGCCAAGACCCGATTGAAGGCAACCATCCAACCAGTGAAAGGAAATACAGCTACCGCCACAGCTAGAGTTCCAAGGGCCAGAGACTGCGGGCAAAAGGGCTCCTCCGGCAAATATACACGCTGGGGAGCGGGTCACCGGTGGGAATACATCGGGACCGAACATACACACAGGTGCAGGGAAAGGCAGCCACCACCAACCGTCCGGGAGATGCTACAGCAGCCGGCTGCGGGACCCGTCCATCCAGTCGTTTGGTTTACCAGAGACTTTGCGTACATTTGTGGCTGAGTGAGTACTACCGTGCCATCCGGCACCGCGCTGCGCAGCCCAGGCGACCCTGCACCTTCCCAACCCTTCCTCCCCATCGCCTCACCGGGCCCCGGGACAACCAACCCCTACCCACGGAGGGGGAAAACAACGTCCCAGCTGCTCCCTACCATCGCTCCCGGGATCCCCGTCACAGGCAGCGTTGGTGCACCAACCTCACCACAAACCGTGGGTGGCGTCACGGACCAAATCCCCAAACCAAACTACCCCCTTTCACTCACGGGCGAGGAGCGCCGCTCGAGTCCCCGGATCCAGCCCACCGCTCGAGCCACCGAGCAGCCATCGCAGCAGCGCCGGACCCGAGCGTTAGCGAGCGCAGCGGCGCCCTCCCCGCCCGCAACAGAGACAACCGGAGGGAACCCCAAAACCGCTTCACGCTACGGGGACCCACCAACTACAAGCTACAGGGTGCATGGAGGTAATGCCCACCAGTTACTAAACCGGCACTGGAACCAAGGGAATACCAGATTGGTAAAGACCAGCACAAACCGGGTGGCAGCAACTCCTAAACTAGTGAGTAAAACACAAGTTAACCTGCAGCATCTGTTCATCTGAGTTCTTCCTGCACATCCGCACCCACATACTACAACCACCAACATCTTCCCCTGGGGCCTAGCTCTACTTGCGGAGAGCCATCACACCTAAGCTGCCCAATACCATCACCCCCAGCAGTGAGAAACTTTGCAGTGGCGGTTCTCTCCATATAACCACATACTGCAAGTGGCGTCATGAAAACCTTTTATTTTTATCTTTATTTTTCCCTTGTACATAACCCCTTTTAAGTGATCCTCAGGGTCACGGATCTGGGCACTGGCCACCCAGTGACACATCCCAGCAATACACCTCCCAGAACCGAGTATCCCAAAGCCCTGGGGTGCGTCACTCTGCACCGATCACAGACCAGAGCAGGAAGAGAGAGGGCAGCTCTCTGTGAGCAACCCGTCGGCAGGACTTGAGGCACACATCAGATGCCGTCTTCTCCTGTTCCAGCCCGCAAGCTAGGTAGTGACATCAGCAGCTGTAGCCTCACAAAGGCACAGTACAGGTGGACTGCAACTAAAGGAGTCGGCGGCCCTGCAGTCTTAAATAGCTGCTGGAGGTCCGGCCCCACAGGAAGATGCCATGCCAGCCCAACCCGCCTCTGATAAAAGAGCTACATGTGCATCCTTGGAGTGAGTGAGCACTACAGGCACCGGCCCATCTGGCACTTGCCAGAACTGCCCTATGCCCAGTCCGGCCCTGCGTGCAGATATAGGGTTAATCTGAAGGTTAATAGCAGTATGAAGACGCCCGGCCATAGGACTGACCTGACCGGTTCCCTTTAAGTGAATGTGATCTGGGCTTCTACCATTAAAAATGTGACAGAAAAAACCTCCTTTGTTGGATATTTGTTATCTGTAATTTCTTTTGATTTTCTTTTGACCTAATTGCTTAAGCCACGAGCTGTAGAAAGCCAGTCATGTAGTTTCTCCCCATAGAATCCCATTTATAGTTGTAGAAACTGAACTTACACGTCAATAAGTTCTACTCAGTGACAAGAGATGCGACAGTCGTTTGGCTGACCTTCTTCTTGACAAGCCGCTGCTACTTTTCCATAGCAGCAGAAATACATTTACTGAAGTTTCTATTCCTCCGAGAGTCTTCCAGCTGGATTCCTCTGCAGGATTACATAACCAGCATTGTCCTTAGTTGTCAGAAAGGAAGGCTCTGTGGATACTCACACCTTATAAATAGAAATATTCATCGCAGAATGCATCATTAGGCTTTGTTTACACACAGGAAACTTGGGGCGAATGTGCTCCAAAATCCTCCATAACAAGCACTTCAAAAATGGTAGGCAAACTCCTACAATTTATTTCTATGGGGGAAAAAAGTACATGAAAAATTAATCTTGAATGGATTTGGTGCATCGTATTCCTCCACATCCCTCATTGGTGTATGTAACATCAGTCTTAATGAATCGGTTCTTAAAGGGGTATTCTCATCTCCAAGATCTTATCCTAAAATAAAGCTGGAGTAATAATAATAATAATAATATTAGCAAATGCCCCCAATTAGAAACGTAGTATAGTTCTCCTGAACATCATGTGCAGGGCATTGCAGCTTAGGTATCCATGGTTACATCCACTAATGTAAAGACAGTTAGTTGCTAGTGGTGGTAATCATAGATACCTAAACTGTAATGCCCTGCACATGAGGTAAGATACGCCGCACGACCTGCCCCTTAGGAAGGAGGCGGGTCGCCAGCCAGAGCGACGTTGCAGGGCAGGTAAGTGCGTGTGAAGCTGCCGTAGCGATAATGTTCGCTACAGCAGCTATCACAAGATATCGCATATGCGACGGGGGCGGGGACTATCGCACTCGGCATCGCTACAATCGGCTAGCAATGTCGCAACGTGCAAAGTACCCCTAAGATTGAAGTTATTCTATAGCGCTGTTCAGACAACCGTTTTTTTTCTCACGAACCAAATGTCCAAGTGACAAAAATTACAGCATGCAGAGTGATATTTCAGATAAGATTCATCCATTGAAGTCTATGGGAGCCCAAAAACCCATCGGCTCCAATATGGACCAACTGTCCGTCTATTATCAACATAAGAAAACTGTCTTTGGTCTTGAAAATTTTAGATTGCATATGGATGACAATGCAGATGAGAAAATTATCTGGGGTTTTTTTGGATGAAAATCTGACTTTTTTTTTTTTTTTTTTACACTTGTAAATTTATTTATCCTTAGGTCTCATTCAGATGTTAGTTTCATGAATAGAGCTAGAACCTATAATAGTCTGTGAGGCCGTTCACATTTCAGTGTATTTTGGTGGACTGAATAGTCCGCACAGAATTATGGAGACATACCCAATTTTTGATCTGCGTTAACGACCAAACTCGCCAATGCAAGTTAATGGAAAAATGCTGTCCGTTAATCATGGACTGTTGTGGATAGGAGAAGACGGAGAAACCTCAATTATGCATTCTCTTTTATACAAGAAACAACGCTGCTGAAACTTGGACCTTTTTTGTGTATGAACAAAATCACTGATGTTTGTGTATATATGTGTATATATACTGTATATGTGTTAGCGTGTGCGTGTGTGCATGTGTGTGTATATATATATGTGCGCTAGTGTGTGTGTATATGTGTGTGTATGTGCATATATATCTATATATATATATATAGATATATATATATATATATATATATATATATATATATATATACAGTTAGGTCCAGAAATATTTGGACAGTGACACAATTTTCGCGAGTTGGGCTCTGCATGCCACCACATTGGATTTGAAATGAAACCTCTACAACAGAATTCAAGTGCAGATTGTAACGTTTAATTTGAAGGTTTGAACAAAAATATCTGATAGAAATTGTAGGAATTGTCACATTTCTTTACAAACACTCCACATTTTAGGAGGTCAAAAGTAATTGGACAAATAAACCAAACCCAAACAAAATATTTTTATTTTCAATATTTTGTTGCGAATCCTTTGGAGGCAATCACTGCCTTAAGTCTGGAACCCATGGACATCACCAAACGCTGGGTTTCCTCCTTCTTAATGCTTTGCCAGGCCTTTACAGCCGCAGCCTTCAGGTCTTGCTTGTTTGTGGGTCTTTCCGGCCTAAGTCTGGATTTGAGCAAGTGAAATGCATGCTCAATTGGGTTAAGATCTGGTGATTGACTTGGCCATTGCAGAATGTTCCACTTTTTTGCACTCATGAACTCCTGGGTAGCTTTGGCTGTATGCTTGGGGTCATTGTCCATCTGTACTATGAAGCGCCGTCCAATCAACTTTGCGGCATTTGGCTGAATCTGGGCTGAAAGTATATCCCGGTACACTTCAGAATTCATCCGGCTTCTCTTGTCTGCTGTTATGTCATCAATAAACACAAGTGACCCAGTGCCATTGAAAGCCATGCATGCCCATGCCATCACGTTGCCTCCACCATGTTTTACAGAGGATGTGGTGTGCCTTGGATCATGTGCCGTTCCCTTTCTTCTCCAAACTTTTTTCTTCCCATCATTCTGATACAGGTTGATCTTTGTCTCATCTGTCCATAGAATACTTTTCCAGAACTGAGCTGGCTTCATGAGGTGTTTTTCAGCAAATTTAACTCTGGCCTGTCTATTTTTGGAATTGAGGAATGGTTTGCATCTAGATGTGAACCCTTTGTATTTACTTTCATGGAGTCTTCTCTTTACTGTTGACTTAGAGACAGATACACCTACTTCACTGAGAGTGTTCTGGACTTCAGTTGATGTTGTGAACGGGTTCTTCTTCACCAAAGAAAGTATGCGGCGATCATCCACCACTGTTGTCATCCATGGACGCCCAGGCCTTTTTGAGTTCCCAAGCTCACCAGTCAATTCCTTTTTTCTCAGAATGTACCCGACTGTTGATTTTGCTACTCCAAGCATGTCTGCTATTTCTCTGATGGATTTTTTCTTTTTTTTCAGCCTCAGGATGTTCTGCTTCACCTCAATTGAGAGTTCCTTAGACCGCATGTTGTCTGGTCACAGCAACAGCTTCCAAATGCAAAACCACACACCTGTAATCAACCCCAGACCTTTTAACTACTTCATTGATTACAGGTTAACGAGGGAGACGCCTTCAGAGTTAATTGCAGCCCTTAGAGTCCCTTGTCCAATTACTTTTGGTCCCTTGAAAAAGAGGAGGCTATGCATTACAGAGCTATGATTCCTAAACCCTTTCTCCGATTTGGATGTGAAAACTCTCATATTGCAGCTGGGAGTGTGCACTTTCAGCCCATATTATATATATAATTGTATTTCTGAACATGTTTTTGTAAACAGCTAAAATAACAAAACTTGTGTCACTGTCCAAATATTTCTGGACCTAACTGTATATATATATCACACAGTACAGACCAATAGTTTGGACACACTTTCTCATCTCTAGAACAACTGTTGAGAGGAGACATTGTGCAGCAGGCTTTCATGGTAAAATAGCTGCTAGGAAACCACTGCTAAGGACAGGCAACAAGCAGAAGAGACTTGTTTGGGCTAAAGAACACAAGGAATGGACATTAGACCAGTGGAAATCTGCTTTGGTCTGATGAGTCCAAATTTGAGATCTTTGGATCCAACCACCGTGTATTTGTAGAAAAGGTGAATGGATGGACTCTACATGGCTGGTTCCCACCGTGAAGCATGGAGGAGGAGGTGTGATGGTGTGGGGGTGCTTTGCTGGTGACACTGTTGAGGATTTATGCAAAATTGAAGGCACACAGAACCAGCATGGCTACCACAGCATCTTGCAGCGGCATGCTATTCCATCCGGTTTGCGTTTAGTTTGACCATCATTTATTTTTCAACAGGACAATGACCTCA
Organism: Anomaloglossus baeobatrachus; assembly: GCF_048569485.1. NCBI lineage: Eukaryota > Metazoa > Chordata > Amphibia > Anura > Aromobatidae > Anomaloglossus > Anomaloglossus baeobatrachus. The sequence continues at coordinate 742,717,344 of NC_134354.1, forward strand.
AACACACCCCCAGGCTGTGTAAGGGCTATTTGACCAAGAAGGAGAGTGATGGGGTGCTACGCCAGATGACCTAGTCTCCACAGTCACCAGACCTGAACCTAATCGAGATGGTTTGGGGTGAGCTAAAGTGAAGAGTGAAGGCAAAAGGGCAAACAAGTGCTAAGCATCTCTGGGAACTCCTTCAAGACTGTTGGAAAACCATTTCAGGTGACTACCTCCAGAAGCTCATCAAGAGAATGCCAAGAGGGTGCAAAGTAGTAATCAAAGCAAAAGGTGGCTACTTTGAAGAACCTAGAATATAAGACATACAGTTAGGTCCAGAAATATTTGGACAGTGACACAAGTTTTGTTATTTTAGCTGTTTACAAAAACATGTTCAGAAATACAATTATATATATAATATGGGCTGAAAGTGCACACTCCCAGCTGCAATATGAGAGTTTTCACATCCAAATTGGAGAAAGGGTTTAGGAATCATAGCTCTGTAATGCATAGCCTCCTTTTTTTCAAGGGACCAAAAGTAATTGGACAAGGGACTCTAAGGGCTGCAATTAACTCTGAAGGCGTCTCCCTCGTTAACCTGTAATCAATGAAGTAGTTAAAAGGTCTGGGGTTGATTACAGGTGTGTGGTTTTGCATTTGGAAGCTGTTGCTGTGACCAGACAACATGCGGTCTAAGGAACACTCAATTGAGGTGAAGCAGAACATCCTGAGGCTGAATAAAAAGAAAAAATCCATCAGAGAGATAGCAGACATGCTTGGAGTAGCAAAATCAACAGTCGGGTACATTCTGAGAAAAAAGGAATTGACTGGTGAGCTTGGGAACTCAATATAGGCCTGGGCATCCACGGATGACAACAGTGGTGGATGATCGCCACATACTTTCTTTGGTGAAGAAGAACCCGTTCACAACATCAACTGAAGTCCAGAACACTCTCAGTGAAGTAGGTGTATCTGTCTCTAAGTCAACAGTAAAGAGAAGACTCCATGAAAGTAAATACAAAGGGTTCACATCTAGATGCAAACCATTCATCAATTCCAAAAAATAGACAGGCCAGAGTTAAATTTGCTGAAAAACACCTCATGAAGCCAACTCAGTTCTGGAAAAGCATTCTATGGACAGATGAGACAAAGATCAACCTGTACCAGAATGATGGGAAGAAAAAAAAAAAGTTTGGAGAAGAAAGGGAACGGCACATGATCCAAGGCACACCACATCCTCTGTAAAACATGGTGGAGGCAACGTGATGGCATGGGCATGCATGGCTTTCAATGGCACTGGGTCACTTGTGTTTATTGATGACATAACAGCAGACAAGAGTAGCCGGATGAATTCTGAAGTGTACCGGGATATACTTTCAGCCCAGATTCAGCCAAATGCCGCAAAGTTGATCGGACGGCGCTTCATAGTACAGATGGACAATGACCCCAAGCATACAGCCAAAGCTACCCAGGAGTTCATGAGTGCAAAAAAGTGGAACATTCTGCAATGGCCAAGTCAATCACCAGATCTTAACCCAATTGAGCATGCATTTCACTTGCTCAAATCCAGACTTAAGACGGAAAGACCCACAAACAAGCAAGACCTGAAGGCTGCGGCTGTAAAGGCCTGGCAAAGCATTAAGAAGGAGGAAACCCAGCGTTTGGTGATGTCCATGGGTTCCAGACTTAAGGCAGTGATTGCCTCCAAAGGATTCGCAACAAAATATTGAAAATAAAAATATTTTGTTTGGGTTTGGTTTATTTGTCCAATTACTTTTGACCTCCTAAAATGTGGAGTGTTTGTAAAGAAATGTGTACAATTCCTACAATTTCTATCAGATATTTTTGTTCAAACCTTCAAATTAAACGTTACAATCTGCACTTGAATTCTGTTGTAGAGGTTTCATTTCAAATCCAATGTGGTGGCATGCAGAGCCCAACTCGCGAAAATTGTGTCACTGTCCAAATATTTCTGGACCTAACTGTATTTTCAGTTGTTTCATACTTTCTTAGGTATTTTATTCCACATGTTTTAATTCATAGTTTTGATGCCTTCAATGTGAATCTACAATTTTCAGAGTCCTGAAAATAAAGAAAACTCTTTGACTGATAAGGTGTGTTCAAACGTTTGGTCTGTACTGTATATATATAAAAAAGAAAGAACAAGGATAGTTTAGCTTGATTATGCTCCACTATCAAAGCATAAATAGTTTAGATGAATCAGACATTGGTTGGAGAAACCCTGTGAGTAATTCGGTATGGAGCCACTAGGTGGCAGCACAATTTGGAATGCACTTAAGCACCTGTTACAGGCAGGGGGAAACTAAGCAGTCTGGAAAGAAAATAGTTAAATAATATAATTATGCATCCAACCTTCATTATTAGTCCATATAACATTTTTAATACACTTTTTAACATTATTATTTCCTACTTTCTCAGCTGCATGAGAAAAAAACATTAATAAAATACACACATCCATTGAAAACATAGTGCTTAAACAAACATAGCAAATAAACCAATTGGACTGTGACAAGATAGACATCACTGAATTCTGTGTTAACCCTTGCAGTATGCATGTCTACATAGTAAAAACTTGCTGACATTCCCTTTATATGGAGGAATCCCTTCCCCAGCATTCTGGCAATGGGTTCGGGTGGCAGACGGACCCTTCTGAAGGCCCCCAATGCCGCCTCTTTGTAGCACCATGGAGACTATCGTTTCTTCTATATGATGCAATATAATGGTATTGCAGTATAGAAAACAAGATAAAATGAGATCAGGTAAAGACCCTATAAAGCCCCCTTCTCACGTTCGTGATTATGGTACGTATGACGTTCGTTTTCATACTTTCCCGAGACACGGACATACGCAGACCCGTTAATGTCAATGGGTCTGCCCACACAACTGGGTTTTTTCACAGACATATGGCGCACACACAAGTTTCAGCATGGGTGTCACACACACACTGATGTGCTTCACATCAATGTGACATGTACCAGAGAAATCACATGTCTGAAATAAAATGATTTTCTATACTCGCTTGTCTCCAGCGCTGCTGTCACTTGCATCTGGGCCCGCTCATTATGCTCATGAATATTCACTGCACCACGGACTCAGAAGCCGCAGCGCCGGGGGTAGGTGAGTAAAAAGCTCCTAATCTCCGTGTGCTATCATCGATAGCAAATGGAGAACACACGTGTGCCAAAAGGACTAAAGATAATCTGTTCTAAGTAAATTTAAAATAATTAAACTGTAATGTAAGCGCCATAAAGAGAAGAGCAATCGAAATGTCAGAATTGCTGTTTTTCAGTTGATGCACCTTCCCCCCAAGAATTTAATAAAAAGCATATATATATTATTAAATATACATATATATATATATATATATATATATATATATATATATATATATCCCAAAATTTATCAATGAAAATGTCAACTCCACACACACAGTCAATCCTTTACATAGCTCCATCAAAATATTATTATTATTATTTTTATTAATGTAACAAATCTCTGAGGATGGAGACAAACCAAAAATCTTTTCTTTTTTACAGTTCTGATTTTTTTTTAACCATTAAAATACATAATACAAAAAAAGTTTGGGATTGCCGTAATATTATCTTTATTTTGTGTTGTCAGGTTATTTTTTTTTATTTTTTTTTTTTTACAGAGCAATGAAAAAACAAAACCCCTAAAGCAATGTCAGAATTACATCTATTTTACCATTTCTCATTTCAAAGCTTTTTTTCCCCTGTTTTTCAGTACATTATATACTAAAGTGAATGGTGATATTCAAATCTACAACTCGAATGGCAAGAAAAAAAAATAACAACCCTTATATGACTTTATAGATCAACAAATAAAAAACTTGTTACGTCCCTTGGAAGGAAGTAAAATAAATATGAAAAATGAGCTGTTGAAGGGGTTAATTGAGGCTGTATAAGGGAATGTGCACAGTTTCCACCATTTCTGTATCTCTCGGCAGGAAGAACTGCGTAAAATAGGCACGTTTTTTGTACTTTTATTACATGGAGTTTTGAAGCGTTTTTTTTTTCTCCCCACTCATTAGTATGAGTGAAATCTGCATCAAAAATACTGAAAGAATCGTACATATTTACTATTGTGAATCTGAGTAAAACATAGGCAACATGTGCAGAAGAGTCCAGGATTCCCCATTCACTTTGCTGTCATCAGGATTCCCTTCAGGTTTTGTGACAAAACTGGGCAAAAATAACTGTGACAAACCTGTAACGGGCACAAACCCTTAGTCCTATCAAGAGGCCTATTCAGGTAAGAAGTTGGTTTGTGTGACTTTGTGACAGAAAAATTAGTCCCATGAAAGCTAACATGGCGGTTAATTGTATCTGTCCAGAAACTGGTGGCAGCAGATCTGTTGACCCCTAATGTCACAGGTGTGTCATGGGTGATAGACAGTCATGTGGTTTCTGGCCATAGAAGGTCACAGTGTTTGGCTGCACAAAATGCTCCTTGACTTTCTATTGTTCCTGCTTTTCGTATTCATTGTACTAGGTAGCTTTCCTGCTGGGTTTTCATCTCTTCCCCTTTAGGACCCAGCAAAGCTCTTTATGTATACAACTCCTAATTAGTACTCCCCTTGTGCTTAAATAATCCCTTCTTCTCTGGACTGGTGCTGGTGATATTATTCAGTTCATTCAAGCTCTGGTTGCAAGAAGGTGGCTTGTACTTATCTGTAGTATCGTTGCTGAAACTTTGCTGAACTTCTACCTTAGTCATCTGTGCATAAGTAGTTCATGCTTTTCCCCCTGTGTGTCCTCCTTGTGTTTTCTTTAGCGTTTAATGGGTTGATGAAGAGCTCATCCCACCCATTCTCTATTTAGGGTCCAGCACTAGGGATACCTAGGGTCAGGTATCCGACTCAGCGTATAGGTGTGAAACCTATCTAGGATGGTGAGGGACCCCAGGAACCAGCAGTAGGTTTGGCCTGGGGTCACCATCTTCCCCTGCCCTAGACACAGGGTTTCCCTTTCGATTTTCGCTTGGTACTTCCCCGTACGTAGCTTGACACCTAAATACTCAAATATTGTATGAGGATAGCACGCAGCTCCTGCAGATAACAATTCAAAGAAACCATTAATTTCATCATTGGCTGGAGATAAAACCTCTTAAATGGTTATTCCCAAATTAATAAATGGGTATTATCAAATAGTGCTTGTAAACTTAAGTGTGACACCCTGGACTATTCAGGTTGTCACAGGGTTCTGCACGCTCTTTTTCTTAGTGCAGGATTCAACCCCCCATGGTTCTGGGTCTCCATCCTGCAGTACTGCCTCTATCAGCATTCACAAATCCTAGATACACTTTGCACACCTGTCAGGCACCCCAGTGGGCTGCTTAAGCAGGAATAGGGCCGCCCACCTAGGGGTCAGGCAGGGAGGTGGTAGGTGTTGAGTTGAGTAGGAACCCTTGAGCTGTGAGGAGCTCTGAGGAAGCTGGGAGTTGTAGCTCACAGGGGAGAAGCAGACTAGGTCGCAGACGGTGGTCTGGACCTAGAGGAGTCGGACACCTGGTCGCAGGGGATTGAGGCTAGGTGCCTGGGACTTGTCTTGGAGGACGGTCAGCAGCCTGGTCCTATCACCAGTCTGGGACCGAAGGCACGTCGGGGTACACGGATCCTAGGTGGGGGAGAAGCTTCAAGCGACCCGACAATTAACCTGCGGAGGACAGGGTCTTTATGGACCGTTCCAACGAAGCTCAGCGATTGGGGGCACTAGCGCAACGAGGGGGATAGGGCTTTCCAAACAAGCGGCCGACTGAAATCCCAAGCGTGAGCCCTGAGAGCAGGATCCTTCACTTAGCCATAGTGGGGAGCGGAGCCCGGAAGGCTCCAAGCTACCGGGCCACAACGAACAATCTAAAACTTTGTGCCCGGAGGCAGGTTACAGACCACCGGCAGTGCTGCAGAGGACGGGACGGGGACGGGACCTGGACGAGCTCCCCTCGAGAGGCAACGGCATTCAGAGACTTGGTTTACCCTGTTGTCAGCGTCTGCTTGATTGCTGTGTGAGTACCCGACTGACCCCTGCACTGTGTCCCCGTATCACCATCCAGAGTCCCGGGGCCTACCTCTACCCGTGGAGGGCAATGTCACGTACAGTCATATGAAAAAGTTTGGGCACCCCTATTAATGTTAACCTTTTTTCTTTATAACAATTTCGTTTTTTGCAACAGCTATTTCACTTTCATATATCTAATAACTGATGGACTGTGTAATATTTCTGGATTGAAATGAGGTTTATTGTACTAACAGAAAATGTGCAATCCGCATTTAAACAAAATTTGACCGGTGCAAAAGTATGTCCACCCTTATCAATTTCTTGATTTGAACACTCCTAACTACTTTTTACTGACTTATTAAAGCAGTAAATTGGTTTTGTAACCTCATTGAGCTTTGAACTTCATAGGCAGGTGTATCCAATCATGAGAAAAGGTATTTAAGGTGGCCACTTGCAAGTTGTTCTCCTATTTGAATCTCCTATGAAGAGTGGCATCATGGGCTCCTCAAAACAACTCTCAAATGATCTGAAAACAAAGATTATTCAACATAGTTGTTCAGGGGAAGGATACAAAAAATTGTCTCAGAGATTTAAACTGTCAGTTTCCACTGTGAGGAACATAGTAAGGAAATGGAAGAACACAGGTACAGTTCTTGTTAAGTCCAGAAGTGGCAGGCCAAGAAAAATATCAGAAAGGCAGAGAAGAAGAATGGTGAGAACAGTCAAGGACAATCCACAGACGACCTCCAAAGACCTGCAGCATCACCTTGCTGCAGATGGTGTCAATGTGCATCCGTCAACAATACAGCGCATGTTGCACAAGGAGAGGCTGTATGGGAGAGTGATGCGAAAGAAGCCGTTTCTGCAAGCACGCCACAAACAGAGTCGCCTGAGGTATGCAAAAGCACATTTGGACAAGCCAGTTACATTTTGGAAGACGGTCCTGTGGACTGATGAAACAAAGATTGAGTTGTTTGGTCATACACACAGGCGTTATGCGTGGAGGCAAAAAAACATGGCATTCCAAGAAAAGCACTTGCTACCCACAGTAAAATTTGGTGGAGGTTCCATCATGCTTTGGGGCTGTGTGGCCAATGCCGGCACCGGGAATCTTGTTAAAGTTGAGGGTCGCATGGATTCAACTCAGTATCAGCAGATTCTTGACAATAATGTGCAAGAATCAGTGACGAAGTTGAAGTTACGCAGGGGATGGATATTTCAGCAAGACAATGATCCAAAACACCGCTCCAAATCTACTCAGGCATTCATGCAGAGGAACAATTACAATGTTCTGGAATGGCAATCCCAGTCCCCAGACCTGAATATCATTGAAAATCTGTGGGATGATTTGAAGCGTGCTGTCCATCCTCGGCGACCATCAAACTTAACTGAACTGGAATTGTTTTGTAAACAGGAATGGTCAAATATACCTTCATCCAGGATCCAGGAACTCATTAAAAGCTACAGGAAGCCACTACAGGCTGGTATTTTTGCCAAAGAAGGATCTACAAAATATTAAAATCACTTTTATGTTGAGGTGCCCATACTTTTGCACCGGTCAAATTTTGTTTAAATGTGGATTGCACATTTTCTGTTAGTACAATAAACCTCATTTCAATCCAGAAACATTACTGAGTCCATCAGTTATTAGATATATGAAACTGAAATAGCTGCTGCAAAAACCCGAATTGTTATAAAGAATAAAGGTTAACATTAATAGGGATGCCCAAACATTTTCATATGACTGTAGGTGCCCCACGCCATCACCTCAGGTACTCTCAATGGCAGCGGTGGTACTCCCAATTACCGTACACCACGGGTGGCATCACAAGCTATACCTCTCCCCTGTAAATAACCCCCCTTTACATTTGAGTGTGGCCCCTACCCCCCGGGTCCGGAAACTCGAGCCACGAGTAATTACCACCCCTGGATCAGAGCGGTTCGATCCGCTGCAGGGGTGCCACATAAGCAGTTTTCTACTTGTTCACATTTTCAGCCATTCTTGGGATATTAACACTTTTCTTTACAGCTCATTGTCTTGGAGAACGACCGCCACTGCCAGTCCTCAGAACATGCTCAGTGCTTACACAATCTTTCCTATTCAGCTCGTAAGGACTGTTTTGAAGATGGTCAGGATTGTTGAGACGCTCCGTTACCTTCTAACTTCAGTCCGCTTCAGGGCAATGCTTGTAAGCTAAAAAGCATCGGAGGTCAGTCTCCAAGGCAACGAGTTATAAACAAAAAAAATGTCAAACTCAAAAACAGCTGCACTATTAAACAAGCAGTAAAATGCATAAGTTCTTGTTTTTACATGGCATAGGCAACAATATCTATGTATAAAGGTAGGAATAAATCTTTAAAAGGGTTTTCCCTTACTTTAAAGGGAATCTGTCACCAGGTTTTTGCTACTTAATCTGAGAGCAGCATAGCATAATGTAGATTGAGACCCTGATTCATGCTATGTCACTTACTGGGCTCTAACCCCACCCCCATCACTGATTGGCAACCAATGCACAGTGTAAACAGAAAGCTGCCAATCAGTGGTATGGGGCGGGGTTATACACAGCTCAGCATTCAGTGAACTGCTAGATCTGCAGCAGACAAAACATTGATTTTATCAAAATGACAGCAAACAACTCAGTAAGTGACACATCGCTGGAATCATGGTCTCTGTCTCTACATTATGCTGCTCTCAAAAACCTGGTGACAGATTCCCTTTAAAATGTATTACATTTGAGACCAGGCAGGGAGACTGGTGGGAAAGACAGTAGCTAGTGTGGAGGAGTAGGGTCTGACCAGACAGGAAGACTGGTGGGAAAGACAATAGCTAGTGTGGAGGAGTAGGGTCTGACCAGACAGGAAGACTGGTGGGAAAGACAGTAGCCAGTGTGGAGGAGTAGGGTCTGTCCAGGCAGGAAAACTGGTGGGAAAGACAGTAGCCAGTGTGGAGGAGTAGGGTCTGACCAGGGAGGAAGACTGGTGGGAAGGACGATAGCAAGTGTGGAGGAGTAGGGTCTGTCCAGTAAGTTAGTACAGGGTTTTTTTTTCTTTTAATTTTCCCGCCCTGTTCCCATGTACAAAAAGTTTTAAAGAAGGGAAAAACCCTTTAACCATTGGGAAAGCTTTGTGTGCCCATAGACTGGCATCCAGTATACTATCACTAAGCAACCTGTATTTATTTATGAGAACAAAGAATATGTATACCATTATAGGAAGTATTTCACACGGCTGCATGAGAGAATCCAGGCAGGTGGCCAATAACTGTAATATTAAGTAACAGCATTCTCCGCAATGTATACCATGGAAACAGCCCATCACACCATTACTAAGCTCAGACGTGCTGGTAAAGTGCTCCAGAGAACAGCAAATGGTTAAATGTTAAGCATTCTGAAAATCGACATGTTATTGAAAAATTAGCATTCCTGATTATTAGTAATATTAGTAATCCATAAAGATTAAACGCAGCCATCAAATAGATTTCACAGAGTGCAGGAGTTTACAGGGTTGTAATAATTTTTTCATGGTGTCTGTATAGCTGAATCCAATAAAATATATAATAATCCTTAATTTAAATCAATCCCCAAAGAATTCATCTAGAATTTACAATAAATTATCCATAATTTATAATAGTGTATAATAATCCATAACCTTTACTAATTAACCCCTTCACGACCTAGGACATAACGTTATGTCCTAAATCATGAAGTGGTGATCACCGCCTGCTGCAGTAAGCTAGTGGCAATCCCCACATGTCTGCTGATTTGTACACCAGACATGTGCGGCTATCAGGCGCAGGTGGATCCGCGATTCACCCGTGCCTGTTAACCCCTTAAATCATGCTGCCAAAATGTGACAGCACGATTTAAATCGCCGCAGTGGGGAATGTGCTTTTCACCACTGCCATCATAGGTCCTGTGATGTGTTCACGGGGAGCCCATGGTTGTCATGGTAGCGATGTGGCATGTGATGACTCCTGTCGCTATCATGACGAAGTTCCTGTTACAGCCAGCTGAAACAGGAATGCAGCATTTCTCCTTTCTTTGATCCTTATAGTCCCCTAGGGGAACTAGTAAAATAAAAAAAAATTAAAATAAAAAATGTAAAAATAAAAAAAACCCTAAAAGTTCAAATCACCTCCCATTCACCCTATTGAAAATTAAAGGGTTAAAAAAATACAAATATTTGGTATCACTGCATTCAGAAATGCCCGATCTATCAAAATATAAAATCAATTAATCTGATCGGTAAAATGTGTAGCGGTAAAAAAATTCCAAATGGCAAAATTACGTTTTTTAGGCATAGCAAATTTTTTGCAAAATGCAATAACAGGCAATCAAAACGTAGCATTTGTGCAATAGTATCTACTAACATGCACCGACCTGAGGCATCACACTGACACATCAGTTTTACCATAAAGTGAACACAATGAATAAAATATCCCAAAACAGTTGTGCAATTGCACTGTTTTGCATTTTTTTCCGCACTTGGAATTTTTTACTGTTGTCCAGTACAATATATGGTACAACTCATAGCTTCATTTAAAAGTACAACTCGTCCCACAAAAAACAAGCCCTCAAATGGCAAGATTGATGGAAAAATAAAAAAGTTACGGCTATCGGAAGAAGGAGAGCAAAAAAAAACAACTAAAAATCACCCAGGGGGTGAAAGGGGTAAAAGGTTATTCCCAAAATATCAAGTTATCTCCTAGCCATATGCAACAAGGTAGACCCCCAGCAATTCCGAGATTAGGGGTTTGGAGCCACAGTACTTGGCGGTCCCATAGACCGGAGGCAAGACCACATATTTGGGATGGGGCTCTATTCAGAATCTTTGACCTCGAGGGGTCTGCAAGTTACCCCCTATAATACAGATAGGGCAGAAATATTTTTTTGAAGGGGAATAGCTCCTTATTCCTTAATAATAATCCAAAATTTATAGCAGCAATTAATATAGACTCAATATATATCATGTAAAATTACAATATATACAGTGAAGTGGAGAACCCCTTGTGACGACATGGACTCTCATGGGTTAAAGTTTCTTAAAATCCAGCCAGACAGCATGATAGATTGTCTATAGACGGGGGAGAAGTCCCTCATTGTTTTTACAAGACTCTTGTTGACTCAATGTAATTACCTTAGTAGCCATTGTCTAGTCGGTGACTCCCAGTTTACATGTACACCCTCAGTCTTTCTATCATTTAAATGAACATTGTCCATGCAGCTTGAAATTCCTCCAATGGGAGAAGCAATCTTGTCCAACCAATCGATGAGGACGCAGTGTATCCAAGTGGAAGGTTGTGGCTATAAAAAGGACTTCTTTAAGCCACCAGGGGTTGTTGATGGTTGATGGATTCAGTCTAAGCTCTTTGGAGCTGACTGGAGGATCAGGACATCTTATGGCTTCAATCTAGTGACTCTGGATCCGGTTGGAGACCATATCCACAGCCTAGGGATTTCGACTCCGGCTGCCAGGATTGTAACATCAAACCAGGACTACCTAAGGAGGACACGCAGGTTGGGACAGTTCAGTCACCTGTTACAGACTTTGCAGACCTCAGACAGCTTGGAACCTGTGAGGCATGGACATTCTAAATCCCTGGTGAGCCAGCGGAAGGGTGAGACTCTGTTGCCTGTTACATTTGTGTGTTTTGCTGGTTATGCGTTATGTGCCGTTAATTGTTTGGGGATCCAATAAAGTCTAATTATTGTGGTTCCCTCACCCTGTGTTGTCTGAGTAGTGTTACGCCCACGGTTAGGGAGGCCGGCGTTCAGTTGGGATGAGCCCTGAGCCACGCTGTCTTTCTAAAGGCGGCGGGTTTTAGTGGACGAGAGCGCCCACTGAGCCCCGTGTCTCCACAATTGGTGGCAGCGGTGGGATACTACTCAGCCTGGTTTACCCAGGGGAGCTGCAGTGGACTGGTGTTTTCGAACACCGTCCAGGGCTCAACAACCAGGGAGGCACATAAGCATACCCAGCAGGCCATAGGGGAGGCATTCAGGTTTCGGACGCTGCCATGTCCAACCCCACCAGCTCAGCCATGGGACAAGGACCAGAGAGGAGTTACGACCGCAGCAGTAAATGGATGCTACAGGATCTGTGCCAGATGCGAAAGATTGACTATAGGAACACTGACACTCGGTCAGACTTGATCCGGAAATTAGTCTGTTGGGATGCCCAGAATGATGCAGAGGATGATGAGGACACTGCCGTTGTGGTATCAGAGGAGGTAAACCCTGTATCTCATCCTAGATCCAGTAACAGTCTGGAAACAAACCAAACCCAAGCAGACCGCGTCAAGGAATTGTTTACTGCATTGGGGCCTGAAGCTTCAAGGGAAGAGAGGGCTGGTGTTCTGCAATTTGTGTTTGGATTTCCAATTTATAATTGTGGAGACACGGGGCTCAGTGGGCGCTCTCGTCCACTAAAACCCGCCGCCTTTAGAAAGACAGCGTGGCTCGGGGCTCATCCCAACTGAACGCCGGCCTCCCTAACCGTGGGCGTAACACTACTCGGACAACACAGGGTGAGGGAACCACAATAATTAGACTTTATTGGATCCCCAAACAATTAACGGCACATAACGCATAACCAGCAAAACACACAAATTTAACAGGCAACAGAGTCTCACCCTTCCGCTGGCTCACCAGGGATTTAGAATGTCCATGCCTCACAGGTTCCAAGCTGTCTGAGGTCTGCAAAGTCTGTAACAGGTGACTGAACTGTCCCAACCTGCGTGTCCTCCTTAGGTAGTCCTGGTTTGATGTTACAATCCTGGCAGCCGGAGTCGAAATCCCTAGGCTGTGGATATGGTCTCCAACCGGATCCAGAGTCCCTAGATTGAAGCCATAAGATGTCCTGATCCTCCAGTCAGCTCCAAAGAGCTTAGACTGAATCCATCAACCATCAACAACCCCTGGTGTCTTAAAGAAGTCCTTTTTATAGCCACAACCTTCCACTTGGATACACTGCGTCCTCATCGATTGGTTGGACAGGATTGCTTCTCCCATTGGAGGAATTTCAAGCTGCATGGACAATGTTCATTTAAATGATAGAAAGACTGAGGGTGTACATGTAAACTGGGAGTCACCGACTAGACAATGGCTACTAAGGTAATTACATTGAGTCAACAAGAGTCTTGTAAAAACAATGAGGGACTTCTCCCCCGTCTATAGACAATCTATCATGCTGTCTGGCTGGATTTTAAGAAACTTTAACCCATGAGAGTCCATGTCGTCACACCCCTGTCCCTTACTTTAGTTTGTTTTCCAAAAAATAAAGTGTGCTCTACTCACCCTGCTTGGGTCCAGCGCTGAGGCTCCCGATTTATGTTATTGTCTGTAGCGATGACGTCACGCCGATAGCGCTGCAGTCAGTAACTTAATTTGTTGTCTCTGAGTGGCTTGTGCCGTCAGCTGGGGAATGGCCACTGGGCCCTCTAATAGACTGCAGCGTTGTTGATGTCACCTCAGCACTACAGACAATAACAGATACCAGGAGCAGAGGCTGAGACTCAAACCTGCACCTGCTGAATAAAGTTTTTTTCAAACAACTGCCGCTGGTGAGCAGGGGGGTGCCGAAATCCTAAACACTTTCAGTGTGCCCCTCTACATGGGCCAGTGATGTTATTGGCCAGCCAGTTCCCCTGAGTAGTACACGTTACATGGCTGAAATTTTTCTATATGTGACGCCCTGGGCAAGCCAGGGGTCACAGGTCATCACACCACCACACCCTACACCCCAGTTAGGAACATCAAAGCTAACCCAAAATCCTTGTTGCCTTCCTCCAGGGGCTGATGTTCACACCAGGGGGTGGGCCAGGCGGTTGGCTCCACCCACCGAGGAGTTCACAGCCCTGGAGGCGGGAAGAACCAGGCAGATAGAGTTTGGAGGAGGAAGTGGAAAGAGTGGAAGTTTAGCCCAGGCAGGGCTCGAGTAAAGTTCAGTTTAGGAAGTGAAGGAAGTAAAGTGGTAAAGGAGGACAGTAAGAGTGGTGACAGGAAAGAAAGAGTGTGGAAAGCCTGAAGTTGGTCCAGCTGTGTGCAGGACAGAGTCAGCAAGGTCAGCAACGGCGGTGATTGTCCGGAGGGGTGACCGTTTGGAAGTTCCTGGAAGGACCGCGGACGGGTAGTGGCCCGGCGGTCTGGAGCAGTGTACAAAGGACAGTCAGCACCAGGGCAGGGGCCTCTCGGACCCCGACAACGCTAGGAGTCGCCATAATTTGCCAAATCCGTCAGTGAAGGGGACGTCGATCCCCCAACAACCAAGTCCCAATTGAAGGCAACAGCCCAACCATTACAGTAGAGACACCGCCACCGCCAGGGCACCAGTTTCTAAGGGCCAGCGCCTGCGGGCAAAGAGTAGAGCTCCTCCGGTCCAGCTTGAAGCCGGGGAGCGGGTTACCGGTGGGAACCCATCGAGATCATCAACAACATCAGGTGCAGGAAAAGGGACATCACCGTCACCTACTGGGGAAAGCAAGTGCAGCCGTCCGTGGGAACCGTCTTTCCAGCCGTGTGTTTTACCAAGAACTGTGTCAACGTCTCAGGCTGAGTGAGTACCACAGTGCCGCAAGGCACAGCGCTGCCCCCGCGTCCCTGCTCCCACCAAGCCCTGCATCTCCCACCACATCACTGGGCCCCGGGATCACCACCCATACCCACGGAGGGGCAACACAACAACTTGCTGCTTCACACCATCACTCCCGGGATCCCCACACCGAGCAGCGGTGGTGCTAACAAATCACCACAACCGTGGGTGGCGTTACGGACAATAGACAATATCCCAACAACCCAATCCCCTTTCACTCACGGGCGAGGAGCGCCGCTCAAGAACCCCCGGGATCCGGCCCACCGCTCGAGCCACCACTGAGCAGCAGCAGCCGGACCCGAGCAGAGGGGTGAGCGCAGTGCTGACACCCTCCTCCCCGCCCGCGACATATACTCTAACTAGAACTGGTAGTGGATAATTAGCGCATTATGGCTGATACTTCAATCCCCATAATGACTTCAGTCCACATAATGACATAGTGACATGTCAGGCTGAGCCCGGTAGCAGGGAGCAGATTGTACTTATAGTTAGGCACAATCAGCTCGTCTTGTCTCTGAGCCCAATGAGTGTCACCGCTCCGAGGACCGCGGCCTGCCCTTACTTTTATGCTCCTTATTATGCTAACATATCCAACCTGCTTATGTGCTTCTCTGTCGCCTGTCATAATATTTTTATCTTCTCTTTTCCAGGCTCGTTCTGCACTGACCCAGCATTTCTGCAGGCAAAGTTGGCGCTGCCTGACTGATGGGTGCAATAATTTAATGTGGCAGAAGCAAGCGAGAGCAGTATGATGCCTGCGAGCTCACTGCGAGTGTTCATATGGATAACCCTTCACAGAAGAAAATGGGGAAGGGATCCTGGAGCTCGGTCCCGTACAATGTGTCACGTGTGAGTAGATTCTGGATGCAATGGAAAAAGATTAAAGGCTCATCACACAAAAAGGATTAGAATGATAAAATATAAGGAGTAGAGATGGGAGAAGCAATTCGCAGGTCTCTCATGGCCTGGTCAGTAATGTTTTAGCGCTAGACGGGATCTCTGCAAATCTCCTTGCTTCCCTTCATTCCCAACAATTTTTGATTAGCTGGGCTGGTGCAACGTCATCATTGCGGCGTGACAGACACAACATCGCACCAGCCCGGTTAAAAAAAACAAGAACCAAAAATGCCAGGAGAGAAAAGAGATTCACAGTCCTCCCATCCACCAGTCACAGATTACTGACCTGGTCGATGGAACAGAGTCCTGCTAATTAATTCTAGCTCTAATTAGGAACTGATGATATGTATTTATAGGTTATCTTAGGGCCCAACAACATTCTGCGCCTCTATGGTGAAGTATCTCCACAAACAATCCTGTTCATGTCACCCCAACCACTCAGTTCAACATAACAGTACAGTTTGTGAAAGTTGTGACGCCCTGGCCTATCACGTCGTCACAGGGGATTGTGCAATCTGCCCTTCTGTACAATATCCACCTCCTCCTTGGTTACGGGTTCCTTACCTTTGGTGTTGCCAAGAACAAGCTAATCAAAATCCTAGGAACACTCTGCACCACACCCACCAGACACACCAGTGGCTAACCTGAAGGGAATAGGGTCGCCAACTTTGGGGGTTGGTTAAGGGGAGGTCAGGAGTGTTAGCAGAAGAACAGTGTAGTGTTGGAGGCGAAATGGAGAGGAGGTCAGGAGCTGGGCTCCTTGGTTACTAGGTGGCAGACGTTGGTCTGGGCCTGGCAGGAGCTGGACCCCGGTCGCAGGGGATCGTGACAAGGGGCACGGACTGTCGAGGAGGACAGCCGGCAGTCTTGTGCCATCACCGGGAAGGGGCCAGGGCACGACAGGGTACGTGGACCCTAGGTCGAGAAGGAGCTTCAAGCGTCTTCACAATTTACCTGACGAGGATGGAGTCTTTAAGATCCGTTCTCCACCCGCTCCAAAATCGGGGTACTAGTGCAACGAGGGGGATAGGACTTTCCCACTACATAGTCCAGAAAATCCCAAGCGTGAACCCTGAGAGCAAGCTCACCCAGTTAGTTATACTGGTGAGTGGGGCCCGATAGATCCATGCTAGAGGGACCAATTAGAAGTGAGGTGCCACGGAAAAGGCCACAGGCTAACAGGCAACACCAACGGGTACGGGATCCAGGCGTGCTCCACCCCGGTTGCAGCGGTGCTAAGAACTTGGGTTTACCACAGTTGTCGGTGTCAGCGTTATTGGACTGAGTACTAAGGTGATCCCTGACCATCCCAACGGCACCTCCCTGTCACCTACACAGAGTCTCGGGGCATGCTCCCTACCTGTGGAGGGGTTAAACATCTGGCTGCCTACACCATCGCCACTGGGTACTCCCCATTGCAGCGGTGGTACTACACCTTACCACGCACCACGGGTGGCGTCACGAACTTTCCTTACAATCCCATGTAAATAACCCCCCTTTTATTCCGAGTGGCCGCGCAACCTCAACCCCCGGGTCCGGAGACCATTCGAGTCACCGCGGATCCGGATCCGAGCAGCAGCGGTAGGCTGCTCACGCGGGGGCGATACAAAAGTCATCCTTGCAATTTTCCGCATCTTATTCTCCTCATAAAGCAGATGGGTTGCCAATAGGGTAAGACTAGGCTCACAGCCTACTGTCACTCAGGGCACTCTCTTCATTCAACGTACTATTCTATCCCCATCCATTACATTTTGAGTAATAACATGCTAGAGGTCACACTGTTGAGCGTCCTAGATAAGGATAGAACTCACTTGGTCACTCGTTCTCTTTGTTAGTTTGCTGACCCGACTCTGTTGTATCACTCTGTGTTTTGTTCACCTCTATCTGTATCTTTATTCCATATCACACTATTTTTAGCTGCAGTCTCCTCCAACTGCAGGAACACCCACATCATGAGGCTTTCTAGACATACCAGATCCTATGTCTGCTCTAGTTACTCACTGGCCCTATCTGATGTTCCACAGGAAACCACCACTTTCCCTGCATTATTGCCACTCCCTAGTCTCACCTTAAGTCCCAAGTCTTAACTGTTGCTAACCCTACTGTCAGCATAAACAAAGACATTACAATTCACATTACTAACACTATACTGCAATACAAATTACACTTCACATTACATAACGTTAACTTGAATTGTGTCATCAGGGAGGGACATGACAGCACGTCCATCACCTTATGTACCTCCCCACTTTAATTATGGTTGTCCTCGACCATCCGGAAGACCTAGAAGACATCAATGCAATTCAACACCACACAACATTAATGAACACAAGTCCTTTTCTTCTTCATGGATGGAGTCTTCTCTCTTTTTTAGGATGACACAAATCTGGTCCTACAAGGTTAGGACCCTGGAAACAAATTTTTTAAGGGCAGACCTTCACTTTGAGGGCACAGTCCAGGGTTCCTTCCTCCGTCCCCCAAAATCAGTCCTTAGGAAAAGGACACAGTCCAGAATTCCTTCACCCAACATCAATCTTTAAGACTAGGAAAAAAGTCCATTTTAGGGCAGAGTCCATTCTGGATTGCGTTTAGTAGCTGGAGCAAGGTGTGTGACCCTCATGTGGCTTCAAAGTCCCTAAATCCTGCAGGGGGTTTGCATTGTACGCAAAGAAGGCATAAAACAAACCTGTGCAACAATGGAGCCCAAAATATAATGAGGTCTTAGACCCATGTCTTTTCAGAGACTTTAAACCGTCCCAAGGCAAGGGGTGCAATGGCCACAATGAGGGTATTCTGATATCCGACTCCTTTCCTCTTGTAACAGGCTCCCGACCGTCCATATTCAGACACTGATTTCCTTGGACTCCACCCTTCTCACATACATGGCCGAATGGGCACCATGGGCCACGTATACCACAGCCAGATTGGCTGCCCCCTTTGGCAGTCTCTTGGTCATCCCTTCCTCTTTGGACCCATGGAGACTTGAGGTAGTCTGTTACGGTATGGCTAGCTGATAGACTAATAGATGGAAAAGTACGCCTATCAGAAGTCAGGGTCCACTGTGTAGTGATGTTATGGCTGCTGCTGATAGATAGGAGCCTGAACTGCAACTAGGCAAATGCTACTAAAAATAAGAGTCCCCTGAGTTAAAGAGCCCACAGGGAGGAAAGGAAAGGTAAGACCATGAACTCTATTATAACACAGAGAGGTATGGGGTATAGCTATAGTAATGGCAACTCTATTCCTGCACAGAGGAGTATGAGGTATAGCTATAGTAATGGCAACTCTGTTCCTGCACAGAGGAGTATGAGGTATAGCTATAGTAATGGCAACTCTGTTCCTGCACAGTGGAGTATGAGGTATAGCTATAGTAATGACACTCTGTTACTGCACAGAGTGCCAAGGCCTGAGATCTCGTGTTACAGATCACATGGATGCTCTAATATAAACTCTACTGAGCACTGTTATTTCAAAGCATCAGGTTATGACTTATCACTTCTGTTACTTCACAGAAGCAAATATATAAATGTGGCATACACAGTACGAATAGGGTGTATTTAGTGGACACTAACTGAATCCCACAATGGAGGAGACTCAAAGGGTGTGTAGAGGAGCCAATTAGGTCACTAGCTCCTATCAAGGACTACTGTGGAGTTCCACCGGGTAACCACCAGTGAACCCAGTACTAGCGTAGCCCAGAAGCTCTGCCTAACCGGCAACTGACCCTAAACCGGTCTGATGTGACTGTGCCGCCCCCGTGCCAGCAGCTGGGCTGCTCAGGTCTGGATCCGCAGTGTGGCTCGAGGAACTCTTCCAGACCCGGGGGACGCGCGGACACTTCAAATAAAGGGGGACATATTTGTATGGGATTTGTTGTAAACTGTCTGTGACGCCACCCACGGTGCGTGGTGAAGTGTGGCACCACCGCGCTGTTGTGGAGCACCCGGGGGCGATGGGGTGGCAGCTGGTTGTTAACCCCTCCGTGGGTAGGGATGTTTGCCCCGGGGCCAGTGACTCGGTGCAGGGGACGTTGATGGCAGGGCCCGGCGCTCCTGGTCAGAACAGGGAGTCTCAGTTTACTCACGATTAAATAAATCAGATGAGTCCAGTGGTAAACCAAGGTGGTGGTGGCCGGCATTCGGGTCCCACATCCGGTCTGATGGTCAGTGTCACTTTCCTCTGCACTATTGTGAGTTCTGTTTGGGCTCTCCAGTATGGAACACGGAAGCCCGCTCCCAGAACTACGGGTGGGAGCCTTGCCCGCTGACGCTGGCCCTTGGGATCTACCGAGCCCTGGCGGATGCCCTATCCCCTGCGGTGGGCTGTTATCTGCTTTTGGGATTTTGGTTGGGACAGGACCTGTAATCCTGCCCTCAAATGGTTAATTAGCTAGGCCATTGGTTCCGGTCCTGGCTTCAGGGTCCAAGTACCCCCTCTGTGCACGGTTTCCGGGTCGGTTCTCCGGTGTCGGTATCGGCGGGCTCCAACCCTGCCTCGGTCCACCTCGGATCTCCGACAGCCGTCTTCCCGTCTCCTGTTTGGCACTGACCACCATCTGCCACCTAGCTAGCACGCCGGGGCTCCAACCCCGACGACTTTCCACTCTGGCTTGAACTTGAACCTCCACTCCTCTCAACTACTTCACTCCTCTCCAAACTTAGACTTAGATTTCACTGACTCTTTTCCCGCCCCGGGTTCTCCAGACCCCTAGGTGGGCATTTCTCGTCCGCCTGGTCCGGCCGACTGGTGTGCCTGCCCTTCCCTGGGGGGGTGACTAGGATTTTGTCGGCTGTGTGTAACCCTTTGTGGGACGGTGTTATGTGGAGGCCTAGAGTGTGTGACTGCCTGGTTTTGCCAAGGCATCACATGACCCCGACACCTCGCCCTACACCTGCCTCCTAACCCTGTATCAGTCCCAGAGGACTTCGACGCCTGGCCCTGTACTAATGTGGTAAGTGCTTGCTGCAACACGTATGAAGATGACTGAGCATGACCATGTGGGTGCCCAAGGTTTATATAACCTAAGGACAACCCACAAGATGGAGATCCCTATGCCCGCCCAAACCATAACCAATGAGTGGTCTTCCATGTGACCACACGTCACTGATGATGTCACTGTGGCCAATGGGATCATGCCACATCATCTACGATGTCTCTACGGCCAATGGGATCACGCCACATCATCTGTGATGTCACCACGCCCAATGGGATTGTGCCACGTCATCTGGACACCTGATGCACTAAGTGCCTGAGCATGCTCAGAAGCCTGAACCACTGACTTAGTCTCAGAATTGAGACTATCAGGCTGAGCATTCTCAGAAGGCACAACCCAGGACTTAGGCTGAAAACACCTAGATGATCGGGTCAGTACCTGAGACTCAAGGAAGCGAACCGAACAAAGCCGAGCATAGTGGGAAATCATCCTAGGAGGCATCCGAGAAGACGCCGCAGCTCGGTTTGTGACATAGTCTCTATACTGTTGTTCCTCCCTCAATAGTCTCATACACTCCGACACTCTAAAAAGAAAAACAGGATTTTTCGTGAAAATTATCAATTTTTATTGGTAACAAAAAAATCTTGAAGTCATCAAGGACTGACAGTTTTAACAAACGTTTCAGCTTATTATGTCGCGGGCGGGGAGGAGGGTGTCAGCACACCGCGCTCACCCCCTTCTGCTCGGGTCCGGCGGCCGCTGCTCAGTGGTGGCTCGAGCTGTAGGCCGGATCCCGGGGGTTTCTCGAGCGGCACTCCTCGCCCGTGAGTGAAAGGGGGTTGTTGGGTGTGGGGGATGATTATTGTCCGTGACGCCACCCACGGTTGTGGTGATTTCACCACCGCTGCTCTATACGGGGCTCCCGGGGATGGTGATGCGGAGCAGCCAGGTGTTGTGTTGCCCCTCCGTGGGCAGGGGTTGGTGATCCCGGGTCCCGGGTGATGGTGAGGGAGGTGCAGGGCCTGGTGGGCGCAGGGACGCGGGGGCAGCGCTGTGCCTTGCGGCACTGTGGTACTCACTCAGCCGGAGACGTGGACACAGTTTTACGGTAAACCAAACGGCTGGTAGGACGGTCCCACAGACGGCTGCACCTGCACTCCCGGTAGGTGACGGTGATGTCCCTCTTCCTTGCACCTATGGTTGACTTGTGGTAGCGGTGGATTCCCTCCGGTTACCCGCTCCCCGGCTTCAATCTGGGCCGGAGGAGCCCTACACTTTGCCCGCAGGCGCTGGCCCTGAGAAACTGGTGCCGTGGCGGTGGCGGTGTCTCTCCGGTTCGGGTTGGGCTGTTGCCTTCAATCGGGACTTGGTTGTTGGGGGATCTACGTCCCCTTCACTGACGGATTCGGCAAATTTGGCGACTCCTAGCCTTGCCGGGGTCCGAGAGGCCCCTGCCCTGGTGCTGACTGTCCTTCGGAACACTGCTCCAGACCACTGGGCACACAGCTAACGGGGTCCTTCCAGGAACTTCCAAACGGTCCCCCTCCAGACAGTCACCGCCGTTGCTGTCCTTGCTGATCTGGCCCTACACAAAGCTGGACCCTTCAGGCTTTCTTTCTCTTCTGTCACTTCACTTGCTTTCCTCCTTTTCCACTTTCCTTCCTTCACTTGACTAGACTGCCTGGTTTCTCCCACCTCCAGAGCTGTGACCTCCTCGGTGGGCGGAGCCAACCGCCTGGCCCACCCCCTGGTGTGAATCATCAGCCTCTGGAGGAAGGCAACAAGGATTTGTAGTTTAGCTGTGATGTGCCTACCTGGGGTGTGGGGTGCGGTGGTGTTGTGACCTGTGACCCCTGGCTTGCCCAGGGCGTCACATTCCCCCTTAGCAAAATGCAGACCGTCCGCGGGCTGCCGTCCTACACCGGTTTTATTTTTCTGAAAAAGATAACATTTGGAATTAACATATTTACATTTTTAATCATAACTCTTCCCAAGACGGGAGGCACATTTCTTTTAACGTTACAAACGGTTTACGGTTACGGTTTCCGCTCTCTCCCACCCAAGCAACCTGGCCCTGATGCTGCCCCTAAAGCCCAGGCAGCACCCCTTGACCCACAGTCCAGCACACGGTACCCGAGCGGGATCTGTCCTTCCCTCCAGAGGGTAGCCACCGGTTCCTTTGGTGGCTGGGCCCTAGCCTGCTCTGCTGAGGGCCCTCCCTCCAACCTGCCTCTCCGGAGGCGGCATGCGGAAAACGGTAACGGTAAACAACATATTTACAAGCCACTTAACGTTTGTGGTTGCCCTGCAAGTTCACGGGCTTGTCCATTGATAGTTCCCATGCCAAAACTTTAAACGGTCCCCACGGGGACAACGGTGCCGGCTCCAGCCGGTTCAATCACTACAGACAATCAGGTAACTTCTTCTTGGATCAATCATTTTTCATTTTCAACTTTTAAACAAACAAAAAAATGGTGGTCCCAACGGGGACGGTGCAACGGGCGTCCGCTGCCCTACTCCGTTCCTTCTGCTGCTTCATCCGAGGGAGGGGGCGCAGAGCTCACCCTGCTCTCGTTGCTGCCCCTGAGCTTCACATCCAGGGCAAACCACCCCCTCTCTCCGCAGTGTCGGGTGTACCGCACCATGTCCCCCGGCATGAGGTTACGGCCAGGATGCTCCTCGGGCAGATGGGCATTCACATCCCGCCGGGCTACAAACACTTCGGCCTCCAGGCCCGGTTCATATATAAACCCGTAGCCCCGGCGGACATCAAACCGCCTCACCTGCCCTTCGTACAACGGGCCCCGGACACGGAAGGTCGCTTGCCGCAGATTTTCTTTCTCCCGAATGGCTCGGGCCACCAGCTCGGCCTTCCTTCTCTCCCTCTCCGCGATCTCCAGGCCCAGCGATGTCGGGTCCCTATCCCAATACGGCGCTGCCGCCAGCGCCGGCGCACGGGTCGGGCCCCGCGGGACATCCAGAACGTTACCCACTGTCAGGAAGGTGGGCGGCGTATCCCGCGGTGTCGTGGCCGTGGGCGCTGCCTTGCAACAACAACCCGGCGCTACCTCAGCCGAGGTGTGGGGGATGGGCATAGGGGCTTTCCGCTGCTGGGCCTTCGGCTCGGAGCGGGTCATCGGCTCCGGCTCGGGGAACTTCTCGGGGGATGCCTCCGGTTCCACTTTCGGAGTCTTCCACGGTAACACCTCCGGGGTGCCGCGGGCTCCGGCTACAGGTCGGCCCGCCTGGGCGGGGACGCTGGGTACTGCTACTGGTTGCGGTGGTAGCAGGCCTAATGGCGGGGTCACGGCCTCCGGGACGGGTGGCGAGGGAGGCAACAGGGGGAGAGGGCTTGGACCGGGCCCCACAGCCGCGATGACCGGCCCTTCAAGGGCATCGGGACGTGGGTCACTCACCCTCCCTTTCTCCGCTTCCTCCTCGCGTCTCCGCACGGTGACTACAACGTCCGCCATGTCGGCCTCCCACTCCTCCATGAGGAGCTGCATCCTGACCTGCAGCCTTTGGTAGAGCTGCGCGGTTAGGATTTCCACCCACGCTGCGGTTCCCGGCGCGGGGGCCACGATGTTTCGGGACGGCATCCACATGGTGTCTTTCTCTCTTTCTTCCAGGAACGGTATGTTTGCAGGGTCCTGGCGTCCCTGCCTCTATAGCCGCAGCTACATGCGTCCAGCCGCCATCGTGTCCCCCTTAGCTCTTTCCGGCCCCTCCTCTCTCGGGGCGGGGTTTTGGCCTTCGCGCCTCTACTGCTCGAGAAGACGCTCGAGCGGGAACTTTTCGCGCCAAAGATGGCGGCTTCTGAAATTTTCCTGCCGGATACCTCCGGCGGTAACAAGGCGCACCTCTACCAGACGGCAGAGCGGTAAGATCCTGTTCGTGACGCCAAGTTGTCGCGGGCGGGGAGGAGGGTGTCAGCACACCGCGCTCACCCCCTTCTGCTCGGGTCCGGCGGCCGCTGCTCAGAGGTGGCTCGAGCTGTAGGCCGGATCCCGGGGGTTTCTCGAGCGGCACTCCTCGCCCGTGAGTGAAAGGGGGTTGTTGGGTGTGGGGGATGATTATTGTCCGTGACGCCACCCACGGTTGTGGTGATTTCACCACCGCTGCTCTATACGGGGCTCCCGGGGATGGTGATGCGGAGCAGCCAGGTGTTGTGTTGCCCCACCGTGGGCAGGGGTTGGTGATCCCGGGGCCCGGGTGATGGTGAGGGAGGTGCAGGGCCTGGTGGGCGCAGGGACGCGGGGGCAGCGCTGTGCCTTGCGGCACTGTGGTACTCACTCAGCCTGAGACGTGGACACAGTTTTACGGTAAACCAAACGGCTGGTAGGACGGTCCCACAGACGGCTGCACCTGCACTCCCGGTAGGTGACGGTGATGTCCCTCTTCCTTGCACCTATGGTTGACTTGTGGTAGCGGTGGATTCCCTCCGGTTACCCGCTCCCCGGCTTCAATCTGGGCCGGAGGAGCCCTACACTTTGCCCGCAGGCGCTGGCCCTAAGAAACTGGTGCCGTGGCGGTGGCGGTGTCTCTCCGGTTCGGGTTGGGCTGTTGCCTTCAATCGGGACTTGGTTGTTGGGGGATCTACATCCCCTTCACTGACGGATTCGGCAAATTTGGCGACTCCTAGCCTTGCCGGGGTCCGAGAGGCCCCTGCCCTGGTGCTGACTGTCCTTCGGAACACTGCTCCAGACCACCGGGCACACAGCCAACGGGGTCCTTCCAGGAACTTCCAAACGGTCCCCCTCCAGACAGTCACCGCCGTTGCTGACCTTGCTGATCTGGCCCTACACAAAGCTGGACCCTTCAGGCTTTCTTTCTCTTCTGTCACTTCACTTGCTTTCCTCCTTTTCCACTTTCCTTCCTTCACTTGACTAGACTGCCTGGTTTCTCCCGCCTCCAGAGCTGTGACCTCCTCGGTGGGCGGAGCCAACTGCCTGGCCCACCCCCTGGTGTGAATCATCAGCCTCTGGAGGAAGGCAACAAGGATTTGTAGTTTAGCTGTGATGTGCCTACCTGGGGTGTGGGGTGCGGTGGTGTTGTGACCTGTGACCCCTGGCTTGCCCAGGGCGTCACAATTACATCTTAAGTCTTTTCAATGAACTGTCTGTTGGTAACTCTTTGGTAATTGGATATATTTGTCAATGAGCCAGGAAAACTCCAAAAGGACTAGGTTATCAAACGAACACCACAGGTAATAGTATGTAATGGATAATTAAATCAACCAAGAAATCAGAATCTCAGGATATGCCTTGTTAATCACTAACCAATCCACCATCCAGTATCAGTAGTGGCAGTAGGGTTTTTTTTATTTAACCCTTGTAATCTGAAGGCAATAATAAGTATTGGGGTTGCCCCTTGTCAATAATTATTGAAAGATCCTCAGGATTTATATGCAAAAATATCCTACGGTAGTAGTACACTGTATGGAGCAAGACTTGGGAGCAAAAAGACACCCTTTCAGGAAGTGAAATGCAATTATTGGCAAACCTGGTGGTCTGGTGGGGATATCTTCAGTCCAGTGCCTCCCTAGGGGAGGCATAGCTCTAAAGAGGTGGTGCTGCTGCAGATGCTTTTCCCATCTCTGATATTATCTGAAAGACACTATCGTAAACCACCCTCGTAGTTCATCCAGCTTTAAAAATTGGACTTGTTCTCCAGGCTGTAAACTGGGACCGCAACAAAGAGAGTTAGCATTGACATACACTTCGTCCAAGATGCCCTCCTCCACCAAGAAGTCAAAGCCACATCCATGGTCATGATATACTGCTATCTACCAGGCCATTAGCTGCGCGAACTCTCCTCTAACAGGGCTGTTAAGCTGAGCTTGCACCCACTCTTCCCTCTTCTTGTTGTCCCACATAGTATCATAGTATCATAGTTTTTAAGGTTGAAGGGAGACTCTAAGGCGGGCTTTGCACACTACGACATCGCAGGCCGATGCTGCGATGTCGAGTGCGATAGTCCCCGCCCCCGTCGTAGCAGCGATATGTGGTGATAGCTGGCGTAGCGAAAGTTATTGCTACGCCAGCTTCACACACACACTCACCTGCCGTGCGACGTCCCTGTGGCCGGCGACCCGCCTCCTTGTTAAGGGGGCGGGTTGTGCGGCGTCACTGCGACGTCACACGGTAGGCGGCCAATCAGAGCGGAGGGGCGGAGATGAGCAGGATGTAAACATCCTGCCCACCTCCTTCCTTCCGCATATCCTACGGAAGCCGCAGTGAGGCCGGTAGGAGATGTTCCTCGCTCCTGCGACTTCACACACAGCGATGTGTGCTGCCGCAGGAGCGAGGAACAACATCGGACCATTGCGTCAGCATAATTATGGATTACGCCGACGCTGTACCGATGATACGATTACGACGCTTTTGCGCTCGTTAATCGTATCATCCAGGCTTTACACACTGCGATGTCGCATGCGATGCCGGATGTGCGTCACGTTCAATTTGACCCCACCGACATCGCACCTGCGATGTCGCAGTGTGCAAAGTGCCCCTAAGTCCATCTAGTTCAACCCGTAGCCTAACATGTTGATCCAGAGGAAGGCAAAAAAAAACCCAATGTGGCAAACAAGTTCCAATGGGGAAAAAATTTCCTTCCTGACTCCACATCCGGCAATCAGACTAGTTCCCTGGATCAATACCCTGTCATAAAATCTAATATACATAACTGGTAATATTAAATTTTTCAAGAAAGGCATCCAGGCTCTGCTTAAATGTTAGTAGTGAATCACTCATTACAACATCATGCGGCAGAGAATTCCATAGTCTCACTGCTCGTACAGTAAAGAATCCTCGTCTGTGATTATGATTAAACCTTCTTTCCTCAAGACGTAGCGGATGCCCCCGTGTTCCAGTCGCAGGCCTAGGTGTAAAAAGATCTTTGGAAAGGTCTCTGTACTGTCCCCTCATATATTTATACATTGTGATTAGATCCTCCCTAAGCCTTCGTTTTTCCAAACTAAATAACCCCAAGTTTAATAACCTGTCTTCGTATTGCAGCCCACCCATTCCTCTAATAATCTTGGTCGCTCTTCTCTGCACCCTCTCCAGTTCAGCTATGTCCTTCTTATATATCGGTGACCAGAATTGTACACAGTATTCTAAGTGCGGTCGCACTAGTGACTTGTACAGAGGTAGAACTATATTTTTTTCATGAACACTTCTACCTCTTTTAATACATCCCATTATTTTATTAGCCCTGGCAGCAGCTGCCTGACACTGTCTACCATCCACCCATACACCCAAGTCTTTTTCTGTGTCTGTTTTACCCAGTGTTCTACAATTAAGTACATAATCATAAATGTTATTTCCTCTACCCAAGTGCATGACCTTACATTTATCTACATTAAACTTCAATTGCCACTTCTCAGAATGTGGATCCATTCTGCCCTGGTGATGAGGGGCTTCCCTTCAGAGGTCATTGTTTCACTAGGAATAAGGGCCTCTGGTGGGTGTAGGACTTGGATTGAGGCTTCCAGTGGGGTTAGTGGAAACTTTCAGTCGCTCGGCCCATCTTTGGGCCAGGGACAAAGCTGAGGTGTAGATTTCAGCTTCTGACCTGGACTCGGGCTCAAGGAACCAGGTGACCTACTCCATCAGGTCAGCTGGTTTTACATCCTTCGACATGTGAGCCAGCAGTCTCAGCTACCTATTACATTCCAGTTTTTCTCTAGCTGATACACCGTATCATGGGCCTTAAATCCCCATCAGGGATTTCAGTTCCATCAGTTGAATCTTCTCTCTGCGTCTTCCAAATGGCAAATGGCACTATTCCGTTCACCCCTTAGCATCCTGCGTCACATCTTCGCCTTATGGTGGGTGGGATTCTCTTCAGCTCACCATCCCATTTCTTCTAGGCCTTCACCCGTTCTCTGCTGTCACAGTGCAACGAGCAGACCTTTTCTCTCTACTTTGCACACCTTACAGTGGACTGGCTTATCTAAACGAGCCGTAACCTCTTGGGGGCTGGTCAGATCTCTGCGCCCTTTCTCTTCTTTGACACCCATGATGGGCGGGACCCTCTTTTGTAGCTGTGTCATCAGCTGACATTTTACAGACCATGGTCAGTGCCCTTTTGAACCAACGGTTGCCATCCTGCATCGGGAGAGCAAGATCCTGCCGACCATGCCAAGGGTAGCATAATTGATTGCTCTCAGTGAGAGAAACAAAATTAAAATTTTGATTGCTCTCAGTGAGAGAATTTAGTTATAAAGTTCTGCGGTATATTCTGGTATCCTCCATTTTTAGTGAAAAGAAAAAGGTTTTGGTACTGTGTTAGCCAGTTGAAAAATGATTGTGTCGCGGGCGGAGGAGGGGACGCCGCGCTCTCCCACTGCTGCTCGGGTCCGGCTGCCGCGGCTGCTGCGGCCTGCTGCTGCTCGGTGGCTCGAGCGATGGGCCGGATCCCGGGGACTGTAGCGGCGCTCCTCGCCCGTGAGTGAAAAGGGATTTTGGGTGTGGGGATTGGTTATTGTCCGTGACGCCACCCACGGTTGTGGTGATTTGTTGACACCACCGCTGCTCTGTATGGGGATCCCGGGAAGGATGGTATGGAGCAGCCAGTTGTTGTGTTGCCCCTCCGTGGGTAGAGGTTGGTGATCCCGGGGCCCAGTGATTAGGTGGGTGATGCAGGGCTTGGTGGGGTGCAGGGACGCGGGGGCAGCGCTGTGCCTTGCGGCACTGTGGTATTCACTCAGCCTGAGACATTGACACAGTTTTTGGTAAAACACACGGCTGGAAAGACGGTTCCCACGGACGGCTGCACTTGCTTTCCCCAGTAGGTGACGGTGACGGTCCCTCTGTCCTGCACCTAAGTTGATGATGGTTGCGATGGGTTCCCACCGGTAACCCACTCCCCGGCTTGGATATGGGCCGGAGGAGCCCTACTTTGCCCGCAGGCGCTGGCCCTGAGAAACTGGTGCCCTGGCAGTGGCGGTGTCTCTCTGTTACGGTCGGACTGTTGCCTTCAATCGGGACTTGGTTGTTTGGAGACAGACGTCCCCTTCACTGACGGATTTGGCAAATTATGGCGACTCCTAGCCTTGCCGGGATCCGAGAGGCCCCTGCCCTGGTGCTGACTGTTCTTCGTATACTGCTCCAGACCGTCGGGCCACTACCCGTCCGCGGTCCTTCCAGCAACCTCCGAGCAGTCCCCCTGCAGACTGTCACCGCCGTCTGCTGACCTTGCTGTCACTGTCCGGGCACACAGCCGGACCAACTTCAGGCTTTACTACTGTCACTTCAGCTTCTCTCTTCAGCTCCACTACTACTTCACTTCTACTTTTAACTCTAACTTGAACTTCACTGTTTACTCCTTCACCTCCCTAACTCAACTTGCTTCCTCTCACTTTCACTTCCCTCACTTGACTCAAGCTCTTCCCTGAGCTGACTGCCTGGTTCTTCCCGCCTCCAGGGCTGTGAACTCCTCAGTGGGCGGAGCCAACCGCCTGGCCCACCCCCTGGTGTGGACATCAGCCCCTGGAG
The DNA here is from genome assembly GCF_048569485.1 of Anomaloglossus baeobatrachus. NCBI lineage: Eukaryota > Metazoa > Chordata > Amphibia > Anura > Aromobatidae > Anomaloglossus > Anomaloglossus baeobatrachus. The sequence goes on from NC_134354.1 coordinate 742,747,283, forward strand.
GAAGGCAACAAGGATTTTGGTAGCCTTGATGTTCCTAACTGGGGTGTAGGGTGTGGTGGTGTGATGACCTGTGACCCCTGGCTTGCCCAGGGCGTCACATTCCCCCTTAGCAAAATGCAGACCGTCCGCGGGCTGCACGTCCAACACTGGTTTTATTTTCTGTAAAATATGTAAAAGGTAAACGGTAACATTTAAAGCATAACATCATCCCACAACGGGAGGCACATTTCTTAAACGTTGCTAATGGTTTACTGTTACGGTCTCCGCTCTCTCCCACCCAAGCAACCTGGCCCTGATGCTGCCCCTAAAACCCAGGCAGCACCCCTTGACCCAAGTCCAGCACAAGTTACCCGAGCGGGATCTGTCCTTCCCCTCCAGAAGGTAGCCACCGGTTCCTGTGGTGGCTGGGCCCCAGCCTGCTCTGCTGAGGGCCCTCCCTCCAACCTGCCTCTCCGGAGGCGGCAATGCGGAAACGGTAACGGTAAAACAACTTATTTACAAGCCACTTACGTCTGTGGTTGCCCTGCAAGTTCACGGGCTTGTCCATAGAAAGTTCTCCATGCAAACTTTTTAAACGGTCCCCACGGGGACAACGGTGCCGGCAACGGCCGGTTTTCTTAATCACAGTAAATCAGGTTACTCCATCAGTTGATTACTTCATTTTTCAATTTTTAACTTTCAAACACAAACACACTTAACACACCTGTTTTCTTTCTCCTCCCCCTTTAAAGAACGGTTTCCCTATACCTAAGTGGGGGCCTACCTAGGTTGGGACGGGTGGACCTCCGGGGTCCGGTGTCAGTGTGGCTAGGCAGTGGGGCAGAGGGAACAATCGGTTTCTCCTCCCGGCTATCGTGTAGGGCAGGCGGAGGAATAGGGGAGCTGGGCACAGATTCATCCCTGGGCACTGGCAATGGTTCTGGCTCACGGTTGACCGCTTCCACCACTTCTTCATCCACAGGTTGTGGGAACAGTATCACTGGAAGAATCACCGCGCCGTTCTGTGTAGGCCAGTCTGCTGGGAAGTCTCCCATCGCAGTGTGGATCACCTCTTTCACCTTATCCGCTGGTAGGGGAACCGGTACTTCTGCCGCCGCTCTTAGGGCTGGTGGGCACCTTTTCAGATGGTCCCGGGAAACTGTGGCCAAAGTGCCTCCTTGGTCACGACTGATTTGGTAGACCTTCCCATCTTCCCATCCTGTGGGCTGTATGACGTAGGGGTTCTGTTCCCATTGATCATCCAGCTTGTGGGTTCTCCTCTTCCGCTTCAGTACGACATCTCCGGGCTGAAAAGGGCCAGCAGACGCCTTTTGATTAAAGCGCTGCTCCTGCAGTTCCCGACTCCGACTCAAGTTCTTCTCGACATATTCTTGAATCTGCCGGTATTGTGCTCTCCGCCGAGTTTCCCATTCAGCTGTCGAAGGGAGTGCTTCTGGGGCCTCCAACCCCATTTCCAGGTCCACCGGCAGGCGGCCGGGGCGAGCCCTCATCAGATATGCTGGGGTGCACTTTATTGAACTGGACGGGATATTGTTGTACATATCGACCAAGTCGGGTAGCTTTTCCGGCCACAGGTTCCGCTCTTCCAGCGGTAACGTCTTGAGGAGTCCCAGGACCAAGTGGTTCATCTTCTCACACATGCCGTTGGTCTGGGCATGGTAAGGGGTGGTCCGGATCTTCTTACAGCCATACAACTAGCAGAACTCATGGAACACCTCCGCTTCAAAAGCCGGGCCTTGGTCAGTAAGCACCTTTTCTGGATATCCATGTGGTCGGCAGAAATAATCCTGGAATGCTCGAGCGGCAGTTCGACCAGTTAGGTCCTTGACGGGGACAACCACCATGAATCTTGAATAGTGGTCGACGATGGTCAACGCGTAGGCGTACCCACTTCGGCTGGGGGTGAGCTTGACATGGTCTAGGGCGACCAGTTCCAGCGGCTGATGTGTGATGATTGGGTGTAGGGGCGCCCTCTATCTGGTCTCGTCCTTCCTCCTCAGGGTGCAAGGACCACACTCTCGGCACAAGGCTTCTACCGACTCCCGCATCCCACTCCAGTAGAACCGCTCTCTCAACAGCATCTCCAGCTTTTTCCACCCGAAGTGTCCAGCACCATCATGGTATGCCCGCAAAACGGTAGCCACATCAGCTGGGGAATAACCAACTGGCAGATCTTCTCATGAGTCTTCGGGTTGATCAGCTCATGGTACAGCTTCCCTTGATGTAGATACAGCCGTTTCCGTTCCTTCCACAAGCGCTGGGCTTCAGCTGGGGCGGCAGGGTCCATTCCAACAGCACCTTGTTCCACCAGGGTCTTGACGAGGCGGATAGCCGGCGCCTGGTTTTGAGCTTCCTGCCACTCTTGACTGGGCCGTGGGTCCAGATCCACCCGTTGTTGATGTACCTGTACTTTCTCAGTTGGTGGCTGGTGAAATGCAGGCAACTCGATCTTCTCGAGGTCGTCATCCTCGCACCCTTCCTCTGACAAATGGGGCATTCGGGAGAGTGCATCAGCATTAATGTTGACACGACCAGCACGGTACTTGATGCTGAAGTCATAGTTGGCTAGCCGGGCCACCCACCGCTGCTCCAACGCGCCCAACTTGGCCGTGTCCAGGTGAGTCAACGGATTGTTGTCCGTGAAAGCGGTGAATTTTGCTGCAGCCAAGTAGTGGCGGAACCTCTCTGTGATAGCCCATACCAATGCCAGGAGCTCGAGCTTGAAGGAGCTGTAGTTCTCAGGATTCCTTTCAGTTGGCCGAAGCTTCCGGCTAGCATAAGCAATCACTTTCTCCTTCCCATCCTGGACCTGGGACAGAACTGCTCCTAGTCCCACATTGTTGGCATCTGTGTAGAGGATGAACGGGCAGCCATAGTCAGGATACGCTAGGACCTCTTCTCCGGTCAAGGCCGCTTTCAGCTGGCAGAAGGATTCCTCATGCTTTTCTTCCCACACCAGTGGGGCTCCGATGGGTCTACCACCTTTGGTCTGTCCCACGAGGAGATCTTGCATGGGGGCAGCCATCTTCGTGTACCCTTTGATAAAGCGCCGGTAGTACCCCACCAGACCCAGAAACTGCCTTACTTCCCTCACGGTGGTTGGTCTCGACCAACCCTGGATGGCAGTGATCTTCTCAGGGTCGGGGGCGACACCTTCTGCACTTACCACGTGCCCCAGGTACTGCACTCTGGGCTTCAGCAGGTGACACTTAGAGGGCTTCAGCTTCATCCCGTATTTGGCAAGGGATGCGAATACCTTGGCCAGGTGCTCCAGATGGGCTTCATACGTCTGGGAGTAAACAATCACATCATCCAAGTACAATAGGACGGTCTCGAAGTTTAGGTGTTCCAGACAGCACTCCATCAGCCGTTGGAAGGTTCCTGGGGCATTGCACAGCCCGAATGGCATACTATTGAATTCGCAAAGCCCCATCGGGTGGTGAAGGCGGTTTTCTCCCGGTCTTCCGGGGCCACGGCCACTTGCCAGTACCCACTGGTGAGGTCAAGGGTAGAGAAGTAATTTGCAGTTCTCAGTGCGGCCAAAGACTCTTCAATACGGGGCAGTGGGTAGGCATCTTTATGGGTTATCTGATTAATCTTCCGGTAATCCACACACATCCGCATGGTACCATCCTTCTTCTTGACCAGTACCAACGGAGCGGCCCAGGGACTACAGCTGTCCCGAATAACCCCTGCCTCCTTCATATTCCTCAACATATCTTTGGCACACTGGTAATGTGCAGGGGGAATAGGCCTGTACCTCTCTTTGATAGGGGGATGTTCACCGGTGGGGATATGGTGTTGGACCCCTTTGATCTGCCCAAAGTCTAGTGGATGTTTACTGAACACCTGTTCATACTCCCGCACCACCCTGTATACTCCTGCTTTATGATGTGTAGGGGTATCATCAGTGCCCACGTGTAGCTGTTGGTGCCAGTCATTTACCTCCCCTGGAGGTGGGGAAGTGCTGGTAGTAGGTGGAGAGACTGAGGGACTGGCTTCGTGGATGGTGTGGGGATCCAGGGTGAGCAGCTTGGCAATGGTGGCATACCGGGGAAGCCTGACTTCTTCCTCCCCACAATTCAGCACCCTCACGGGCACTCTCCCCTTCTTCACATCTACCACCCCTCGGGCGGCCATTACAGTGGGCCAGTGCTCGGAGGGTATGGGCTCCATCATGGCAGGGTAGTCACGCCCCTGAGGCCCTACTGCTGCCCTACACCAAATCATCATCTCACTCCTAGGGGGCACAATCAACAGAGAAACATCCATCACTCTCACTCCACCAATCTCTCCTCCTGTTGAGTTTACATGCTGGCGGTACATCAAGGCTCGGATCTCACACTGCACAGCTCTCTGTCGACTCCCCGCCGCCGTGGTGGCCTGCTGTTGCAGTAGGGCCAACACATCACCCATACAGTGCTCCATCACATTGGTTCCTAGCACTATCTTCGGGTTATGATCACTGGGTTCATTCATGATCACAATCATACCCTGGTGTTGCAGTTCAGCTTGCCCTACTGTCATAGCCACCTGTTTATACCCCACTTGGGTCAATGGGAGTCCATTGGCAGCAATTAGTGTTATACTAGTATCTGGGGGTGCCAGCTCGTCCATTCCCCAATACTGCTGGTACAATGTGTATGGTATGGTGGTTACCTGTGATCCAGTGTCCAAGAGAGCCATCACCGGGACGCCGTCCACAGCCACGGGGATGATGGGCCGGGCCCCGATATATCAGTCCCGCCAGTCCGGGGGGCCACGGGGTTCTACTCCTGAGGATTGGCCCGGGGCCCCAGGGGTTGCTCATTTAACGGGCACTGTCGGATGTAATGCCCAGGCTTACGGCACTTGTAGCAGGTTGGAGGTCTGCTCCGCGGGTTGCTATTACTTCTCCGCTGCATGCAGGGGACATCCTCAGGGCTGTCGGCAAGCTGTATCTGTGCTGAAGGCTGAGGTCTGGTCAAAGGTTGGAGTGCAGCAAGAATCTTGGCGAGGTCTCCGTCCATGCGACGGACCTGGGCTGCCAGTTCCTCCATAGTGCTGCTTGGGGCTGCAGGCGTTGGAGAGGTTGGTAGGGCAGGGGCCACCACAACGGGGGCCGTCTCAATGGGCCACGGGGCTGGCTCCAGGACTTCTGAAGCTGGGGGCTGTAGTGCTTTAATGGCCCGTTCCTTTAACACAGCAAAGTCCACATCAGGGTGTTCCATGGCCCACAGCCGGAGTTGCTTGCGATCCTCAGGGGATCTCATCCCCTGCACAAATTGCTCTACTAACATCTTGTTGCTGTCCGCCTCATTGATAGGATTCACCCGCTTTAGCGTGCGGAGGGCGGTTTGCAGACGTAAAGCATAGTCCCGAATGCTATCCACAGCCCGTTGCCGGCACTGGTAAAACTGCATCCTCAGCTCAGCTTCAGTCCGGGTCTCAAAGGCAGTCTGTAGCTTCTCAAAGATCCCCCTCGGCCCAGGTCTCCGCCTCCTGCTCAGCCGCACCGGTTAACTGGCCTAGCACTACCGCTGCACGTTGCTTATCAGTCAGGGGGTACAGCTCTAGCAACGGGTTAAGCTTTTTCCGGAAGACCTGTAAAGCATCAGGTTTCCCGTCATATTGCGGTAGCCAGGTAGCTCCGGGCGCATAGGGCAAGGAGAACGGCATCACCTGAGCGAGCGCGGGGGCCGCGGCACCTCCCGCCAGCGCGGCCGGGACCTGGGCAGGCCCAATCCCATCCACGGGTGCCACTGCGGCTGCGACCGCCGCTCCTCCAGCGGCTCCGTCGGGCGCAGACATCTTGTTTCCGTCCCCCTTAGCTTCTTTCCGGCCCCTCCTCTATCAGGGTGTGGTTTTGGCCTTCGCGCCTCTGCTACTCGAGAAGACGCTCGAGCGGGGACTTTTCGCGCTAAAGATGGCGACTTCTGAAATTTTTCAGCCGGATACCTCCGGCGGTTACAAGGCGCACCTCTACCCAACGGCAGAGCGGTAAGATCCTGTTCGTGACGCCAAGTTGTCGCGGGCGGAGGAGGGGACGCCGAGCTCTCCCTCTGCTCGGGTCCGGCTGCCGCGGCTGCTGCGGCCTGCCGCTGCTCGGTGGCTCGAGCGATGGGCCGGATCCCGGGGACTGTAGCGGCACTCCTCGCCCGTGAGTGAAAGGGGATTTTGGGTGTGGGGATTGGTTATTGTCCGTGACGCCACCCATGGTTGTGGTGATTTGTTGACACCACCGCTGCTCTGTATAGGGATCCCGGGAAGGATGGTATGGAGCAGCCAGTTGTTGTGTTGCCCCTCCGTGGGTAGGGGTTGGTGATCCCGGGGCCCAGTGATTAGGTGGGTGATGCAGGGCTTGGTGGGGTGCAGGGACGCGGGGGCAGTGCTGTGCCTTGCGGCACTGTGGTATTCACTCAGCCTGAGACGTTGACACAGTTTTTGGTAAAACACACGGCTGGAAAGACGGTTCCCACGGACGACTGCACTTGCTTTCCTCAGTAGGTGACGGTCCCTCTGTCCTGCACCTAAGTTGATGATGGTTGCGATGGGTTCCCACCGGTAACCCGCTCCCCGGCTTGGATATGGGCCGGAGGAGCCCTACTTTGCCCGCAGGCGCTGGCCCTGAGAAACTGGTGCCCTGGCAGTGGCGGTGTCTCTCCGTTACGGTCGGACTGTTGCCTTCAATCGGGACTTGGTTGTTTGGAGACAGACGTCCCCTTCACTGACGGATTTGGCAAATTATGGCGACTCCTAGCCTTGCCGGGATCCGAGAGGCCCCTGCCCTGGTGCTGACTGTTCTTCGTATACTGCTCCAGACCGTCGGGCCACTACCCGTCCGCGGTCCTTCCAGCAACCTCCGAGCAGTCCCCCTGCAGACTGTCACCGCCGTCTGCTGACCTTGCTGTCACTGTCCGGGCACACAGCCGGACCAACTTCAGGCTTTACTACTGTCACTTCAGCTTCTCTCTTCAGCTCCACTACTACTTCACTTCTACTTTTAACTCTAACTTGAACTTCACTGTTTACTCCTTCACCTCCCTAACTCAACTTGCTTCCTCTCACTTTCACTTCCCTCACTTGACTCAAGCTCTTCCCTGAGCTGACTGCCTGGTTCTTCTCCCGCCTCCAGGGCTGTGAACTCCTCGGTGGGCGGAGCCAACCGCCTGGCCCACCCCCTGGTGTGGACATCAGCCCCTGGAGGAAGGCAACAAGGATTTTGGTAGCCTTGATGTTCCTAACTGGGGTGTAGGGTGTGGTGGTGTGATGACCTGTGACCCCTGGCTTGCCCAGGGCATCACAATTGCTCTAAGTGAGTGCAATCAATCATTTTTCAACTAGCTAACACGGTACCAAAAGTGTATCATGGCACGGGGTGTTTGTTATGGTTGAGGTGCTGTTCTCCTACTCCACTACATCCTAGTCATTCCCACTGTGGGCTAGTCCCAACTCTTAACTGTTGCTTACCCTACTGTTAGCATGAACACATACATATCACAATTCACATTACATGTTACCAACACTATAACGCAATACATATTACACTTCACATTACATAACCTTAACACGACTGGTGTCTTCAGGGAGGCACATGACAGCAAGTCCACCTCGTTGCAATTAACAGATCTTTTCTTGTACACAGAGAGGAAGAGATCTGTCAATGACAGGTAGTAGAGTGTGGAAAGAGCCTGGCAGCTAACAGAAGTTTAATGTAATTGTATGGGGTTACAAAAACTTTGGCTGCTTACATTAGGAAACAGTAACACTTCTGTTCATAGTTATTGACTGTATTATTAAAGTGAATGTGGATTGGTTGGATTCTGGCTGTTGAGACCCCCATTGATTATTAAAGACCCTGCCCGGCAGATAAATGCCGTGAGCTCCTACATGAGCACATGCACAGAGCAGTGTACAGGCTCATAGATGTTCTATTGAAGTCTTACACCATTGTGTGCCCTTCATGCCAGAACCTGGACCACCACCCATCAACAGGGACAGGTAACAAAGGGAATAGATATTAAAATAAATAGGTAGCTAGCTAACCTTTAAATACTCAACTTTTTCCAGCAATCATATTTACAAGTAATTTAATACCTTTTTGGAACATTTCCTCACAAACCATTCAGCCAGAATTTCTTTTTTTTCCCATTCACATACAATTTACACCGAATGACTAATATTTCTCACTACGGTAAAGATTGTTTTCCTGCGAGTATAAAGTTGAATCTGAATTAATTTGTGTAAATGTATTCCAGAGAATATGAGATCTTATATAATGAAAAATTCAGAGCATTCCTCCCCGCCTAAAAGAGCAGCGCCTATAATTTCATATGGCAAAGTTACTTTTAACAGCATTTTACATCCATTATCAAGTATTTTCAGCGTCATCTGATGAGGGCGGAAGGGTGGGGTGTTCTTATATATGTCTCCGCTGAGAACTCACATGTTTCTCATTCCTGTCGTAGTGATTCTTATGCCAGGAGGAATGTAATGTGTCATACTAAGGCTTATTCTGAAGCTCCCGAGCCCCAATGCAAATTCTGTACCGAGACCCCTCAAACTATTACATGCTATTTAGTACTATTGTCTTCTTATTTGGTCCCCTATGATCCAGGGCCTGGGTTGATGCCACCTCAGCACCTCTTATAATTTAACCTCTCCTCATATAATAAATCTTGCATAGTGATGTGCACAGTGGTTTATCTTGTGGCACAGGGATCTTGGGTTCAAATCCGATTAAGGTCAACCTCTTACCATGTTTTTTGTGGGTCTACTATGGATTTCTCCCATTTTCTTTTCTTCTCTAAACATCTTGGTTAATTGGCCCTAGTATTTGCGAGAATAACATATGGTATGGGAACAAGTTTGTGAGTCTAGTGGAGCGAGAATGGTGACAAAAAAGTATGCAACAATCCTGAATATCTTTGCATTACACAAGCTTCGTTCCCAGGATCACGTCGCCTTATCTTCAGAGCACTTCCGTTCATGCGGTGCCAGTTATAATCTGTAAGTTCTGAGCCTGCCTCCCATCCTGACTATGTAGTGAGTGGCCAGGGGCGCCTCTGGCTGTGCAGTCATGACCTCAGTTGATTCAAGGCTCACCCCTGGCTCCATCACTACTTCAATGTCGGGGACTGACTTGGTGGGGCAGAGTGTGGTCGTGTCGTCATCGATAGTGGCACAAACAGTCTTCAGGCCAGATGTGATGCAAACAAAAGACATATTTATTGGCACACTTGACACATGCAGTCTCAATCCGGTTGTTGCAGACAAGAAAAAAACACTTCCTGGGCTGGGGGACAACCTGCCCTGACAAATCCTCCCGTGGGGCTGTGCCCTGATTACTCCGCTTCACCGGGCTCCCACTGTCGGTTACACACACCCCGGACCCACACCGGTTGCTTCACTCACGAGGATCCATCCACTCCCGTTCTCTCCGGCGTCCCCTCTTCATTCAGCCCCCACACTCTGCCCCTTGATCTTCGCTCTCTCACGTCCCGGATCCAACAACCTCTCCCCCACACATACACACTCTCTCCCCCCTGGTTTCTGCCGGCTCCTCCTCTCCCTGTGGTGACAGCCGTCCCACCCGGCCACTAGGGGGTGCCCTATTACTACAATACAATATTAAAATTCAACATTTTTATTAACATGCAATTCCGGGCTTACTATGCTGGTACTGGTAGGGGGTAGGCTCACCCACTACATGCCTCCCCTCTTAAAATCCGAGCCTCCCGGCACGGCTCAAACATAAAATAACACACTTATTTAAACTACGAACCAGTTCCTCGCCCGGAGGCGTAGCAGCGCTCCCGGTCTTTGGGGTATGCCCGGAGGCTCAACAGCGCTCCCGGTCTTTGGTGTATGCCCGGAGGCTCAACAGCGCTCCCGGTCTTTGGGGTACGCCCGGAGGCTCAACAGCGCTCCCGGTCTTCGATGGTCAGCGCAGGAACGCAGCAACTTCTTCCTTACTAACGCGGAGGAGCCCCTGGCTCAGTCCAGCAAGCAGGCTCTTCCGGAAACAACAACTGGAACACAACGCTTTCTCTGGCTCAAACATGCCGGCATCAAACACAACAGGCCCGTCGTCTCCTGACGTGGAGGCCTACTCCGTGTGGTAGGCCCGTTGCCACTCGGCCCTCTGCGCCTGTATGTATTCGGACAGGGATTGCCCGGGTAAGCGGCGCAGCCGCCGGAAAGGCTCAGAACGGGCGGGCTGTTCCGCCACTTCGACCTCCGGCTTGAACTCCTCAGTCTCGGGTGGAGGTGAGGGGGTCGCTGCACGAGACAGAGGCGGGCTTCCCACAACGATCGTCAGATGGGTCGTGATATGCTGGTTGATGGCCAGTACCAGCGAGGGTCCCTTCTCCGGGTCAGTACTGGACGCGGGCATGACTGCCGGAGCTACGGACACGGTTTGTCGGGGTCGGGAGGCTGTAGCCAGCACCGGTCTTCTTTGTTCTTGCCGCCGGGCTTGGTGCTCCTCCCACTCTACCTCCTGTTGCCAACGAGCGGCCTCCTGTTCAGTGGGTGTACGGTGCACCCCCACCGCAAACAAGCCCCGGCAGCCCACTTCTCTTAGGAAACGGACCTTTTCCCCACGGTACAGGGTATGCAGCCGCTGGGGAAGGCCCTCGGTGTCCAGGTGAACACGATTATAAAAATAATCATCTCCGGTCTCTCCGTCCCGGATAAAGCCGTAGCCTTCCTTTTGATTAAACTTAACGACTACCCCAGTCGTAAACTGATGTTCAAACTCTTCCCCATAAGGACCGGCCATTATCTCCCGAGTGACGGTCTCGGCCATCAGCCGCTCTCGTATTGGATCCGGCTCAGGGGACGGGGATCTTCGGGTCGGCTGAGGAGACGGCACCACCGGATCCCAATAAAAACCCCATTCATCTCGCTCCAGCATCTGGGCATATTCCTCCGCCGGAATTCGAGGTGGCGCGGGCTTTTCAGACTCCACCGCGGCTGGCGGGGGTCTCTCTGGCCAGGGAGATGGGGCTCCCAGCATCCGGCTGCCTGACGGGATTTGGGCGGCGTAGGTCGCCCGGACCTCCGTGGTAGTCGCACCGGTCTCCACTTCCCAAGTCATGAGCCAGGTCACCCTGGTGGCTCATCCCGGTCCTCTGGGTACGGCCGGCAAGAGGGCGGGGAATCCCTCCGCAGACATCAACTGCTTCTCGCGGTTCTCGTTCAAGCTCTCCATTTTTGTGTCGTGAGGCTTCTGTAAGTGCGTCAGGGCAAGTGGCGAGACCAGAGGAAGTGGGGGGCGGGGTCACTTTTCCCGCTCTTGCAGATGCTCCACCCTTGGTCCCACACCACGAATCAACCCCTCCGCGGCGGCAGTTCTTTTCTTTCAGAACACCGCCCACTTCACACGTCTTTCTGTGTGCCCTGGGACTGGCGCCTCCCCTCTTTGGGCGGAGTACTCCGTGCTTCTTCTTCGGCACCGGCCAGCCCCAGGCTCTTCTTTTGGCGCCAACTTTTCGCGCCTTTTCTTCCTCAGCTTCACAGACGGCGACCATCTTGTCGCCATCTTGTGCCCGGTCCAACGCCTTGGGCACTTCTTCCTCCCACCATGGGACTGGAAATCTTCTCTCATAGCCCGGATACGGTGCACTCGGCACCACTTGATCTCCGGCTTCTTGGGCTTGGGTTCCTGGCAGGGGAATCGCATCCTGCCGACTACGCCACATGTAGGGAGTGGCCAGGGGCGCCTCTGGCTGTGTAGTCGTGACCTCAGTTGATTCAAGGCTCACCCCTGGCTCCATCACTACTTCAATGTCGGGGACTGACTTGGTGGGGCAGAGTGTGGTCGTGTCATCGTCGATAGTGGCACAAACAGTCTTCAGGCCAGATGTGATGCAAACAAAAGACATATTTATTGGCACACTTGACACACGCAGTCTCAATCCGGTTGTTGCAGACAAGAAAAAAACACTTCCTGGGCTGGGGGACAACCTGCCCTGACAAATCCTCCCGTGGGGCTGTGCCCTGATTACTCCGCTTCACCGGGCTCCCACTGTCGGTTACACACACCCCGGACCCACACCGGTTGCTTCACTCACGAGGATCCGTCCACTCCCGTTCTCTCCGGCGTCCCCTCTTCATTCAGCCCCCACACTCTGCCCCTTGATCTTCGCTCTCTCACGTCCCGGATCCAACAACCTCTACCCCACACATACACACTCTCTCCCCCCTGGTTTCTGCCGGCTCCTCCTCTCACCTGTGGTGACAGCCGTCCCACTCGGCCACTAGGGGGTGCCCTATTACTACAATACAATATTAAAATTCAACATTTTTATTAACATGCAATTCCGGGCTTACTATGCTGGTACTGGTAGGGGGTAGGCTCACCCACTACAACTACATTTGTCCTCCCTGCCTTACGTTCTGACTGTGTCTGTTTTCCCTGCCTCCCGTCCTGACTTTCCATCCTCCCTGCTTTCCATCCTGACTGCCTCCGCGTTCCTCTCTGATTCCCATCCTCCCTCCTCTGTTGTTCCGTCCTCCAGTACTCCCTGCTATTACCTGCTCTCCCGGCTCCCGACTTCGGCTTGTTAATAAACCTCTGTTTTTCTGCTCTTCTCCGGTCTTTGTCGTTCTCTCTTGGTTTCCTGACTCGGCTCTCCCTAGACTCTGTCTCCGTCTGACCCCTGGTACTTCGTCAACCTCCTAACATTGACTGGCCCATACAACCATCCACTTCTTCTACTAGGGAGACTTGTGCCCTTTAGTGGAGGGTTGCTGTCAGCAATTTCCTGGTGTTTCAGCTCCCCCTGCTGATTCATTACACGAGCACCCTGATGCTCAATTGGGTGGTGAGCACGCTTGCTTATCGCTAGTGGCAGCCAATAAATCTCTCATCACAGCTCTGACAGAGGTTATTATAACAAACCTTTTCCAGATTCTTGAATCATAAGGCTGACATACAAGTTAGATAAAAGTCAGCCAAATACTCCAAATTCGTGTAACGGTGACCCCGGGGGCACAGGAGAGAGGTCAGGATGGGTACTGGGATAACTGCTGGGACCGGAGCACGCACGGGGCACAGGGCCCTAGCTCAAATGTCAAGTTTCAAATGGTTTGATAAATATCTGCATGGTGAGGACACCTTCACGTACTTCATTGAACCCAATAATCCAGAGGCATCAGCAGTAAACTAGGATCGGGGTTTGGACACCTACCTCCCCGCAGGGTCCGCACTGCCCGCCGTATGGAGAATTAGACTGTACCCCTAAAGGGACAGTCGGGGTACCCAAACGCTCCACGCTACGGGGACTCAATCTACAGAGAGTGTCGGGGATAGAGCAATCTGGGTCGCTACATTGGCACTGATACTCCTGGGACCGAAACCAGCAAGCCGAGGGTCCATATGAGACTTAAAGTTAATCTGGTGTGGTCTCCATCATTATACACCATACATCTCCCAGGCACAGCCCTACTTGCGGAGGGCCTACCACCATAGCTGCCACTATCACCATCCCTGGGAGTGCCCACGTTGGGCAGCGGCGGTTCTCCATTCCTAACCGCAACCCGCAGGTGGCGTCACGAACATTAACTCTATTATCCCCTGTAAATACCCCCCCCTTTTGTTAAGTGTCCCCAGGGTACGGGACCGGGCAACGGCCACCTGAAGTGACATTCCCGCTTGCAACCGCCCGGGACCGAGTATCCCCTTTCCCGGGCGACACACCTGTCCTCCATGTGGTTCTCCCCTGCTTCCTGATCCCGTGGCCTGTGCACACCACACAAATTCTCTGGGAATGCTCCTAGAGCATGCATGCACTCTGCTGCCCTTCTCTTAAAGGGCCACTGTGCCAATTCATGGAAGTACCTCTCAGCTGGGTACTTAAAGCACTCTCCCAATACGAGAGGTGCCTGAATAAACATGGTTAGTGGTCCATGCCCTAGCCAGCTAGTTGTCAGGTTTCCTTGTCCACTCTTCGTCCCTGTGTCACTGTACAGTGTCCTATTCCTGTTTTCCAGCCCCGTCGGTACCCTGGTGCCTGTCCATCCTGACAGTGCTCTCAGCCTCAGCTGTGCCGGTGTTCCCTGCTGCACTAGTGACTATGTCCATCCATCCTCACGATATTATCAGCCTCAGCAGTCAAGGCTGCACCTGTTACACTAATTACTCTTTCCGTCTGGGCAATACTATCTCCTTCAGCTGTCCTGGTGGTCCCTGTCTACCCTCTGCCTGTCTGTACCTGTGTGTCACGCTAGTACCAACGAATGGCAAAAAAGAAGGGAAACCCTGTGTCTAAGGAAAGGGGAGATGGTGACTCCTGACCAACCCTATCACTGGGTCCTTGTTTCCCTCACCGCCTTAGATAGGTACTGCACCTATGCGCCGAGCCGGATAAATGACCCTAGGCTGACCCTGATCCAGGCCCTATGTAGCGAGCAGATGGGATGAGCTCTTCGTCAGCTCTACTAGGAACTGAAGGACACAGGGAAAACAATAAACAACTTTTATCTAGATGACTCAGTAAGCAGTTCAGTAAAGAGCAGCAACGATCCTACTGATGAGCGCAAGCCACCTGCTTGCATCGAGAGGTTGTGAAGGAACTGAATATCACCAACACAAGTCCAGGGAAAATGAGAGTATTTAAACGCAAAGGAAAATACAGATGATTAGCAGCTGAAGGGAAGAGGACCTCTGCTGGGTCCTAAAGTGAAAAGTATGAAAACCCAGCAGAGGAGAAGCCTAGTACACTGTATACAGGAATAATAGAAAGTCAGGGGGCATTTTGAGCAGCCAAATGCTGTGACCTTCTATTGCCGGACACCACAGGAATAGATCATGAAAAATGAACAAAATTTGCACTTTACATAGTGTTAGAAACAAGACAACGAATGGTTATGATGTGTCCTTCCATAGTATGGCACCAAATGGTTATCAAAGTCCATACCAATGTGTAGGTCCATTTATTAAGCTGAGAGATGTTCTGTGTCCTGTATACTTTTTGGACGCTACTGGTACTGTTTTCACCTAGTTGACTTCTCTGGTTTGACCCCTGGACAGCCTGAGTCTTCTCTGCCTTTTGATTCTGATTGACCTCTTGGATTCTGAACTCGACTTCTATCTTTTACATTTAGATCTGATTTCATCCTAGCATTTTCTCCCTTGGTTCTGATCCAGCTTGCTAGGTTTGATCCCTCAGCTTGTTCCAGTGGTCAATATCAACTCATCAGATGCTGACCCTGGGTACCCTGCAGGGAAAGTCAGAACCCTAAAATGCAGAAAAAACTAGGGAGCCCCTAGCTCTGGCAAGTGCCAAAGTTCATTGTGGAAGACTGGATTGCTACACTTTGTAGCTCTCAGATATAAATACAGCTGTAATTGTATAATTATGGGTAATTTGGACAATATTAAAACACTAACTCACATTTATATATCAAGTGTCAGTATTGTTTGTTTCATTCCAAGCAGATCTCATATGAAAACTTCACCCTGTGGCCATTAGCTCCCTTGAGACGACAGTGCCTCGCATGTAGCATGTAAATGAGGGTGTCTTGTATACATTATCATGGTCCTGAGCACTGGTATGCATCCATACATAAGCAATCTCAGGCGTGGAGGTAAGCGGGAGAGCTGCACCCTCTATAAGGCAGATCGCTTTCTTAGGCCAAGTTAAATAAATAGGGAGGACATTTGTAATTGTTGACTAATCCCTGGATGTTACAGTTAGAAATCCTCGCTATTGAGTTTTGTAAACATAGGGACATATCCCCAATTTAATACAAATTGCCTATGTATACACCAATAGGCGTGTGCTTAATAAAACATATACATACACTTCTCTGTGTCAAATTTGCTGGATATTTTACAGGCGGTATAAACAGTCTTTTACATTTTTCACAAAGTAAAGAAGACTTATCTAATATACAGTACAGACCAAAAGTTTGGACACACCTTCTCATCTCTAGAACAACTATGAAGAGGAGACTTTGTGCCGCAGGCCTTCATGGTAAAATAGCTGCTAGGAAACCACTGCTAAGGACAGGCAACAAGCAGAAGAGACTTGTTTGGGCTAAAGAACAGAAGGAATGGACATTAGACCAGTGGAAATCTGTGCTTTGGTCTGAGGAGTCCAAATTTGAGATCTTTGGATCCAACCACCGTGTCTTTGTAGAAAAGGTGAACAGATGGACTCTACATGCCTGGTTCCCACCGTGAAGCATGGAGGAGGAGGTGTGATGGTGTGGGGGTGCTTTGCTGCTTACACTGTTGGGTATTTATTCAAAATTGAAGGCATATAGAACCAGCATGCCTACCACACAATCTTGCAGCGGTGTGCTATTCCATCTGGTTTGCGTTTAGTTGGACCATAATTTATTTTTCAACAGGACATTGACCCCAAACACACCTCCAGGCTGTGTAAGGGCTATTTGACTAAGAAGGAGAGTGATGGGGTGCTATGCCAGATGACCTGGTCTCCACAGTCACCAGACCTGAACCCAATCGAGATGGTTTGGGGTGAGCTGGACCGCAGAGTGAAGGCAAAAGGGCTAACAAGTGCTAAGCATCTCTGGGAACTCCTTCAAGACTGTTGGAAGACCATTTCCGGTGACTACCTCTTGAAGCTCATCAAGAGACTGCCAAGAGTGTGCAAAGCAGTAATGAAAGCAAAAGGTGGCTACTTTGAAGAACCTAGAATATAAGACATATTTTCAGTTGTTTCACACTTTTTTAAGTATTTCCTTCCACATGTTATAATTCATAGTTTTGATGTCTTCAATGTGAATCTACAATTTTCAGAGTCATGAAAATAAAGAAAACTCTTTGAATGAGGAGGTGTGTCCAAACTTTTGGTCTGTACTGTATAAAGCTGAATGTGTGTGTGTATGTATGTGTGTATGTCTGGGATTGGCATCTACACTGTCGCAGCTACAGCCACAAAATTTTACACACTCACACGTCTGGACCCCGAGAGCATCATAGGCTATGTTGTGAGGCGAAATTTAAACCCCGCGCGTTCCAATTTACCAATCAATTTTTCCCCTAGCTACATGATAGGGAAAAAGTGAAACGAAAAGTGTTGGAGGCAAATTGACAGCTACCAGATGTGAACAAGAGGGACTTAGAGAATGAGCGATGGCGCCAAAGAGTATATACCGTACAGTTGGCTAAGGTGGGGCCCCGACATGGGATACTCACCACACTCGGGGATATGAACACACACACAATGCGCCACACACTACCACGTGCTTGAACACATATACCACCCTCAGCACACATTTCACCACACATACACCAACCTCGCCACATAATCGCCCTAAACACACACAAGTCTGGTATTATCCTTCAAAACTAAAAATCTGATTAATAAGCAGCCAAACTACAAGAACAACAAATGTACCATATAGGAAATACGGCAGCTGTCAGTCACATGACCTGTCTATTATGTGTATGTGTGAGCTAATATATACTGTCATGGGGGAGGGCTTTCTGTTGCTTGGGGATTTATCAGGCTGCCAATAGCAACCAATCACAGCTCAGCTTCTATTTTGCTATAGTTAATTAATCTGAGCTCAGATTGGTTAATATAGGCAACAAAGGACATTCTCAGTATAACAAAGCTTGTGTGAGGTAATAGGATGTCAGTTAGGGTGTGTTGGTTGAAATGTTGATGTCAGTCATATTACCTCTATGTGAGAGGATATAGCAACTGTCAATTACAGACTATTTTTACCACAATAATGCCTCATAAGAAAAGGAATTCCTTGCACGAATGTCAGCTGATGCGAAAAGAAAAGCTGCATTACGGGCCAATGAAAAATGTGAAGACCGAGAAACAAGGCTGACACACATGAGAACAGCAGCTGCTTCCTCAAGGGACAATGAACTTTCTGAGGAGAGGGAAGCGAGGCTTGAAGATATGAAAACAAGAGCTGCTTCCTCAAGAGCCAATGAACTTTCTGAGGAGATGGAAGCGAGGCTTGCAGACATGAAAACAAGAGTTGCTTGCTCAAGAGCCAATGAACTTTCTGATGAGAGGGAAGCGAGACTTACAGACAAGAGAACAAGAACTGCTTCCTGTAGAGCGAATGAACTTTCTGAGGAGAGGGAAGTGAGGCTTGCAGACAAGAGAACAAGAACTGCTTCCTCAAGGGCCAATGAACTTTCTGAGGACACGGAAGCGAGGCTTGCAGATATGAAAACAAGAGCTGCTTTCTCAAGAGCCAATGAACTTTCTGAGGAGAGGGAAGCGAGGCTTGCAGACATGAAAACAAGAGCTGCTTCCTCAAGAGCCAATGAACTTTCTGAGGAGAGGGAAGCGAGGCTTGCAGATAAGAGAAGAAGAGCTGCTTCCTCAAGGGCCAATGAGTCATGATCAGCAAAGAGAAGTCCGACTTGCCACTAAGAGAATTGCTTTTCTTCCACCAGGGCACAGGAAATGGTTGGAGATTTTAAACATGCTGCCTTTTGTTACCAGTCAGACATAAACTATCAGGATCATCCTATAGCTCAGATAGGAAAAATGGATGTGGTCTGCATGTACTGCAGTGCCCTGAAATGGAAAGATGAACCACCAGGTTTATGCTGTGCAAATGGCAAGATAAAACTTCCACCTCTCCTGTCACCACCAGATCCCCTAAAGTCTCTGATGATAGGTACCATTACAATATCAAAGCATTTCTTGGACAACATTAGGAAGTACAACTTCTGCTTCCAAATGACATCATTTGGTGCAAGAAAAGAAATGTTTACAACATGATTTATGCCAACATTTAAAGTTCAAGGACAGGTTTACCACTCAATTGGGTCACTGCTTCCATTACAAGGAGAAGAACCTCAATTTCTTCAACTCTTCTTCATGGGAAATGTAGAAGCAGAGGCTCAGCGGAGATGCTCTTTAAGTCCTAACACTCGCCTTGATATTGTCACTATTTTGCAGCAGTTCCTTCACTCCAACAATCCATATGTTCAACTTTTCAAGACTGCACTTGAATGCATGCCAAATGACGATTACAAGGATGTCATTCGAGCTGACAAAACACCACAAGGAGAACATCAGCGACGTTTCAATGCTCCCACATTTGATGAGGTAGCCATCTTTATTGTAGGTAATGATTTTCAAAGCCGTAACATTGTGCTTCAAAAAAGGAACAATAGTTTGCAACGAGTAGCAGAAACTCACAGGTCCTATGATGCATTACTTGGCCAATTTAGTTAAATCTGTGTGGAATATCTGTGGCGTTGAAATATATGTTGTGAAATGCTTCTATTAGCTTAGTTTTTGCCTTTTAATAATTACATTTCTATCTATTTGTTTTGTGGTTTTTGTGTGCAGAATACATTTTTGTTAACATATTCTATTTTGTTAGCAGTTATTAACCCGGGCGAAGCCGGGTAGTACAGCTAGTATATAATATACTCGTATTCACGAAATATCTCCATTTGTTGGCAGAACACCGAATCACAAATTTGTTTTGCCTCAAGGTAATCTGTCTGTACATTTTTATGTTCACAACCCAAAAATCAATGACAGCTAAATGGCCATCGAAAAGCATACAATTTTGTACACAACCAAATGGGAAATTAATCAGATAATTTCCAGTATGGAGTAATCACCGTACGAGCAGCCATTAACCTCTTACCAACATTGGACGTACTGGGTACGTCATGGCTCATGTCAGTATAATCACTGCCGACTGCTGCAGTCAGCTGGTGGTGAGTCCCACACATGTCTGCTGATTTGTACAGCAGAAATGTGCGGCTATCAGGCGCAGGTGGATCTGCGATCCACCCGTGCCTGTTAAGACCTTAGATCGTGCTGTCAAAATGTGACAGCGCAATGTAAATGGCCACAGCGGGTAACACACACTTACCCACCGCCATCGGAGGCCCCTTGATGACTCCTGTTGCTATCATGACTTCTGTTACAGCCGGTACAGTGCTGGCTGTAAGAGGAGAGCAGCGTTTCAGCTGATCTGACGTGTGCAGTTCTGATCAGGAGAAATGAACAAGTGATCAGACCACTGATCCTTATAGTCCCCAAGAGGGACTAGTAAAATAAATAAAAAAAGTTTTAAAAAATGTTAAAAAAATATTGAAACCTAAAAGTTTAAATCACCCCTCATTCTTCCCATTGAAAATTAAAGAGTTAAAAAAAGAAAAAATATAAACATATTTGGTATCGCCGCATTTAGAAATACCCGATCTATCAAAATATAAACTCACTTAATCTGATCGGTAATCTGTATTGTGCCAAAAACTTCCAAATGCCAAAATTAAATTTTTTGGTAGTTGCAAATTTGCGCAAAATGCAATAACAGGTAATCAAAACAAAACATATTCGCAAAATTGGTACCATTAAAAACATCGGCTCAAGATGCAAAAAATAAGCAATCAGTGAGCCCCATATCCCGAAAATGAGAACGCTACGGGTTGCGTAAAATGGCGCAAAAAATGTGCCACTTTTTCTGGACAAATTCTGAATGTTTTTTAGCCCCTTAGATAAAAATAAATATATACATGTTTGGTGTCTACAAACTTGTACTGACCTGAGGTATCACACTGACCCATCAGTTTTACCATATAGTGAACACGGTGAATAAAACAATCCTAAAATAATCGTGCAATAGCACTTTAATTTTGCAATTTTTGCTCACTTGGAATTTTTTTGTCGCTTTCCAGTTCACTATATGCTAAAACTCATGGTTTCATTTAAAAGTACAACTTGTACTGCAAAAAATATGCCCTTAAGATTGAAGGAAAACTAAAAAGGTTACGGCTCTCGGAAAAAGGGGAGCAAAAAACAAAAATGGAAAATCGTCTGGGGGTAAAGACAGAAACGAATAATGTCTTTTGGGACCCTATTGACGAAAGCAGAATATGAAGGAATATGAAGGAGAGCTATCTGAGGATTCCCCACAAAACTTTCTTCAAAAAGGGCGTAATCTTAGCACATTCTCAACAAATATGTAGCTGTAAATATTCAAACCACTACAATCTTCTCGACAAGACCACACCTACAAGAAAACAAACGTACCATCTTCAAGCACCTGAGACAAATGAATGTCCTCCTTTGTCCTCCAGCCGAGAAAAGACCTACACAAAAATCCAGGCTGAAAAAAGGGGTTGTAAAAGAGTGATGTGAGTGGACTAATTTTCCTATCAGGAAGTACTCTACCCCTGACTGCATACCAGATTCTACAGCAGGGGTGGGGAACCTTTTTTCAACCGGGGGCCATTTGGAAATTTTTACCAACCTTCGGGGGCCGCACAAAATTATCAATGTGAAAATGACCCTGCTATATTTGGTCAAACAATTAATTAACTTACCCCTATTGTGGCAGCCGGAGCGGCTTCTCTTTGGTGCAGCTGTGATGTTCGGTGATACTAATCATGTTTCTTCTCACAGCTGCTGTTTCATTTTTGTCTGGGTCTGGAGCGCAGTCATCTCTTTGTGATAAGATTGGTAAATCATATACATCACATAACAGATGCTGTATATACATCACAGGAGACACTAGAGGCACATATAACACATAGGCGACACTGGGACTGCTGTATGTACATCACAGGAGACACTGGGGGCACATACATCACGCAAGGGGCTGGGGACATGTATATGCCCCCAGCCCCTCCTGTGATGTATATGCCCCCAGTCCCTCCTGTGATGTATATGCCCCCAGTCCCTCCTGTGATGTATATGCCCCCAGTCCCTCCTGTAATGTATGTGCCCCCAGCCCTCCTGTGATGTATGGGCCCCCAGCTCTTCTTGTGATGTATGTGCCCCCAGCCCCTCCTGTGATGTATTTGCCCCAGCCCCTCCTGTGATGTATATGCCCCCGCCCCTCCTGTGATGTATATGCCCCCCGCCCCTCCTTTGATGTATAAGTCACAGGAGACGCTGAGAACATGCACATCACAAGAGGGGCTGGAACATGCACATCACAAGAGGGGCTGGGGCGCAGGCACCACACAAGAGGGGCTGGGGCACAGGCACCACACAAGAGGGGCTGGGGCGCAGGCTCCACACAAGAAGGGCTGGGGCATAGGCACCACACAAGAGGGGCTGGGGCGCAGGCACCACACAAGAGGGGCTGGGGCGCAGGCACCACACAAGAGGGGCTGGGGCGCAGGCACCACACAAGAGGGGCTGGGGCGCAGGCACCACTGGGGGGGCACAGATATCACTTTAGGAGCCCTGACATCAGTGGGGGGGAGGAGGGACACACAAACCTGGAGTGATACACAGCATTGTGGGGGCACACAGCACTGAGGGGAGAGGGGGCCACAAAGCACTGGGCAGGGCACACAGCAGCAGAGGGCTAGCGCTTGACACACAGCAGCGCCGGACTCACAGCACTGGAGAGCAGGCAGGCACCGGACATGCAGCTCCGAGGGCCGGGGGGTGGGCACGCAGCTCAGAGGGCCGGAGGGCGTGCACGCAGCTCAAAAGGCCGGGGGGCGGGCACGCAGCTCCAAGGGCCGGGGGGCGGGCACGCAGCTCAGAAGGCCAGAGGGCATGCACGCAGCTCAGAGAGCCGGGGGGCGGGCACGCAGATCAGAGGGCTGAGGGGTGGGCACGCAGCTCAGAGGGCCGGGGGGCGGGCACGCAGCTCAGAGGGCCGGGGGCGGGCACTCAACTCAGAGGGCCGGGGGGCGGGCACGCAGCTCAGAGGGCAGGCAATGCAGAGCACTAAACCCGCCCACAAAGTAAGTCCTCTCTCGCTGGCAGCAGTAAGCACAGCAGCACATATGCGGATTTAAAGGGTCGGCGGCCCACAAGATGGCGGTGGCAGCTCGAGCACTGCCACCCCGGGAATCTGCCCGGGGGCCGCATAAAAGAGCATGGCGGGCCGTATACGCTGGAGGTTCCCAACCCCTGTTCCACAGTATATCACAAAAGTGACTACACCCTTCATATTTTTGTAAATATTTTATTACAGTGCCTACAAGTAGTATTCAACCCCCTGCAGATTTAGCAGGTTTGATAAGATGCAAATAAGTTAGAGCCTGCAAACTTCAAACAAGAGCAGGATTTATTAACAGATGCATAAATCTTACAAACCAACAAGTTATGTTGCTCAGTTAAATTTTAATAAATTTTCAACATAAAAGTGTGGGTCAATTATTATTCAACCCCTAGGTTTAATATTTTGTGGAATAACCCTTGTTTGCAATTATAGCTAATAATCGTCTTTTATAAGACCTGATCAGGCCGGCACAGGTCTCTGGAGTTATCTTGGCCCACTCCTCCATGCAGATCTTCTCCAAGTTATCTAGGTTCTTTGGGTGTCTCATGTGGACTTTAATCTTGAGCTCCTTCCACAAGTTTTCAATTGGGTTAAGGTCAGGAGACTGACTAGGCCACTGCAACACCTTGATTTTTTCCCTCTTGAACCAGGCCTTGGTTTTCTTGGCTGTGTGCTTTGGGTCGTTGTCTTGTTGGAAGATGAAATGACGACCCATCTTAAGATCCTTGATGGAGGAGCGGAGGTTCTTGGCCAAAATCTCCAGGTAGGCCGTGCTATCCATCTTCCCATGGATGCGGACCAGATGGCCAGGCCCCTTGGCTGAGAAACAGCCCCACAGCATGATGCTGCCACCACCATGCTTGACTGTAGGGATGGTATTCTTGGGGTCGTATGCAGTGCCATCCAGTCTCCAAACGTCACGTGTGTGGTTGGCACCAAAGATCTCGATCTTGGTCTCATCAGACCAGAGAACCTTGAACCAGTCTGTCTGAGTCCTCCAAGTGATCATGAGCAAACTGTAGACGAGCCTTGACATGACTCTTTGAAAGTAAAGGTACCTTACGGGCTCGTCTGGAACAGAGACCATTGCGGTGGAGTACGTTACTTATGGTATTGACTGAAACCAATGTCCCCACTACCATGAGATCTTCCCGGAGCTCCTTCCTTGTTGTCCTTGGGTTAGCCTTGACTCTTCGGAGAAGCCTGGCCTCGGCACGGGTGGAAACTTTCAAAGGCTGTCCAGGCCGTGGAAGGCTAACAGTAGTTCCATAAGCCTTCCACTTCCGGATGATGCTCCCAACAGTGGAAGACAGGTAGGCCCAACTCCTTGGAAAGGGTTTTGTACCCCTTGCCAGCCTTGTGACCCTCCACGATCTTGTCTCTGATGGCCTTGGAATGCTCCTTTGTCTTTCCCATGTTGACCAAGTATGAGTGCTGTTCACAAGTTTGGGGAGGGTCTTAATTAGTCAGAAAAGGCTGGAAAAAGAGATAATTAATCCAAACATGTGAAGCTCATTGTTCTTTGTGCCTGAAATACTTCTTAATACTTTAGGGGAACCAAACAGAATTCTTGTTGTTTGAGGGGTTGAATAATAAATGACCCTCTGAATAAACTTTTCACAATTAAAAAAAAAAAAAAAAAAGAAATAACATTATTTTTTACTGCAGTGCATTTCACACTTCCAGGCTGATCTACAGTCCAAATGTCACAATGCCAAGTTAATTCCGAATGTGTAAACCTGCTAAATCTGCAGGGGGTTGAATACTACTTGTAGGCACTGTATATCTTTTCATGGGACAACTCTGAAGCTCTGACACTGTGATACAATATAAAGTAGTCAGTGTACAGCTTGTATAACGTTGTACATTTGGTGCCCTCTAAATAACTCAACACAGCCATTAATGTCTAAACTGCTGGCAACAAAAGTGAGTGCCACTTTCCCTCCCCGGTGTCATGTTACACAGTCTCAGGTGTGAGTAGGGAGCAAGAGTGTTAAATTTTGTGTAATCATTTACACAAACTCTCGTACTGGTCACTGGAAGTTTTGCCATTTTTCCTCTTGGCAAATAATTTTGTGTGGATCTGAAAAAAAAACAATTCTTGCTCTACATCAGGGGTGGCCGGGGGCCATTTGGAAATTTCTACCAACCTTTGGGGGCTGCACAAAATTATCAATGTGAAAATGACCCTGCTATATTTGGTTAAACAATTAATTAACGCACCCCTATTGGGGTGGCTGGAGCTGCTTGTCTTTGGTGCGGCTGTGATGTTTGGTGATAATGATCATGTTTCTTCTCACAGCTGCTTTTTCAGGTTGTCTCAGTCTGGAGCGCAGTCAACTCTTTGTGATAATAAATTTTGGTAATTCAAATACATCACAGAACAGACACTGTATATACATCACAGGAGATGCTGCAGGCACATATATCACTTAGGAGACACTGGGACTGCTGTATATACATCACAGGAGACACTGGGGGCACATACATCACACAAGGGACATGTATATGCCCCCAGCCGCTCCTGTAATATAAATGCCCCCAGCCCCTCTTGTGATGTAAATGCCCCCAGCATCTCCAATGTGATGTATAAGTCAAAGGAGACACTGGGGCCATATACATCACAGGAGACGCTGGCGGCATGCACAACACAAGAGGGGCTGGGGGCATGCACAACACAGGAGGGGCTGAGGGCATGCACAGCACAGGAGGAGCTGGGGGCTTGCACAACACCGGAGGGGCTGGAGGCATGCACAACACAGGAAGGGCTAGGGGCATGCACAACACAGGAGGGAGCTGGGGCACAGACATCAAAAGAGGGGCTGGGGCACAGACAAGGTTCACCCCTTGATTGTTAGAGACAGGTCCTGGGTATAATACACAGCCAGTACCTGCCGCGTATGGGGCGGGCTCACCCCTTGATTATTAGAGGCAAGTTCTGTTTGTAATACACAGCCAATACCATCCGGAAATGGGGCAGGGTACTCCATACACCCATTTCTGACTTGCGCTGTACATGTACGGTGGAGGTCATGAAAGGGTTAAAAATATTTAGGACTTTCTTTCTAACATACTCTTCTGCTCTTTCATATTTTCTATTCCCAGCAGACTCCTTTAAATATGGTGTTCATGCCAAAATGCAACGCTTTACAGCAATTAAGCCCGAAGGCTGCCGTAATTGCCTTGATAAATTTGCGCTATTGTGTGGCAAACAGAAATAGGCCTGCAGTGCCACCGTACATGTCCTCTGAAATGAAATCAGAAAATTGCCTGTTGATGTCTTATGTAAACCATCCAGGGAGAGTAATTATACCCTCAGCTCCGGTTACTAGATGTATTTGTGTGGCGTCCACCGTGCGCACAATTACGGCTTTACTCTTATGAGTGTTTAACTCCTAAACTATCTCTGACTCTCGATGACTTTGGTTCTATTTTAATTGTTCCCAAGGTAACAGTGCAATGTCATATAAAACAAGAGCCATCCGCACCCGTGATAGTAGCCACGATGATTTATAGCCATGGCTCTACGTACCACATAACTGGACTAATCAGGGCCGAGGCCGCTGTTTACACATCATCACCGTGGCGACAACAATTTACTGTACGATGAAATGTATGTCAGATAACGCATGTAATTGGAGGAACGGTGTTCTTCTTCCAGTTACACCCCGGTCACTTCCCTTTATTACATGTTTTATGTTATTTAGTGCAGCTGGGAAAAAAAAATACCATAATCTGGTTCCAAACCAGAATCCATTGCTATAGCTAGTCCTATAAATACGGGAGGCTCTGCTGCATATACAGTCATATGAAAAAGTTTGGGCACCCCTATTAATGTTAACCTTTTTTCTTTATAACAATTTCGGTTTTTGCAACAGCTATTTCAGTTTCATATATCTAATAACTGATGGACTGAGTAATATTTCTGGATTGAAATGAGGTTTCTTGTACTAACAGAAAATGTGCAATCCGCATTTAAACAACATTTGACCAGTGCAAAAGTATGGGCACCCTTATCAATTTCTTGATTTGAACACTCCTAACTACTTTTTACTGACTTACTAAAGCACTAAATTGGTTTTGTAACCTCATTGAGATTTGAACTTCATAGGCAGGTGTATCCAATCATGAGAAAAGGTATTTAAGGTGGCCACTTGCAAGTTGTTCTCCTATTTGAATCTCCTATGAAGAGTGGCATCATGGGCTCCTCAAAACAACTCTCAAATGATCTGAAAACAAAGATTATTCAACATAGTTGTTCAGGGGAAGGATACAAAAAGTTGTCTCAGAGATTTAAACTGTCAGTTTCCACTGTGAGGAACATAGTAAGGAAATGGAAGAACACAGGTACAGTTCTTGTTAAGCCCAGAAGTGGCAGGCCAAGAAAAATATCAGTAAGGCAGAGAAGACGAATGGTGAGAACAGTCAAGGACAATCCACAGACCACCTCCAAAGACCTGCAGCTTCATCTTGCTGCAGATGGTGTCAATGTGCATCGGTCAACAATACAGCGCACTTTGCACAAGGAGAAGCTGTATGGGAGAGTGATGCGAAAGAAGCCGTTTCTGCAAGCACGCCACAAACAGAGTCGCCTGAGGTATGCAAAAGCACATTTGGACAAGCCAGTTACATATTGGAAGAAGGTCCTGTGGACTGATGAAACAAAGATTGAGTTGTTTGGTCATACAAAAAGGCGTTCTGCATGGAGGCAAAAAAACACGGCATTCAAAGAAAAGCACTTGCTACTCACAGTAAAATTTGGTGGAGGTTCCATCATGCTTTAGGGCTGTGTGGCCAATGCCGGCACCGGGAATCTTGTTAAAGTTGAGGGTCACATGGATTCAACTCAGTATCAGCAGATTCTTGACAATAATGTGCAAGAATCAGAGACGAAGTTGAAGTTACGCAGGGGATGGATATTTCAGCAAGACAATGATCCAAAACACCGCTCCAAATCTACTCAGGCATTCATGTAGAGCAACAATTACAATGTTCTGGAATGGCCATCCTAGTCCCCAGACCTGAATATCATTGAACATCTGTGGGATGATTTGAAGCGTGCTGTCCATGCTCGGCGACCATCAAACTTAACAAAACTGGAATTATTTTGTAAATAGGAATGGTCAAATATACCTTCATCCAGGATCCAGGAACTCATTAAAAGCTACAGGAAGCGACTAGAGGCTGTTATTGTTGCAAAAGGAGGATCTACAAAATATTAATGTCACTTTTATGTTGAGGTGCCCATACTTTTGCACTGGTCAAATTTTGTTTAAATGCGGATTGCACATTTTCTGTTAGTACAATAAACATCATTTCAATTCAGAAACATTACTGAGTCCATCAGTTATTAGATATATGAAACTGAAATAGCTGTTGCAAAAACCCAAATTGTTATGAGGAAAAAAAGGTTAACATTAATAGGGGTGCCCAAACTTTTTCATATGACTGTATGGGTTTTCTTTCAAGCACAAACGCACACAAAAAAATATTTAACCCTTTTGCGATGGCGATTTTTAGTTTTGGCTCCTTTGTATTTTTCATCGCTTTCTTACAAGAGGCATAACTTTTTTTTTTCATTTTCCCATCGACATGGCCATAAGCGGCTTGTTTTATTTGAGGCGAGTTGTAGTTTTGAAAGACCCCATTTGTTTTAAGATACTATGCACTGAAAATTTTTTGCACCTGTTAAAATTCCTACTCTTCTCAAGGACTGGAATAGGATTTCTAGAGAAAGAACCAAGTGTCCTACTGATTATTGGGAGGCAGAATGAAGAAATAAACAACAGCTCAAGAATGTATAGCACCATTCATTATTACATAGTGCCTTCTCTTATATAAAGTACCATCTATTATTACATAGTGTCCTGCCTTATTATGTACAGCATCATCTTTTATTACAGTGTCCTCTCTTATTATATATAGCACTGTTTTATTACATAGTGTGCTCTCTTTTTATGTATAATGCCATCCATTGATATATTGTGTCTTCTTTTACTATCTATTATGTCATCAATTGTTATATAGTGTCCTCTCATGAATATTACCATCTCTTATTACATATACTGTAGTTCCTCGTTTATTATCTATAGCGCCATCCATTATTACATAGTTTTCTTCTTTACGATAAAGAGTAACTGATCCCTGTGTATATGGTTTTTATTAGTCTATG
Organism: Anomaloglossus baeobatrachus; assembly: GCF_048569485.1. Classification (NCBI taxonomy): domain Eukaryota; kingdom Metazoa; phylum Chordata; class Amphibia; order Anura; family Aromobatidae; genus Anomaloglossus; species Anomaloglossus baeobatrachus. The sequence continues at coordinate 742,776,159 of NC_134354.1, forward strand.
GTCAGATGTCGTGCGGTGTTCAGCGTTTCACTCATTGGGTGTCATGGTGCCGGTGGACTCCGTTCACACTTCTGAGTCTGACAAACAGCCTGAGATTACTTAGTTCCACAGCCTATCATGGGCGTTGGCTGGTTCTGGCTTCACTGCTCTCTAGTTTAACAGGAGTTAATTCCTGCTGGCTTGTGATCATTTGCTTGGAGCTCAGGCTGCTGATCACCAGCTGCCTTCACCCTTTTTAAGCCTCTGGATACTGGGGCTGAGTGCCGGATATAGCTTTGCTCATCAGTTCCTGTGGTTATCCTGTTATATGGTGATCTACAAGTTGCAGTTTTGTGTCGTGTGTGAGTCCTCCAGTTGTGTTAATTCCCTACCCTTTTTCTTTACTCTCCAGTTCACATACTGTCCCCCTTCATGTTTAAGTGCAGTGTGTGCGAGTTTTTGTTTACCCTTGTCTGTGCCTATTTGTGGGGTTATGGTTTCTGGATTCCTGTCCCGCTCCCAGGATGGGGGATAGTAGCATCAGGGCTCGGACAGGAGACAGGGTCATGCTGGGGGCTTGAACCTGGCTACCATCAAGCCTACCTTCGAGATAAGGGAAAGTACAGGGGCCCCAGTTCTAGGGTCAACATAGGACCCCCTGGTTCATCCATATATAACCCTTGACATCAGGTCTGTATTTATTTTGAAGAGATGAGTGCCATATGTAGGGCGGTGCAAAATGTTTCTTTCTGGCCTCTTATCGTCTCACAACATGTGTTTGTGCAACTGTATGTTCATCACATGACCTGTCATGTGACATGTGAGCTCCTTCAACAGGTATTAGTGGGGCAAGGGGGATCTGCCTGCCCTTAATCTGTTCCTGGTTCAAGACCTAATTGATTAGCAGTTAATAACTACAGGGTGGCTGGCTGTAGATATGTAAGTGAGCTGCAATGCCCAGCTATATCAAATGTGTAGCAGCAGCTGCTGGCTACTGATGAACACATCCTACTTCAAATGGGTGCAGATGTGGAGAACCTTTAATACTCCTTGACCTTAATGACAAATCTGCAATAAGACCCCCACTAACTATGTGACACATATGTGATGCCCTGGCAAAACCAGGTAGTCACAGATGACTGTACTCCCCACCAAGGGTACAGGAATTACCTTCTCCTTGGGATTTAACATCACATTCCACACACAGGAACACCAGCCACAAAGCCTAGTTGCCCCCCTATGACAACCAGGACACACCAGTGGGTGGGACCAGATGGATGGGAACGCCCACCTAGGGGTCTTAGGGTGACAGGGGGAGGGAACACAGTAGTTGGTAGTTGTCAGCGAGTCGGAGAGGAGTGGAGTAGAGAGTGGGAGCCTGTCGGTGCTGTCTGACAGTGAGTGGAGCTGAGTGGTCAAGGGTCGGAGCCCTTGGACCACGGGAGAACTGACTAGGTGGCAGACAACAGAGTCGGGCCACAGGTGACGGAGATCCGGTCACGGGAGACCCGAAGTGGACCGGGGCAGGGTTGTAGTCCGCCGATGCCAACAGTGGGAATCCGGTCTGGAGGCTGTACACAGGTGGGGTACCTGGACCCTAGGACAAAGCAAGCTTCAAGCCCCTTGTTAATTGACCAGCGGGACAAGGTTCCAGGCCTTGTTTCCAGAGAGAAGCCCAGAGAGCAAAATGACAGCCCAACGCGGGGGACAGGGTGTCCGCCAGAACCCACTAAAATCCCAAGGGTCAGATTTCATGGGCACGGCTTCCTCTGTACACAAAACCACAGGGGAGCGGATTTCTCCCATTCAAAGTGGGTTAAATCAACACACAGTAAGACACAAGTGCAGGAGGAAGGGTCCCTACCTTGCTAACCCATGTGCGGGACCAGCATCCGGCCTTGGTTTACAGTACAGACTCTGTGCGGATTATTCCTAATCGTGAGTACACCGGTGTCATCCGGTCCAACCTGCCGACGGCGCCCCAGCACTGCTGCCCACCTACACCTGGACCCCGGGACTACACCTCCCCTACCCGTGGAGGGGATACCATCTTGCTGCCCCACACCATCGGTCCCGGGCACTGGCACCAGAGGCAGCGGCGGTGCCTCCATCTCATCACCACAACCCACGGGTTGCGTCACAGACAAAAACTACCTCCCCTGTAAATATCCCCTTTCTCTGTTGCGAGGACGGGCGGTTGCACGAGCCCTGGGTCTGGTCACCACTCGAGCCCCAGACACGATCCCGGATCCGAGCGCCCCGAGCAGCTCCTCTGCCGTGGAGCGGCACCCATCCGCGACACATATAATACTGGTGTCTTCCTGTGTGCCAGAAGGGTTTTTGGGCTCCTTCAGGCACCAGATGTGTATACTACATCTGAACCCGTAATAGCATTACTTCTGAGTATAATTCCATTCAAGAAATAGTTGGATTAACAGAATACTGCTCTACAGTTTAGTATCATAGATTAATAAATGTTTCTATCCCCTAAAAGGACTGCAGATACCTGACATTGCTTTTCCACTAATGAAATATCCAAATTGACACATTCCACGGGGGAGAGGTTTGCTGTTTTGCTCCCAAAATAGTTCAGATGTTTCACTTAATAACTTGTATAAATCAGGCGTTTCACGTCAATTAACTAGATCAGTGTCAGGAAGAAAAGTCCATTCTAAATATGGAAGTGGACAGAAGTCACCATTGGCCCAGTATAGGACAGACTGACCTCGTTACTGACGTAAAGGGAAAACAACATCGTCTCAGAAAGCTTCATGCACTTGCTGAAAATTTAAAGGGAAATTCTAATTTTCTGCAACTTCATAAATGGCAATTCCAAAATATCATTATTGGGCGCACCTGACTTAATAAACGTTTTACATAAATACGAGGGGCTGCTGATAAGTCTTTGGCTTTGTGATCTTTTTTTGTTTCATCACATGAAAGCCTTGTGTGTGTAAAATATGTTTTCGAAATTTTGTGTTTGATGCTTATGGCAACAGTGTTCTACGCACGCGGGAAAACAAAATCGCGGAGTCTAATCTGATATTTAAAAGCAACTGAGAGCAGACGAGTGATAAAATTCTTGTTTCTGCAAGGAAAGTCCACAAAGGATATTCATGGTGATATGTTGCAGACATGGGGGATCAATGCCCTTCATATGCCACAGTTAAGAACTGGGTTGCCAAATTTAAAACGGGCCACTTCAGCACCAATGATGAGGAATGCCCTGGGCGACCAAGAGTGGTTGTTATCCCTGAGATTGTCGATGCTGTGCACAACCTCATACTGGAGAATCGACGAATTTCAGCTAAAGCAATAGCAGACATTATGGGGATTTCCCGTGAATGTGTTTGTGTCACTATCCATGAACATTTGGACATGAGGAAGCTATCTACAAAGTGGGTCCCCAAATGTTTGACAGCAAATCAGAGAAGCATGTGAGTGAAAACTTTCCAGTCCATTTGTCAGCGTTTCCAGACTGATAAGAACTTCCTGGCTTGACTGGTCACTATAGATGAAACCTGGATTTATTTGTATGACCCTGAAAACAAGGAGCAGTCAAAAAAGTGGAGGCACAGTGGTTCTCCTTGTCCAAAAAAGTTCAGGGTGCAAAAATCAGCCACTAAGGGGATGGCATCTGTGTTCTGGGATAAAGAGGGCATGCTGCTAGTGGACTACCTTCAAAAGGGTTTACATCATCAATGTGAAGTGATGACCCAGGGGCACCTCTGGCTGTGTAGTCGTGGCACTGGTACTGAGGCAGACCCTTGGTTCCACCACTTCTTTAACTTCGGGGACTGACTTGACTGTGCAGTGTGGGACGTCTCTTTCACCGGCCGATGCACAAAGAGTCTTCAGGCAAAAGTTGAAATGCATAAAAACTGACATTTATTCAAGCACAAAATAACACTCCGGTCAGCAGATTCCGGCAATATTGGTGGAGCTGGGGACAACCTGCCCAAACGCGCCCTCTGGTGGGGATATGCCCTAGATACTCCTCTTCTCCGGGCTCCCACTCTCCGGTCAAGCACACACTGGACCCACACCAGCGGAATAGACCCTGAGGTTGCGTCCACCTCCTTTGCTCCGGTGCCCCCTGGTGTTCCGCTCACACACTCACACTTGCCGCTGCAGATGTTCACTGCCTGCTGTCAAGGATCCTTCTCCCTCACACACACTCAGACCTTCCCTAGATATCCGGCCGACTCCTCCTTCCCCGGTGGCAACAGCCGTCCCACCCGGCCACTAGGGGGTGCCCTAACACAACACATACAATAATAAAAATCAACACCTTTAATAATCACAATGCCGGGTAAACTATGCTAAACTAGTAGGGGGTAGGCCCACCCACTACATGCCTCCCCTCTTAAAATCCGAGCCTCCCGGCAAGGCTCTTAACTATAAACACATTAAAACATAAAAACCTTTCAGGTCAGTCCATGACAACAGCGGCACCAGTTCAGCGGCGCCCCCGGTCTTTAGTTGGCGCTTAAAGGCGCAGCAGCGCTCCCGGTCTCTAGGTAGCGCCCGGAGGCTCATCAGCGCTCCCGGTCTTACGATGGCGCCCGGAGACGCAACAGCGCTCCCGGTCTTAGATGGGCGCCCGGAGGCTCATCAGCGCTCCCGGTCTTAGTTGTCGGGCAACAGACCCGTAAAACTTTTAACAGAACTTCTGCCGGTTAAACAGCACCGGACTTAAACAACAGGTAGACAGTAGGGACTTACTCTGGGGGCCAGGCCCGCTTCCATTCCTCCGCTTGTGCCTGGATGTAGGCCCCCAGAGATTGTCCCGGCTGACGGCGGACCCGTCGGAAAGACAAGGGGGCAAAGGGTGGTTCTGCTGGCGTGGCTGCCTCGGCTCCTGGCGGGGGTGAAGGTGTCGCTACCCGGGGTGGCGGTGGCGCGTCCAAAACAATGACCGGTTGATTGGTCACATGCTGACTCACGGTTACCACTGGAGAAATCTTCTCCGGATCAACGGTCGGCCCAGACGATGGTTCCGGGGCAGCAGCCGCGGTGCGCCGGGGGTGAGAGGGCTCGGACGGGACCGGTCTTGCATGGCTCCGGCGCCGCTCTTGTTGCTCCTCCCACTCCAGCTCCTCTTGCCACTGAGCCGCTTCCTGAGCGGTCGGCATCCGGTTCACGGCAACGGCAAATAGGCCGCGACTACCTGCGTCCGGCAGAAATTGAACCTTCTCGCCCGGCCAGAGTGTGTGGAGCCGTTTGGGCAGCCCCTCCACGTCCAGGTGAACTCTATTATAGAAATAGTCATCCCCGGTGATGACCTCGCGGATGAAGCCGTACCCCTCCTTCTGATTGAACTTTACCACCACGCCGGTGGTAAACTGCAGGGCCAGCTCCTCTCCGCCCGGACCGGACAGCATCTCCCGGACAAGGGTTTCGGCCAGAAGACGTTCCTGAACCGGGTCGGGCTTCGGGGACGGAGCTCTGGGGTGCGGTTCGGCTGACGGGACGATTACCGGGTCCCAGATGAAGCCCCGGTGGTCCTTCTCCAGACGCTCGGTAAACACTTCAGCCGGCTCCGACAAGGGAGCAGATGGTGTGGCGGCGCCAAGCTGTGGGGTCTCCCAAGGGAAGGCTGCAACCCCCGAACGGCCTCCTGGTGGCGTAGCATACGTCGCCTTTACTTCGGTGATGGTTCTCCCGGTCTGTGCGTCCCAGGTGGTTTTCCAAGACACCTTATCAGGGCGCGTAGAACCTCCCGGTCCCACTGGAAGATCCACCAAAGCTGCCTCACTGGCAGGGGCAAACCTGGGTCGGCCCCGGCCTAAGGTGATCAAGGCCATGGTTGTAGCCAATTCTTCCGGTTGCCCAAAAGCTGCCATCTCGGATTGCTGTGTTGTAACTAGCGGTGGTGTCAAAGTGAAGACTGAGGGAAAAGAAGGCGGGCCTCTGCTTCCCGCTCTTAAACAGTATCCTCCCCCAGCCTCACGCATCCACTTGACTCCTCCGCGGCGGTACCTCTTTTTCTTCCGAACACCGCCCACTTTGTATGTCTTCAATGCCCTGGGACTGGCGCCTCCCCTCTTTGGGCGGAGTACTCTGTGCCTCTTCCTCGGCACCGGCCAGCCCCAGGCTCTTCTTTCGGCGCCAACTTTTCGCGCCTTTTCTTCCACTTCACAGATAACGGCCTTCCTACCGCCATCTTGTGCCCGGTCCAACGCTACGGGCACTGGGTTCTCTTCCCACCAGGGGGCTGGAAATCTTCCCTCGCAGTCGGGATCCTGTGCCCCAGGCACGACCTGATCTCCAGCTTCTTGGGTTCCTGGCAGGGGAATCGCATCCTGCCGACTACGCCACATGAAGTGATGACCGAGGGGCACCTCTGGCTGTGTAGTCGTGGCACTGGTACTGAGGCAGACCCCTGGTTCCACCACTTCTTTAACTTCGGGGACTGACTTGACTGTGCAGTGTGGGACGTCTCTTTCACCGGCCGATGCACAAAGAGTCTTCAGGCAAAAGTTGAAATGCATAAAAACTGACATTTATTCAAGCACAAAATAACACTCCGGTCAGCAGATTCCGGCAATATTGGTGGAGCTGGGGACAACCTGCCCAAACGCGCCCTCTGGTGGGGATATGCCCTAGATACTCCTCTTCTCCGGGTTCCCACTCTCCGGTCAAGCACACACTGGACCCACACCAGCGGAATAGACCCTGAGGTTGCGTCCACCTCCTTTGCTCCGGTGCCCCCTGGTGTTCCGCTCACACACTCACACTTGCCGCTGCAGATGTTCACTGCCTGCTGTCCCGGATCCTTCTCCCTCACACACACTCAGACCTTCCCTAGATATCCGGCCGACTCCTCCTTCCCCGGTGGCAACAGCCGTCCCACCCGGCCACTAGGGGGTGCCCTAACACAACACATACAATAATAAAAATCAACACCTTTAATAATCACAATGCCGGGTAAACTATGCTAAACTAGTAGGGGGTAGGCCCACCCACTACAAATGCAAAGTATTACATTGAACTTTTTGATCAATTGAAGGCAGCTCTGAAGGCCAAAAGGCGCAGCAAGCTGTCCAAAGGAATCTTGTTCCTGCAAGACAACACCTCCGTTCACACTGTACAAGCAACCACAGCAAAACTGGCAGAGCTGGGCTTCCAGCTGGTTGACCACCCACCTTATTCACCTGATCTAGCTCCCTCCGACTATCATCTGTTTCCAAACCTGAAGAAACACCTCAAGGGGTACCAAATTTCATACCATTTCTGATGCGATGGCTGCTACACGTCTGGTTTGAGGCACAACCGAAATCCTTGTTTTTGCTAGGCTTACAGAACTTGGAATACCGATGTAAGAAGTGTGTTGACATCAGTGGAGAGGATGTGGAAAAAATGTAACGTTTCATCATCCTATCTCATTTCTTTCTGAGTAAAGCCAAACACTTATCAGCAGCCCCTCGTATAAGTACAGTACATTGGATTATATAAATCTGCAATATATATATATATATATATATATATATATATATATATATATAGTTAAAAAGTGACATTCTCCTCATCTTTCAGTAGTAGTTTTACATGTTATCATGGATTCAGAGAGAAGAGGAAAGGGAGGGTGTCACGGCCGGGCGGTCGGGCAGACCCAGGAGGTGGATCCACTGGACCGAACTCTCTGAGATGGTGGTAGGGAGTCCGGCAGCTGAAGCACTGATGGGCAGTAGAACAGTCCGTGCAAGTGAAGGCAGCGGAGGAGTCCCAGGGACCACGGAGTCACAGAAGGTGGTCTTGGTGACGTAGCTCCGGTTCGGAGGCCGAGGTGATATCAGGCGGGGTCCGGAACCTCTGGAGCAAGATGACGGGTCACCGCAGGGATCCGGGATGGTACGGACTGTCAGATGGCAGACGGACAGCGTGCGGGGATCAGGACACGGCAGACTGGATGGCGAAGCAGGCACGGCTCTACAAAGAGAGATAGGTGAGTACGAGCACAGTAACACCAGGAGACCTGACTCCTAGCTCAGGGAACACGAAGATCAGGCCCCGCCCCCTTGGACAATGACCCCTTATATACCCTGTACCTGTGCAACCTCATTTCCTGTTAATGGACGCTGGCCCTTTAAGAAAGGGTCAGTGACCGCGCGCGCGCCCTAATGCGCATGCGCGCCGCCCGGGTGCCAGAAGCCAGGGAAGGAGGCTGCGAGGAGGACGCAGGGGAGCCGGCCCGGACCAGGGAAGCTGTCGGGCGCCGGGATCGGGGGCCCGGGGCCCTGGGACGGACGGAATCCGGTGACTGGGGAGCGGAGAGCGTGGCAGGTGAGCCGGGGAACGGGGGTGAGGACCCGGGGAGCGTGACAGTACCCCCCCCCCCCACGCCCCCCTCCCCGCAACCGGGACATGAAGGCACGGATAAGAGGAGTGCCCACGTTCTCCCTGGGCTCCCAAGACCTATCCTCAGGACCATACCCTTCCCAGTCCACCAGGAAGAACTGTCGACCTCGTACGGTCTTCATGGCCACGATATCCCTTACCGCATAGATGTCATCATCGGCAATAGGAGGAGGGGCCGGACTGGCAGCAGCGGAGAAGGGACCAAGGACAACCGGCTTGAGCAGAGAGACGTGGAAGGAGTTGGGTATCCTCATCGTGGCCGGGAGCTGTAGCTTGTAGGATACCTCATTGATCTTGCTGAGGACCTTAAACGGCCCGATGTAGCGAGGGCCCAGCTTGTAGGAAGGTATCTTCAATCGGATGTACTGGGAAGCAAGCCAGACCAGGTCACCAGGAGAGAAACACGGAGGATCCAGACGTCTCTTGTCAGCGTGTTTCTTCATCCGCTGGGAAGCGCGCCCAAGAGACGCTTTGACAGAGTCCCAAATGGTAGCAAAGTCACGAACTGCAGTATCAGCAGCCGGAACATCCGATGAAGGGGATATAGGCAACGGGACGGAGGGTTGAAGTCCGTAAACTACATGGAAGGGAGATTTGGAGGACGACTCACTGATGTGGTGGTTATGTGAGAATTCAGCCCAAGGTAGAAGCGTGGACCAGTCGTCGTGATGGGCGTTGACGTAGTGACGTAAGAAGGAGGTCAAGATTTGATTGACCCTCTCCACTTGGCCATTAGACTGAGGATGGTAAGCAGAAGAAAAGTCCAGAGTCACACCCAGATGTTTGCAGAGCGCCCTCCAGAAGCGGGAGGTAAACTGAGTTCCTCGGTCGGACACGATGTGGGATGGGAAACCATGCAAGCGGAAGACGTGATGAATATAGGCTTCCGCGAGTTCCTGAGCAGAGGGCAGTCCAGCCATAGGGACGAAGTGAGCCATTTTGGAGAACCGGTCCACCACGACCCATATGACTGTGTGTCCAGAGGATAATGGCAAGTCCGTAATAAAATCCATCGCTATGTGTTGCCACGGAATTGTGGGTATCGGCAGAGGCAGAAGACGGCCATAGGGCAGGTGTTTGGGCGTCTTGTTCCTGGCACAAGAGGAGCAGGCAGAGACAAAAGCAGCGACGTCCGTGCGAAGGGATGGCCACCAATAATGGCGTACAATCGCACCCCATGTTCTCTTCTGGCCTGCATGACCGGCTGTTTTCGAGGCATGACCCCAGTGTAACACCTTTTGCCTGTCAGTCTCAGAGACATAGGTCTTTCCGGGCGGTATCTGGGCCAGGGTGACAGGGGCCACCGGAATAATCTTGCTAGGAGGGATGATAGGCTGGGTAGTCTCTTCCTCCTGCTCCATGGGCATGAAAGACCTAGACAAGGCATCCGCACGTACATTCTTGTCTGCGGGTCGGAAATGGAGCTGGAAGTCGAACCTGGCAAAGAATAAGGACCACCTGGCTTGCCGTGGGTTCAGTCGCTGAGCGGACCGTAGGTATTCCAGGTTCTTGTGGTCCGTGTAGATAATCACGGGGTACACTGCTCCTTCCAGGAGGTAGCGCCATTCCTCCAGAGCCAGTTTGACCGCCAATAGTTCTCGGTCACCGATGGTGTAATTACGTTCAGGTGCAGAGAAGCTCTTGGAGAAGAAACCGCATGTAACCATCTTCCCGGAGGAGGACTTTTGCATGAGCACTGCTCCGGCTCCCGAGGAGGAGGCATCCACCTCCAAGGTGAACTGGCGGTTTAACTCCGGACGGTGGAGTACAGGAGCGGAGGCAAATGCTCGCTTCAGTGAGCAAAACGCGGCGTCGGCCGCAGGTGACCAGTCCTTTGGATTAGCCTCCTTTTTGGTCAAAGCGGAGAGAGGAGCAGTCAGGGCAGAGAAGTGAGGGATGAACTGGCGGTAGTAGTTGGCAAATCCCAGGAACCGTTGGATTGCCTTTAGTCCAGAAGGGGGAGGCCAGTTGAGTATGGAGGACACCTTCTTAGGATCCATTTGCAGTCCAGTACCCGAGATGATGTATCCCAGGAAAGGGAGAGAAGACTGCTCAAAGACACACTTCTCATATTTGGCGTATAGACGATTCTCTCTCAGTCGTTGTAGGACCAGCTGGACGTTCTCTCTGTGGGTCTGGAGGTCCGGAGAGTAGATAAGGATGTCATCCAGATACACTACTACACAGACGTAGAGGAGGTCCCGGAAGATGTCGTTCACCAATTCTTGGAAGACTGCTGGTGCATTACATAGGCCGAAGGGCATCACGCAGTATTCATAGTGCCCATCGCGAGTATTAAACGCGGTCTTCCATTCGTCCCCAGAGCGGATACGAACTAGGTTGTAAGCACCCCGAAGATCCAGTTTGGTGAACACACGGGCTCCTCTGAGCCGGTCGAACAATTCGGGGATGAGCGGCAGAGGATACTTGTTCTTTACGGTGATCTGATTCAGACCCCGGTAGTCGATGCAGGGGCGTAGGTCACCCTCTTTCTTCTTAACGAAGAAGAAGCCCGCTCCCGCAGGAGAGGAGAATCTCCGGATGAATCCCTTAGCCAGGCTCTCTGTGATGTAGGTAGACATGGCCCTGGTTTCGGCTGGGGACAACGGATATATCCGTCCTCGAGGTGGTGTTGTTCCTGGGAGCAGGTCGATGGCACAATCGTAGGGACGGTGTGGCGGAAGTACCTCAGACTCCTTCTTGTCGAAAACGTCTGCGAAGGACCAATAGGCCGAGGGCAGTTCCGGTAGGTTCTCTGGAACCGGAGGTCGTCGGATGTGTGGTATGGACTTCAGACACTTCTCATGACAAGAAGGACCCCATCGGGTGATTTCGCCAGTACCCCAGCTGACTGAGGGTTCGTGTGTCCGCAACCAGGGAAGTCCCAGCAGGATTTGATGGGACATGTGTGGAAGGACGTAGAGAGAGATGTTCTCGGTGTGCAGGGCACCGATACGTAGTTCGACCGGTCTGGTGACCCAGGAGATGGTATCAGAGAGGGGTCTCCCATCCACAGAGGCTATCACGAGGGGTTTGTCAAGTGGAGTAACAGGCAGCTGGTACTTGTCCACCGTGGCCTGCTGAATGAAATTGCCTGCTGCCCCGGAATCGAGGTATGCCTCAGCCGTGAACCGTGTCTCTCCCGTTGACACTTGCACAGTCCACATAACCGGGTCTGAGAGAGTCCCAGCACCTAGGGTGGCCTCTCCTACCAACCCTAGGCTTTGGAGTTTCCCGGCCTCTCTGGACAGGCGCGTAGCAGGTGTGTGCCCTCTCCGCAGTAAAAGCAGAGGCCCTTGGCGAGCCGCTCTGCTCGACGCTGTTCAGACTGTCGTACTCGGTCAATCTGCATGGGCTCGTGGACGGGAATCCCAGCTGTTGATGACTGAGGTGCGGAGGGCTTCTGGGGAGGTGAGGAATGCCGTACCGGTCGTCTCTCACGAGACAGCTCTTTAGAGCGCTCCTGAAAACGAATGTCCACTCGAGTAGCCAGGGCAATCAGGGCATCTAGGGTGGAGGGCAAGTCACGACCCGCCAACTCATCTTTGATGCGACTCGAGAGTCCCTCCCAGAAGGCGGCTGTCAGGGCCTCATTATTCCACCCGAGTTCAGAAGCCAAAGTGCGGAAACGGATGGCGTATTGGCCCACCGTCAGTGTTCCTTGACGTAGGCGGAGAAGTGATGAAGCAGACGCAGAGGCGCGTCCCGGCTCGTCAAAGGTACTGCGAAAGGCCTGCAGGAACTCTCGAAGGTTCTTGGTCACAGGGTCCTCCTTCTCCCACAAGGGGTTCATCCACGCCAGTGCCTCGCCCTCTAGGTGGGACATTATAAAGGCGACCTTGGCTTGGTCGGAGGCGAATAGATGTGGCAGCTGCGTGAAATGAAGGGAACATTGGTTGAGGAAGCCCCTGCAGGTCTTGGGATCTCCAGAATAACGAGGTGGTGAAGCCAACCGGAGTTGGGAAGCACCCGACGAGGCTGCCACTGGTGCGGGAGCCGTGGATTGTCCATTGGAGGACCTGGGTGCCGCAGGCGTCATGGATGCTTGTAACGTGTACAGGCGGGTGTCCACGGAGGTCATAAATTGCAGCATGCGGGTCTGGACTTCACGCTGGCGTTGGAGTTCCTCTTGCAGGGCCAATAGTGCTGCAGCGGGATCCATGGCCTGATCTTACTGTCACGGCCGGGCGGTCGGGCAGACCCAGGAGGTGGATCCACTGGACCGAACTCTCTGAGATGGTGGTAGGGAGTCCGGCAGCTGAAGCACTGATGGGCAGTAGAACAGTCCGTGCAAGTGAAGGCAGCGGAGGAGTCCCAGGGACCACGGAGTCACAGAAGGTGGTCTTGGTGACGTAGCTCCGGTTCGGAGGCCGAGGTGATATCAGGCGGGGTCCGGAACCTCTGGAGCAAGATGACGGGTCACCGCAGGGATCCGGGATGGTACGGACTGTCAGATGGCAGACGGACAGCGTGCGGGGATCAGGACACGGCAGACTGGATGGCGAAGCAGGCACGGCTCTACAAAGAGAGATAGGTGAGTACGAGCACAGTAACACCAGGAGACCTGACTCCTAGCTCAGGGAACACGAAGATCAGGCCCCGCCCCCTTGGACAATGACCCCTTATATACCCTGTACCTGTGCAACCTCATTTCCTGTTAATGGACGCTGGCCCTTTAAGAAAGGGTCAGTGACCGCGCGCGCGCCCTAATGCGCATGCGCGCCGCCCGGGTGCCAGAAGCCAGGGAAGGAGGCTGCGAGGAGGACGCAGGGGAGCCGGCCCGGACCAGGGAAGCTGTCGGGCGCCGGGATCGGGGGCCCGGGGCCCTGGGACGGACGGAATCCGGTGACTGGGGAGCGGAGAGCGTGGCAGGTGAGCCGGGGAACGGGGGTGAGGACCCGGGGAGCGTGACAGAGGGTATGCAGCTGCAGTATATCAATGATTGTATGTTGTGAAAAATAAAGGAGAGGAGGGTATAACATGTTACAGTCTCCCTATACTAGCTTTTGTATGACACTGCATAAGGCAAAAGGGGTAAAGGAAGCAGTGGTATGGAGCCATTTCATTTGCTTAGAGCACATGTCATACTTGTGACATCATAATACAAGTGACATCACACCACCATAAGGAGAGAAATTGCACATTTACAGAAGTGCTGCAGTCACGGACTGTCTATTAAAAGATTACAGCTGCTTAAAAAAAGACAGATTTTTGAAGATTGCATTGTGACAAGAAAAATGGGATTCTAAAATTTTCCAAACTTGTTTGAGCATAAATTTTCAAAGTTTCCATAAAAATGAATGAAGAAAGTCGTGCATCATGCGCAGTAATCTCTCTGCCTGAAAGCGGGTCTATTTTCAAGATATAGGTCCTATGCTGAGGATATGCCATAAATGTACAAAATTGATAGAGCCTTTAAGGCCAAATTGGTTGTGTCCTATAGTGGGTAAAGGTGTGTGTACTTTAGTCCGTTTACATTGTTGTTGTTTTTGTTTTTTCTTTCAAAATCATTCATTGATCCAAAAAATTGCAAACTTTGTGAAGACGCATCCTATAAAAATAACTAACCATGACAAATCTGAAAAAGGCCTCACACTCACAGCTTTATGTGTTAGGAGTAACAGTGTAACAGTCATATTTTATTCAGGGAAAACAGCGAGGGTCAATTATTCAAAAGCACAGCATAGAGCAAGTATTTTTATTTAGGAGCATTATTACGCCAATATTATTTTTAAGGCACCATGTCATGATGTGCTGTAGAAGACAATCTAATATATAAAGCTGTGTGTGTGTGTGTGTGTGTGTGTGTGTGTGTGTGTGTGTGTGTGTGTGTGTGTGTGTGTGTGTGTGTGTGTGTGTGTGTGTGTGTGTGTGTGTGGCCACAAAATTTTGCACACTCACACTTCTGGACCCCGAGAGTGTCACAGGCTATGTTTTGAGGGGAAATTTTAACCCTGCGCTTTACAGTTATTCATCAAAAAACCTGCCTCCATTAAAGCGAATGGAGCTGGGAGCCACAGTGCAGCCAGAACTTCAGAAGAATGCGCAGCCACGCCCTTAAATGGAATGTTGGCATGTCACAATGCAGCCAGGGAAAGAGACAGACACAGACAGGGAAAGAGGCAGACACAGACAGGGTAAGAAACAGACATAGACAGGGTAAGAGACAGACACAAAGAGACAGACACAGACAAAGAGACAGACTGACAGGGAAAGAGACAGACAATGAAAGAGATGGAAAGAGAGAGACAGGTTAAGAGACAGACACAGACAGGAAAAGAGACAGACACAGACAAAGAGACAGAGACAGACACAGGGAAACAGACAGACAGGGAAAGAGAGGGAAAGAGACAGGGTAAGAGACAGACAAAGACAGGTAAAGAGACAGACAGAGACAGACACAGGGAAAGAGAGGGAAAGAGGGAAAGAGATAGACAGGGAAAGAGAGGGAAAGAGACAGACAGGGAAAGAGAGGGAAAGAGACAGACAGGGAAAGAGAGGGAAAGAGACAGACAGGGAAAGTGACATAGATAGACAGACAGGGAAAGATATAGATAGACAGATAGGGAAATAGATGGAGACCGATGGAGAAAGAGACAGAGACAGTCAGAGACAGACAGGGAAAGAGACAGACAGGGAAAGAGAGAGAGAGACAGAGAGATATATACAGAGGGGGAGACAGACATTATAATTACATTTATATCTATTTGTTCTGTGTTTTTGTGTGCAGAATACATTTTTGTTAATATATTCTATTTTGATAACAGCAGTTATTAACCCGGGCGAAGCCGGGTAGTACAGCTAGTACAATATACAATTGTATATGTTGCTAACCTGACATTACAATTGATCGCTGTACAAGGAGTGTGTGCATATATTGATAGTGGTTCTGCTGCTGTATTAATGTACTGATGTGTTGATGGTTGTGCTGATGTATTCCTATACTGATAGTGCTTCTGGTGATGTACTATTGTACTAATGGTGCTTCTTGTGATGTATTTTTGTCCTGTTGCTTTATCTGGTGATATATTCCTGTACTGCTGGTGGTGGTGATGCTGAATTCATGTACTGATGATGGTTTTGGTGATGTATTCCTGTAGTGATTTTGTTGTGAGTCTTTATCTCAGTATTGCTGGTTTTTTTCTCATGTATTTTTGTGTGTTGATTCCAATGCTGTACACATGTAATAATCCATAACTTGTCAGATAATGTGATACATAGTCATGTAGTCATATTCTGACAAGTTAAGGATTACTACATCTGTATTTATGTTAGGAACAATAATAAAATTAAGAACTGTAGCATTCCAGATCCTAGCTGAGTGTATTATACTCATTGCTAGGACTTAGCTCTGCCTTCTAGTTCCGGCTGTCACAACATGACCACTCATATGTGATTTTGATACTTACAGTCACATGCCCACTATTTTCTCTTCCTGCTCAGCTCAATGAAGAAGGGGCTGTAGTTTTTCACTGAACATTAAGAGATTTAGTAAGAGCAGCTAGTCTGCACATGACTGTAAGGGGTACTTTACACGTTGCGACATCGCTACCACTATATCGTCGGTGTCACGTCGTTAGTGACGCACATCTGGCGCCAGTAGCGACATCGCAATGTGCAAATCCTAGATGGAACAATGAGCGAGCACAGAAGCATACAATCTCGCTGATCTGTGTAACCTCGTTCATTTCCATAATGTCGGATCGACCGCAGGTACGATGTTGTTTGTCTCTCCAGCAGCAGCACACATCGCTGTGTGTAAACCCGCAGGAGCGACAAACATCTCCTTACCTGCGTCCCGACGGCAATGCGGAAGGAAGGAGGTGGGCGGGATGTTATGTCCCGCTCATCTCCGCCCCTCCTCTTCTATTGGCCGGCCGATTAGTGACGTCGTGGTGACGTCGCTGTGACGCCGAACGCACCTACCCCTTGAAGGAGGGATTGTTCGGCAGTCACAGCACGTCACCGAGCAGGTATGTGCGTGTAAAGCTGCCATAGCGATAATGTTCGCTACAGCAGCAATCAACACATATCGCATGTGCGATGGGGGGCGGGTACTATCGCGCTGGACATCGCTAGCCGATGCTAGCAATGTCTCAGCGTGTAAAGTACCCCTAAGTACGCAATCCACATTATCATTGTCACGCGATGTTCGGCTCTGCACGCACTTGGTTGCACCGCGGCATCGGACTCTGTTCACACTACAGAATCTAACAAACAACCTGAGGTTTCAGAATTGTTCAGCTAGAACTGGGCATTGGCTGATTCAGGTTCAATGGTCTTCAGCCCTGCAGGAGTTAATTCTGGTAAGCAGGAACTAGGAGCTCAAGTTGCTAATTGCCACCTGCAGCTGTCTTCTTCCTATTTAAGGTATGGTTTTCTTCCAGTCTGTGCCGATAATTGCTTCAGCATAAGCTCCAGCGATTGCAGTCTTAGGCCCCTTTCACATTGCGTTTTACCTTCCGCTCACAGGTCCCGTCGGAGCATCCGTCAGAACCGCCCCTCCCCCACTCTGCCAAGCGTGTTCCGGACGCATGGCCATTCACTGTTATGGAGCGCACTGCGTTAGTGTGTGCTCTGTTTTGTGCCATTTTGTGCACATATACATTTCTGCAGACGGACACCCAAACGTAGACCACCTACGTTCGGGTGTCCATCTGCAGAAACGTATATGTGCACAAAATGGCACAAAACAGAGCACACGCTAACGCAGTGCGCTCCATAGCAGTGAATGGCCCTGCCGGGCGCATGCGTCTTTAACACGCTTGGCAGAGTGGGGGAGGGGCGGTTCGGACGGATCCTCCGACGGGACCTGTGGACGTAGAGAAAAACGCAATGTGAAAGGAGCCTAAGGGTTGATCGGGTATATGGTGATCTGTGTTGCAATTTTCAGTGATGTGAAAGTTTCCCTGTTGTGCGTTTACTTCCTTAACTTTTCTTTTTTTCCGTGTACACATATTGTCTCTTTGTGTTTGAGTGCAGTGTGTACGAGATTTCGTTTTCCCTTGTCCGTGTTGTTTTTATGGGGTTTTGTTATCATGTTTCTGGCCTAACCCAAGGGTAGGGGAGAGGGGGAGTAAAGGCCCCGTCACACGCAACGACGTATCTAACGATATATCACCGGGGTCACGGATTCCGTGACGCACATCCGGCATCGTTAGCGACGTCGTTGCGTGTGACAGCAAGGAACAACCGTTAACAATGGAAAATACTCACCTTATCGTCCATCGTTGAACGTCGTTCCTGTTTAAAAAATCATTGATTGTTGAGCACGCAGGTTGTTCGTCGTTCCCGAGGCAGCACACATCGCTACGTGTGACACCTCAGGAACGACGAACTGCAGCTTACCTGCGGCCGCCGGCAATGAGGAAGGAAGGAGGTGGGCGGGATGTTACGTCTCCGCCCCTCTGCTTCTATTGGGCGGCCGCTTAGTGACGCCACTGTGACACCGCACGAACCACCCCCTTAGAAAGGAGGCGGTTTGCCGGCAACAGCGACGTCGCTAGTTAGGTAAGTCCGTATGACTGCTCCAAATGATTTTGTGCGCCACAGGCAGCGATTTGCCCGTGACGCACAAACGCTAGCGATATCGCTGCGTTTAACACCCCCTTTACATCAGGACTCGGACAGGAGTCGGGTCACGCTGGGGGCTCGAACCTGGCTACCATCAAGCCTACTTCTGAGATAAGGGACAGCCTAGGGGCCACTGTTCCGTCATTACATACCCCATGACACATATGAGCGGCCACATGACAACTACTCATACCACTTATGAATAAGAGTAGTAAGGGGTGCCAAACAGAATTTATGTTCGAGGTGCAGGAAAACGTAGATTTGCCTCTGCATATGAGATTATAATATATTATCTAAATCTAGATAGCTGGACTGATAAATAGGTAGATAAATAATGAGATAGTGTAACGCCTACCTAGAACCACAGTCTCAGATTGGCTGTCACGGACAGGCTAGAGGAAAGCCGCCCAGTAAGCAGGATCCCAAGAACCCCGAAACCCTTTAACCCCTATACAGGGATTTGGAATTATTACAGGGCCCCAGAGATTGCTACCTGTGGAAGACTGAGTCCAGAGGATAGTCGTCAGGCAGGGTCAAACCAGGAAATACTGAAAAGGGACAAAATCGGCAGACAAGAGTGTAGTCCGGAAATCAGGTTGAAGTCAAAACCGGAGATGACAGTGAGGTACAAAAACGGCAGGCAAGAGAGTAGTCGGGGAGTAGGTAGGGGTCAAAACACAGGGATCAATAGTCAAAACAGAGTGAGAACCAGAAACAAGCAGGAATACTAAACTGTATCTGGCGGTAACCAGCAGACAGGAGGAGAAATAAGAAGGGTGTGGTGTCTTCCCATTGGCTGTAGCTGAAAGGTGGGAACTTCAGCTGGAAGACACACGCCACCACCATCAGCCAGTGGTACTGCAGGTCCCAGGGAAACCCAGCTTAGTGGATGAGCGAAATCTGCGCCCTCCATAGCCACTAGCAACAACTCCTCTCCTATCACCAGCACTGTCCGCGGCGGGAACACGGCGTCGTCTGGTGACCAAAGCAGAAGTCGCAGGAGCGGACTCCAGTGGGGACGTGACAGATAGATAAATAAGAGATGAATCAATGGATAGATAGGCAATAAGTTAGTAGTTTGCAACTCGTCAATGCAAACCAGTATTCAAAATACAGTTATTACATCCGCACCCCTGTCATCTTCACTCCCATTTTAAAAAAATGCATTTCTAGTTCCAATAGTAACACTTCATATAAATTGTAATCATTATTACAAGCATTTTTTCTAAAACATAACTTGATCTGAAAATATCATATCTGCAGCGGAGGCCAGGGGTCTGCATGGGAAGTCATTTTCTGAGCTTGGTTAAACACTTCGCAATATTGAAATAATAGACGTCTACAAACCCCCCATCCCGACTGCTCCATATGGTATGTTGCCTGAAGCTAATCTAAACATAAAATGCTAATTACTGACCTAGCAATTAAAATTCACGGTGATTAAATATCAATATCCGGAAGGCTTTAATATTTTAAGTGTGTTCATTTCTGGAACAATCAGATTCATATTGCTCTGCAGCCGATGGACAATGGATTTGCTTCTCTTCAGCGGTGAAATCCTAATTTGTAATTGGTAACAGATCCCTCTGCTGCAGTGCGGCAGCCAGACATTTCATGGATTCTACTAATCTAATAAGCAGTGATTGCTAAAAGCTAAGTGGCTATTTTGTTTTTGTTAACAGTCACTTATTAAAATATGCGTGCCATTTACATCACTTCTAATTTAGACTTGCGTAACAAAGTTTGCAAAGCTTTTTGTCTACAGAACGAAGACAAATCATTGTGCGTGCTAAGCCAAAATCCATCTAAACCCTGATGTGCCAGGATGTATTTTACAGTAGCTTTGTGGTATACAGAGGCATAATAGAGTCAACCCAGTGGGGTCCTGCTGTACATCTGTATACTGCAAATTTGATACTAAAGATTAATATTTTTTTTAATTAGATTATTTAGAGTGATCAGCTGTAATCTGTGGGAGAACACTGCAACAAATGCTCAAGTTCCCTGTAGCGCCTCTTCAGGGAAAATGATGTATTACACAATTGTCAGTGAAGTCAGCGGAACCTCGTTGCTCAACCATCGTACTGTAGCTATTATCTGCTCTAATATATGGGAGTCCTGCATGAATGACTGCCCATGTTTACTCAGCAATCCCTGAGGGTACTTTCACACTTGCGTTCAGCGCAGTCTGTCATTATTGAGAATCGCGCAGTCCGTTAACGCTAACGCACTGCGCTATTCTCCATAGACTTGTATAGACGACGCACTGTAACGCAAGTGTCAGCGTTGCATCCGCTGGACGATGCAGCGTCGTTATTTTGACGCTGTGTCGGGTGGAATGAACGCAGCATGTAACTTTTTTTGAGCGGCGGAAACCTTTATTTTTCACTACGCATGCTCTTTTTTTTTTTTTTTAAATCACAGAAACTTTATTTTGTTTATCGGTGGCCGAATGTTCAGTTGAGCGCCCCCGGCCACTGGCATGTGATAGCGCTCAGCTGAGCGCCGGCCGCCGGCATGTGAGAGCTCTCAGCTGAGAGCCCCCGACCACCGGCTATTGAGAGCTCTCAGCTGAGCGCCCCCGGCCGCCGACATGTGAGAGCTCTCAGCTGAGCGCTCCTGGCCGCCGGCTATTGAGAGCGCTCAGCTGAGCGCCCGGTCGCCGGCTATTGAGAACGCTCAGCTGAGCGCCCCCAGCCGCCGGCATGCGAGAGCTCTCAGCTGAGCGCCTCCGGCCGCCGGCTATTGAGAGCGATCAGCTGAGCGCCTGGCCGCCAGGTGATCAGCTGATCTTTCACAATAGTCTGCTGCCGGTAAAACTGTAAAGAAGAAAAAAAAATAAAAAAAAAATAAGAAAAAAAAAAGCTTTCCGTTGTTTTGTACGATCCGTTGCATCCGTTGTGCCATTATATGCAACGCATCCGTTGCATCCGTCACACAACGCAATGCAACGGATGCCGTTCAACGCAAGTGTGAAAGTAGCCTGATGCTATAATGCCTCGAAAAAAGTGTACACATTTTTTTCATGTTACACCCCATACTTAAATATATTTTATTGCGCTTTAAAGGGAACCTGTCAGGTCCAATATGCACCCAGAACCACGAGCAGTTCTGGGAGTATATTGCTGATCCCTGCTTAACCGTCCCACGCTATAGTAGCATAGATAAAGAGATCTTTAGAAAAAGATCATATGCTAATGAGCGCAGGGACAAGTTGCAAGGGCATGATTTTCCTCCAACTAGTCCGCTCTCTTAGCATGTTAGCACACCCACAGGGGCGTGCTAACATGTTATTCAATGCCATTGTCCAGCGTCATCAGTGGTGACAAGTGTAACGGGGTGACAGGGGTGCCTCCGGCCTTGTAGTCGTGGCCCTTGCTGTCAGGCTTACCCCTGGTGCCGCCGTCACTTTGGGGACAGGAGATGTTGTGGTGGGGCAGAGTGTGGTGGTGCAGTTGTCGGACGTCGTACAAACAGTCTTCAGGCAAGATGTAGTGAAAACAAAAGACATTTTTTATTCTTGCACTCTCCTTCACAATCCGGCAGTTGTAGATGACACTTCTTGGAGCTGGGGGACAACCTGTCCTAACGAACCCTCCCGTGGGGATGTGCCCTGGTTAATCTGCTTCGCCGGGCTCCCACTTCGGCTACACACACACCGGACCCACACCGGTAGCTTTGCTCTCTGAGGTTCCGTTCACTCCCGTTCTCTCCGGCGCCCCCTATGGATTCAGCTCCCACACTCTGCCCCTTGATGTTCACTCTCTCACGTCCCGGATCCAACTGCCTCCCACACACACACACTTCTCCCTCCCCCTGGTTTCTGCCGGCTCCTCCTTCCACTGTGGTGACAGCCGTCCCACCCGGCCACTAGGGGTACCCAACCACAATGCACATATACAAATAAAACATTTTTATTAACAACATTTCCGGGCTAACTATGCTCCCTTTGTAGGGGGTCTGCTCACCCACTACATACCTCCCCTCTTAAAACCCGAGCCTCCCGGCAAGGCTCCACTAAAAATCACATCTTTTAAAACTAAACAAAACATGTTCAATCAACTGCGAACCTGTCCACAGGAGGGTGCCCGAAAGAGGGTGCACCAGTCCAGCGCCCGGAGTTCCTCCTGGAAGCTCCCGGTCTTGGTTGTGCCCGGAGGCTTGGCAGCGCTCCCGGTCTTTAGGTGGTGAACAGCAGGAACACAAAAGCTTCTTCTTATCAGCGACGCGGAGGAGCCCCTGGCTCAGTCCAGCAGCAGACTCTCTCCGGGCTCAATCACTTGAACGTTGCTAAACTGTAACTTCAAACAATACCGGTCTTCAAATAAGCCGGTCAGGATGCTTTACTCCGGGTGCAAAGCCCGCTTCCACTCAGCTCTCTGAGCCCTGACGTAGTCTGACAAAGACTGTCCGGGCTGTCGGCGCAGCCTCTGAAAGGGCTCGTAGGCAACGGCGGGCTTCGGTGCCGTGGTCTCCTCAGTCCCCGACAGGGGTGATGGGGTCGCTACCCGAGGCGGCTGAGGTACATCCAGGACGATTACCGGATGGGTGTTAATGTTCTGACTAATGGCCAGCACCGCCTGGGTTCCCTTCTCCGAGTCGGTGGTCAGTCCGGGCATCACTTCCGGAGCTACGGCTAAGGTGCGTCTTGGATGGGAGGATTCAGCCAGTACCGGTCTTGGCTGCGCTCGCCGCCGGCTTTGGTGTTCCTCCCACTCCAATTCCTGCTGCCATTGAGCAGCTTCTTGTGAGGTGGGCATTCGGGTCACGCTAACGGCTAAGAGGCCTCGGCATCCCACCTCTGGTATGAACCTGACTTTTTCCCCCGGATAAAGCGTGTGTAGGCGCTGAGGTAAGCCTTCGACATCTAGATGTACTCGATTATAGAAATAATCATCGCCGGTTGTCTCCTCTCGGATGAAGCCGTAGCCCTCTTGCTGGTTGAATTTCACCACGATTCCCGTGGTGAACTGTAGCTCAAACTCTTCACCCCGGGGACCGGCCATCATCTCCCGGGCTACAGTCTCAGCGAGCAGTCTCTCCTGTACGGGGTCCGGCTCTGGGGACGGTGCCTTTCTTAGAGGTAAGGGAGACGGCTGCACCGGGTCCCAGAAGAAGCCCCAGCTATCTCTTTCCAGCTTCCGGGTAGGTGAATCTTCCGGAGCTTGTGTGGGGACAGGTGTCGACGGTCCCACCGCGACGGGCGGGGGTGTCTCCAGGTCTGAGTATGGGATTCCCAGGGGCCGATTCCCCGACGGTAGCGGAGTGGTATATGTCGTCCGGACCTCTGTCGTGGTGCCTCCAGTCACGGCGTCCCACGTGGTGATCCAGGTTACTTTGGACGGGCGCCCTTGTCCTCCTGGTACAGCCGGTATCTCGTAAGGTAACACATCCGCAGCTGCAGCCGCAGACTGCTTGGGACGTCCTCGGCCCAGGTGGGTGAGTGCCATTGCGGTCTCCATCTCTTGTTGCTGCCTGGAGGTCTCCATCTCGGTAACGCTCTGTAGCTCTGGCAATGGCGGCGAGGTCAGTGGAGAAGCTGGAGGAAGTGGAGGCGGGCCTACTTTTCCCGCTCTTGGGTATACTCCACCCCCAGTCTCACACATCATATCGACCCCTCCGCGGTGGTTCTTCTTTTTCTTCAAAACACCGCCCACTTCACATGTCTTCCTTCGTGCCCTGGGACCGGCACCTCCCCTCTTTGGGCGGAGTACTCCGAACTTCTTTTTCGGCACCGGCCAGCCCCAGGCTCTTCTTTTGGCGCCAATTTTTCGCGCGCTTTCTGTATCTTCACAGACGACGGCCATCTTGCCGCCATCTTGTGCCCGGTCCAACGCTGCAGGCACTGCTTCTTCTTCCCACCATGGGATCGGGAATCTCCTCCAATAGTCCGGATCTTGGACCCTAGGCACCACTTGGTCTCCTTCTTCTTGGAGCGGGTCCCCTTGCATAAGATCCGGATCCTGCCGACTACGCCACTTGTAACGGGGTGACAGGGGTGCCTCCGGCCTTATAGTCGTGGCCCTTGCTGTCAGGCTTACCCCTGGTGCCGCCGTCACTTTGGGGACAGGAGATGTTGTGGTGGGGCAGAGTGTGGTGGTGCAGTTGTCGGACGTCGTACAAACAGTCTTCAGGCAAGATGTAGTGAAAACAAAAGACATTTTTTATTCTTGCACTCTCCTTCACAATCCGGCAGTTGTAGATGACACTTCTTGGAGCTGGGGGACAACCTGTCCTAACGTACCCTACCGTGGGGATGTGCCCTGGTTAATCTGCTTCGCCGGGCTCCCACTTCGGCTACACACACACCGGACCCACACCGGTAGCTTCGCTCTCTGAGGTTCCGTTCACTCCCGTTCTCTCCGGCGCCCCCTATGGATTCAGCTCCCACACTCTGCCCCTTGATGTTCACTCTCTCACGTCCCGGATCCAACTGCCTCCCACACACACACACTTCTCCTCCCTCCCCCTGGTTTCTGCCGGCTCCTCCTTCCACTGTGGTGACAGCCGTCCCACCCGGCCACTAGGGGTACCCAACCACAATGCACATATACAAATAAAACATTTTTATTAACAACATTTCCGGGCTAACTATGCTCCCTTTGTAGGGGGTCTGCTCACCCACTACAACAAGTGTACCTGAGTCCGTTGTCACTGTGTCAGATGCCGGGCTTAGGGTTAGTGCCCATGATATGGAGTCCCGGCACTTTCGGTCATGCACACTAGACCTCTCTGAAGTTGAGACGCGTAAATGCGGCTTCATAGTGTGCAGGACCGGAAGTGCTGGGATTTCTAATTATGCGCACTGATCCTTAGGCATCTGAGGCAGTGACAATGGATTCAGGTACTCGAGTCACCGCTGATGACGCTGAGCAATGGGCATTCAATAGCATGTTAGCACGTCCCTGTGGGCGTGCTAACATGCTAAGAGGGTGGACTGGTCAGGGAAAATAACGCCTCGCTGGTCTCATTTGCATATCATAAAGGATCTTTAGAAATACTTTTACTAAAGATCTCTTTATGTATGCAACTAGATACAGGAACGGTTAGGCAGGGATTAGCAATATACACCCAGAACTGGTTGTGATTCTGGGTGCATATTGTACCTGACAGGTTCACTTTAATATGATATACCAACAGAAATTAGCAAACATCTGTGGTGTGCAGGAAATGATACATGGTTTTGTAAATATATACAGTTAGGTCCAGAAATATTTGGACAGTGACACAAGTTTTGTTATTTTAGCTGTTTACAAAAACATGTTCAGAAATACAATTATATATATATAATATGGGCTGAAAGTGCACACTCCCAGCTGCAATATGAGAGTTTTCACATCCAAATCGGAGAAAGGGTTTAGGAATCATAGCTCTGTAATGCAAAGCCTCCTCTTTTTAAAGGGACCAAAAGTAATTGGACAAGGGACTCTAAGGGCTGCAATGAACTCTGAAGGCGTCTCCCTCGTTAACCTGTAATCAATGAAGTAGTTAAAAGGTCTGAGGTTGATTACAGGTGTGTGGTTTTGCATTTGGAAGCTGTTGCTGTGACCAGACAACATGCGGTCTAAGGAACTCTCAATTGAGGTGAAGCAGAACATCCTGAGGCTGAAAAAAAAGAAAAAATCCATCAGAGAGATAGCAGACATGCTTGGAGTAGCAAAATCAACAGTCGGGTACATTCTGAGAAAAAAGGAATTGACTGGTGAGCTTGGGAACTCAAAAAGGCCTGGGCGTCCACGGATGACAACAGTGGTGGATGATCGCCGCATACTTTCTTTGGTGAAGAAGAACCCGTTCACAACATCAACTGAAGTCCAGAACACTCTCAGTGAAGTAGGTGTATCTGTCTCTAAGTCAACAGTAAAGAGAAGACTCCATGAAAGTAAATACAAAGGGTTCACATCTAGATGCAAACCATTCATCAATTCCAAAAATAGACAGGCCAGAGTTAAATTTGCTGAAAAACACCTCATGAAGCCAGCTCAGTTCTGGAAAAGTATTCTATGGACAGATGAGACAAAGATCAACCTGTACCAGAATGGTGGGAAGAAAAAAGTTTGGAGAAGAAAGGGAATGGCACATGATCCAAGGCACACCACATCCTCTGTAAAACATGGTGGAGGCAACGTGATGGCATGGGCATGCATGGCTTTCAATGGCACTGGGTCACTTGTGTTTATTGATGACATAACAGCAGACAAGAGTAGCCGGATGAATTCTGAAGTGTACCGGGATATACTTTCAGCCCAGATTCAGCCAAATGACGCAAAGTTGATCGGACAGCGCTTCATAGTACAGATGGACAATGACCCCAAGCATACAGCCAAAGCTACCCAGGAGTTCATGAGTGCAAAAAAGTGGAACATTCTGCAATGGCCAAGTCAATCACCAGATCTTAACCCAATTGAGCATGCATTTCACTTGCTCAAATCCAGACTTAAGACTGAAAGACCCACAAACAAGCAAGACCTAAAGGCTGTGGCTGTAAAGGCCTGGCAAAGCATTAAGAAGGAGGAAACCCAGCGTTTGGTGATGTCCATGGATTACAGACTTAAGGCAGTGATTGCCTCCAAAGGATTCGCAACAAAATATTGAAAATAAAAATATTTTGTTTGGGTTTGGTTTATTTGTCCAATTACTTTTGACCTCCTAAAATGTGGAGTGTTTGTAAAGAAATGTGTACAATTCCTACAATTTCTATCAGATATTTTTGTTCAAACCTTCAAATTAAACGTTACAATCTGCACTTGAATTCTGTTGTAGAGGTTTCATTTCAAATCCAATGTGGTGTCATGCAGAGCCCAACTCGCGAAAATTGTGTCACTGTCCAAATATTTCTGGACCTAACTGTATTTATATATATATATATATATATATATGTGTATATATATAATATATATATATATATATATATATATATACACACACACACACACAGTATACGTGTGTATATATAAATATATATATATATATATATATACAGTTAGGTCCAGAAATATTTGGACAGTGACACAATTTTCGCGAGTTGGGCTCTGCATGCCACCACATTGGATTTGAAATGAAACCTCTACAACAGAATTCAAGTGCAGATTGTAACGTTTAATTTGAAGGTTTGAACAAAAATATCTGATAGAAATTGTAGGAATTGTACACATTTCTTTACAAACACTCCACATTTTAGGAGGTCAAAAGTAATTGGACAAATAAACCAAACCCAAACAAAATATTTTTATTTTCAATATTTTGTTGCGAATCCTTTGGAGGCAATCACTGCCTTAAGTCTGGAACCCATGGACATCACCAAACGCTGGCTTTCCTCCTTCTTAATGCTTTGCCAGGCCTTTACAGCCGCAGCCTTCAGGTCTTGCTTGTTTGTGGCTGTATGCTTGGGATCATTGTCCATCTGTACTATGAAGCGCTGTCCGATCAACTTTGCGGCATTTGGCTGAATCTGGGCTGAAAGTATATCCCGGTACACTTCAGAATTCATCCGGCTACTCTTGTCTGCTGTTATGTCATCAATAAACACAAGTGACCCAGTGCCATTGAAAGCCATGCATGCCCATGCCATCACGTTGCCTCCACCATGTTTTACAGAGGATGTGGTGTGCCTTGGATCATGTGCCGTTCCCTTTCTTCTCCAAACTTTTTTCTTCCCATCATTCTGGTACAGGTTGATCTTTGTCTCATCTGTCCATAGAATACTTTTCCAGAACTGAGCTGGCTTCATGAGGTGTTTTTCAGCAAATTTAACTCTGGCCTGTCTATTTTTGGAATTGATGAATGGTTTGCATCTAGATGTGAACCCTTTGTATTTACTTTCATGGAGTCTTCTCTTTACTGTTGACTTAGAGACAGATACACCTACTTCACTGAGAGTGTTCTGGACTTCAGTTGATGTTGTGAACGGGTTCTTCTTCACCAAAGAAAGTATGCGGCGATCATCCACCACTGTTGTCATCCGTGGACGCCCAGGCCTTTTTGAGTTCCCAAGCTCACCAGTCAATTCCTTTTTTCTCAGAATGTACCCGACTGTTGATTTTGCTACTCCAAGCATGTCTGCTATCTCTCTGATGGATTTTTTCTTTTTTTTCAGCCTCAGGATGTTCTGCTTCCCCTCAATTGAGAGTTCCTTAGACCGCATGTTGTCTGGTCACAGCAACAGCTTCCAAATGCAAAACCACACACCTGTAATCAACCCCAGACATTTTAACTACATCATTGATTACAGGTTAACGAGGGAGACGCCTTCAGAGTTAATTGCAGCCCTTAGAGTCCCTTGTCCAATTACTTTTGGTCCCTTTAAAAAGAGGAGGCTATGCATTACAGAGCTATGATTCCTAAACCCTTTCTCCGATTTGGATGTGAAAACTCTCATATTGCAGCTGGGAGTGTGCACTTTCAGCCCATATTATATATATAATTGTATTTCTGAACATGTTTTTGTAAACAGCTAAAATAACAAAACTTGTGTCACTGTCCAAATATTTCTGGACCTAACTGTATATATATATATATATATATATATATATATATATATATACTAGCTGTCATGCCCGGGATAGTAAAGGCCACTTTACACAGAGCGACATTGCTAGTGATGTCGCTGGTGAAAGGACCCACCCCCGTCGTTTGTGCGTCATGGCCAAATCACTGTCCGTGGCGCACAACATCGCTATGAACGGTGTTACTACTTACCTGCCTGGCGACGTCGCTGTGGCCGGCGAACCGCCTCCTTTTTTGTGCGGCGTCACAGCGACGTCACTAAGTGGCCGCCCAATAGAAGCAGAGGGGCGGAGATGAGCGGGTGTAACATCCCGCCCACCTCCTTCCTTCCTCATTGCAGGCAGCCGCAGGTATAGTGATGTTCCCCGTTCCTGCGGTGTTACACATAGCGATGTGTGTTGCCGCAGGAACGATGAACAACCTGCGTCCTGCAACAGCAACGATAATTGGGATTAGAACGACGCGTCAACAATCAACGATAAGATAAGTAATTTTGATCGTTAACGGTCGTTCGTGCGTTTCACATGCAACAACATCACTAACGAGGCCGGATGTGCGTCACAAATTCCGTGACCCCAACGACATCTCGTTAGCGATGTTGTTGCGTGTAAAGTGGTCTTTACAGTCCCTTTACCTGTCTCTGTCCCAGTCCCTTTCCCTGTCTCGGTCCCTTTCCCTGTCTCTGTCCCTTTCCCTGTCTCTGTCCCGGTCCCTTTACCTGTCTCTGTCCCGGTCCCTTTACCTGTGTCTGTCCCATTCCCTGTGTCTGTCCCGGTCCCTGTGTCTGTCCCGGTCCCTGTCTCTGTGTCTGTCCCGGTTCTTGTGTCAGTCTCGGTCCCTGTGTCTGTTTCGGTCTCTGTTTGTCTATGTCTCTTTTTGTCTATTTCCCTGGCATTGTGACATGCCAACATTCTATTAAAGGGCGTGGCTGCGCATTGTTCTGGCTGCATTGTGACTCCCAGCTCCATTGACATACATACATACATTCATACATACACTCAGCTTCATACATTATATATATACTGTATGTGCCGCCCAGGGCTATGGGGTACTCGATCCCGGGTAGTGTAGTAGTGGGATGTATCACTGGGTGGCCGTTGCCCGGTTCCTTGACCCTGAGGGCGCTTTTAAAAAGGGGATTATATACAATGGAATAGTTAATAAAGTATATGTTGTGACGCCACTTGCGAATTGTGGTTATGTTGATGTAACTGTGGCGCCCCTGACCTGGTCAGGCACCACTGAGTACTGCACCCATGCTGGGGACAGTACAATACAGGTAATCCAGAAGGCTGACCGAGGTGTGACTACACAGGCGCATAGTGATCAGGTCTCACACATGTACCTATGAGAGGACCCCTGGGGATCCCAGGAGGGGGAAAAGCCTTCACCTCCACTGGAATAGTGGAGGGGGCCAAAAGCCTCCATCTCCTCTCAAGGGGTGTGGTAAGAGAGTCTGGTTGCTAGGTGGCGTAGGCAGGCACAAAAGGGAAAAGAGAAGGAGGAGTAAACAGTCTGCAGCAGAGTGTGGAGGAGTGAGGAGCAGGAAAGTGAGGCTCTGACAGGAGCAGCAGCAGTGAAGGTCCCATATGTGAGCCGGTTCAGAGCAGAGTCCAGGGAGCTCCGAGGAGAGCTGACCCCTTCCCCTGGGCTGTTGCAGTCTGACAGCGTCCGCGCAGTGGCTACCGACGGGGGAGAACGGTCACCTAGGAGGGCTACCCGAAACCCATCTCCAGCTAGAGAGAGAGCACAGAGTGGGAAGTAAGGAGACTGCTAGGGAGAACCAGGCCCAAACGGGCGGCAGATCCCGGAGCGGGGATAGATCCACCTTTCCCTGCTAAACCTGCCGGTGTGGGGCCCTCAAAGCCCACACCACAACACCACAAAAGCCGCAGCCACGTAGCCACAGTTAGGGCCCATAGCTCACAGGAGGCAAGCAGCTGGAGTGATCTGGTCCAGGCCACAAGCAAACGGCAAACGAAGGGGAGTGAGGCTTCAGCAACTTCCCTGGGTGACCCCCATAGGGACTAAAAGTCGGGGTCACCCCAAACCACCAAGGGCTAAGGAAGGCGAGTTGGTAGTCACCATCAGAAGTCAGCCTGAAGGATACCTGATTCCCGCCTGGTTCATCCCAGCTACGCCCGGGTTACTCACCCTGCCACCTGAAGTGAGTAAAAACCCTGAAAGATATTCTGCCTGTGTGGAGTTATTCTGCGCCTTGTGGTACTACGCACCTACACCGGGTCCTGGGGCTTGCCTCACTCTCAGGAGGCTATTCCAACTAACTGCACTCACCATCAGCCCCAGGCGTCCCTCAACCTGCAGTGGCGGTCCCCACTGACCGCAATACTGAGAGTGGCGTCACGACAAGAAGAAGATCTCCTACCTGTGACAAGATCCAGCTGAGTGGAGTCCCTGAAGGTAATGCACCGACACTGCACCTGTGGGGCTTCACATCTGGCGTCACGAACAGGATAAGGACTAGACCTGTTCAGACAGGTGACCATGTGCCTGGGCGGTCCGCTTGAAAAATTGGAAGCGCCGCCATATTGCCACCATGAAAAGCGCGCTGAAAAACAACAGCAGCCCGCGCTGGGAGAAGTTACCGCCCACGAAGAGGT
Source organism: Anomaloglossus baeobatrachus (assembly GCF_048569485.1). Lineage (NCBI taxonomy): Eukaryota > Metazoa > Chordata > Amphibia > Anura > Aromobatidae > Anomaloglossus > Anomaloglossus baeobatrachus. The sequence continues at coordinate 742,807,199 of NC_134354.1, forward strand.
GTGGCTACCCAGAGATCCCCTGCAGAGTTCTGACCTCGCTTGTGAAGAGAGCGGAAGCGTCCAGAGACGTCGGGACAGAAAGGGAGCCAGAAGCCTGCTGCTGGGAAAGGAGCTGCTGAAGGAGGCAGAGCGGAAACTGAACAGCTTGCTACTAGAGGCAACGACGAGTCCACTGCTGGGAAATCGTACAGAAGAGGGCGCAGAAGAAATGGCGTCTGACCGCAGAAACCCAGAACCGGGCTCCGCTGCCTGGTGGTATCGGGAGCTGGCCCAGTTCTGCGACCGACTGGAGACCCGGGTCGTGGAGCAGATCAGAGAAGAACGCATGGAACTTCTGGAGATGGCTGCCGCGGTTCAGGCCTATGAAGGGAGAGCCGCGCGCCGAGTGCCAGACCGGGCGGTGACGACTCAGACCCCGATGCTGCCACCGATGGGTGAGTCCAGTGATGCCCCTGCCGGCGCGAGTGCCCCGACCCCTGCTGCCACGCCCGCAGTCCCTGAAGAGGCGCCCGGCGCGGCAACGCTGAGCCAGGCCGCAACCACGCCAGGTGCGGCCCGCCAAGCCCCGGCCGCCGCAGCGATGCCCTGCTCGGCCCGCCAAGACCAGGCCGCCGCCATGCAGGGCGCGGCCCGCCAAGACCAGGCCGCCGCCATGCCAGGCGCGGCCCGCCAAGATAAGATTGCATCACCATTTACCCCGGCCTGCAAGGCCAGAGCAGACACCGCTCCCCAGTCCAAAGAGGTCCCTGCTGGAAAGCCCACGCTGGGGGAGGACCCCGCATACTGGCAGCTGAAGACTGACATGGAGGCCAAGTTTCCACAATGGTTGGTGGACCAGTACATACTCCCTCCGCATACCCCCAAGACGACTCCTGCAGCAATCATGCCAAAGAGATCCCTGCCTGGGCCTGCTGAAGAAAGCCCATCCCCAGCACTGCCACCGAAGGAGTGCTCAGAAGAACTAAGGGGGAGGGGAGGCCAGGAAGCTGAGGAGCTGACTCAGGAGCCACCAGCAGTGGATCCATGCCCAGAGCCGGAGATGTTGCCATATTCTCGCTGGGATGAAGAAGACCTAACACCGTCCGCAGAAGAAGATTTACCCAAAAGCCTCACCTGGGAGCTGGTAAGCTGTACCTCGCAGAATCAAGCCCGCAAGACACGGCGCCGTAGCAGAAACCAGTTGTCACCTGCTCCGCCATCCCCAGAGCAAAGAGATGACATAACGGCCAGAGACCTAGAAGAAAAACGGTTCCTGAGAAGAGCCAAAGCCCAGGTCAGAGGACCCCTTTGTAGAGGAATTGTGGAAGACTTTAGCCTGAAGTCAGGATACGGATTCATCGTAGCACCTGGTATGAAAGAAGGCATTTTTGTCAACAGAAGAGACGTTAGAGCTAATTTGCCCAGAGGACATCCTGGAAGGAACCTGCGTACAGGAGACTCCGTACAGTTTACCATGCATCAAGGAGAAAGAGGGTGGTATGCGCTAGACGTAACACCATGTCCTACAGAGAAAGAAACAGATACAGAGAAAGAAACAGATACAGAAGATACAGAGGAAAGAAAAGAAAAGGAACCCATTGATGACCAAGATGAAGAAAAAGGCCGAGAAAGCAGCAGGTGCCGCAGCCCTACAGGCCCAAGCCCTGGTGAGGAGGAATCCACATAAAGTACAGAAAGAAGCATAGAAGTTACCAGTTTGGAAAAAGTTTGTTTTGCAACGTTTTACAAGTTTAAGAATGTGCCCACATAAACTCATGTGAGAAATGAACCTTAAGGCTATGAACTGGCTATAGCCACAAACTCTCGCAGTGTAAATAGTTACACCAGAGGGCACCACCACCACCAGAGTCAGCCTGTTTAGGGGCTTGGCTCGTCTGCAACCAGGGGGCACGTCCGTATATAGGGCCTTGGCTTACCTGCAACCAGAGAGCATGCCTGTTTATGGGGCCTGGCTCTCCACCACAAAGAGGGTACCTGGTCAGCACCAACTGTGGAGGCCGCCTCTACATCCTGCCAGAAGAGGCTGAAGGCGCGGATCCACCAGGCCAGGTATACCCTGAAGACCACCAGCCCATGAAAGCCGCCTCTACATCCTGCCAGAAGTGGCTGAAGGCGCGGCCAACGTGAAAGGGTCTGGGTGGGTTAACGGACTTGTGGGTGGAGGGTGGTGATGTATGGTACCTGGTGCTTTTAAAAATGTTTTACATGTTTTAATGTTTTATGCATTTTAAAATGTTGTCTTGCAGCCCGAGGACGTGCTGGTGATAACTAAGGGGGAATGTGGCGCCCCTGACCTGGTCAGGCACCACTGAGTACTGCACCCATGCTGGGGACAGTACAATACAGGTAATCCAGAAGGCTGACCGAGGTGTGACTACACAGGCGCATAGTGATCAGGTCTCACACATGTACCTATGAGAGGACCCCTGGGGATCCCAGGAGGGGGAAAAGCCTTCACCTCCACTGGAATAGTGGAGGGGGCCAAAAGCCTCCATCTCCTCTCAAGGGGTGTGGTAAGAGAGTCTGGTTGCTAGGTGGCGTAGGCAGGCACAAAAGGGAAAAGAGAAGGAGGAGTAAACAGTCTGCAGCAGAGTGTGGAGGAGTGAGGAGCAGGAAAGTGAGGCTCTGACAGGAGCAGCAGCAGTGAAGGTCCCAGATGTGAGCCGGTTCAGAGCAGAGTCCAGGGAGCTCCGAGGAGAGCTGACCCCTTCCCCTGGGCTGTTGCAGTCTGACAGCGTCCGCGCAGTGGCTACCGACGGGGGAGAACGGTCACCTAGGAGGGCTACCCGAAACCCATCTCCAGCTAGAGAGAGAGCACAGAGTGGGAAGTAAGGAGACTGCTAGGGAGAACCAGGCCCAAACGGGCGGCAGATCCCGGAGCGGGGATAGATCCACCTTTCCCTGCTAAACCTGCCAGTGTGGGGCCCTCAAAGCCCACACCACAACACCACAAAAGCCGCAGCCACGTAGCCACAGTTAGGGCCCATAGCTCACAGGAGGCAAGCAGCTGGAGTGATCTGGTCCAGGCCACAAGCAAACGGCAAACGAAGGGGAGTGAGGCTTCAGCAACTTCCCTGGGTGACCCCCATAGGGACTAAAAGTCGGGGTCACCCCAAACCACCAAGGGCTAAGGAAGGCGAGTTGGTAGTCACCATCAGAAGTCAGCCTGAAGGATACCTGATTCCCGCCTGGTTCATCCCAGCTACGCCCGGGTTACTCACCCTGCCACCTGAAGTGAGTAAAAACCCTGAAAGACATTCTGCCTGTGTGGAGTTATTCTGCGCCTTGTGGTACTACGCACCTACACCGGGTCCTGGGGCTTGCCTCACTCTCAGGAGGCTATTCCAACTAACTGCACTCACCATCAGCCCCAGGCGTCCCTCAACCTGCAGTGGCGGTCCCCACTGACCGCAATACTGAGAGTGGCGTCACGACAAGAAGAAGATCTCCTACCTGTGACAAGATCCAGCTGAGTGGAGTCCCTGAAGGTAATGCACCGACACTGCACCTGTGGGGCTTCACATAACCGCTGCTGTATAGTCTTTCCACTGGGGCTGATGTGATGGCAGCCTGGATGTTGTGCCTTCCGCAAGTAGGGCCGGGGCCCCAGGGAATAGGTGACAGTTAGGCGTGGAAAGAAAGGTAGGCCACACGAGGGGTTGCTGTGTAACTGGTACTCTTTACTCACAGTAGATGGTAACTGGTACCCGGAGGAAGGCTGGTATTTACCTCTGGTTCCCTTAGTCCCAGTGCCGGTTGATGACCTGGTGGCTTCTTTCCCCTGCACCTTTCTCAAGTTGGAGGAACCCCATGGCTTGGAGCGTCTCGGGGTCCCTCCTGTTTTTTTCTCAGTCTCTGGTCCGTACGGCGGAAGTGTAAACCCTGCAGGGTCGGTGTTCCATTCTGATCCCTGGTTCTCCCGTTACTGCTGATGCCCCCGGACTTCTAAGGTCAGTGTGGTCCTGGATGGTTCCCTCACTGTGCAGATTTTATCAGGTCTGCTTGGAGCTTTTTGCGTGACCTAGAGCTCTGTACCCCTGAACTGCTATGGTTCAGGGAGTACTTCAAAGTACTCCACCGGCAACGACACGCCTGGGCCCTCAGGTCACTGACACAGTCCGGTGTCAGAGCAGTTACGTCCGTGTCCTCTCACTTCCACTTACTAACTCCAACTGTCTGTGTGTCCCCTCCCACCTGGTTGTTGTCTAGCGGACTGGATCGGCTCGACCCCTGGGTGGCCACCATTGGGTCCAAGTCTAGTCTGTCACCAGTCTGTGTGGATGGGGGAAAAGTGGGATTATAATGTGTTTTGCTCTTACCGGCACTGGTCTTCCAGGTTCCTGGGGGTAGGCCCTGCATGTTTGGCAGGATGCAGTACCTTGTAGTGCCCTGATGGGTTCATGGCCACTACACAAGTTACCAAATTAGTAAATTGAGTCCACCTGTGTGTGCTCACGATATCTTTTTCAGGAAGATTATATTATTGAAATAGCACTTCAAAGCCACCGCAAAAAAATTATCACACTGAAAAGTAAAAATTACATTGATGTGCACATGTTCAGTCTTTTATAAGTTTTTTTTAACTGCTTCTAGGTTCTGAAACCGTGAAGGACCTGCCACATTAAGCTACAGTAAATTCTTCAGCAAAGCCGCTTCAGGAAATAGACTGTCGATCTCTTCCTGAAGCGGCTTTACCTTTAAGAACTCAGCGGAAAAAAGATGCCATGTGCACATAACCTTATGGGGTAATTGAAAATGATTTTACACATAAAACCTGACTGCACTTCAAAAACTGTAATGTCAACAGGTGCATAACTGAACATGACATAAAATTACATAAAAGAGATAGTTTGCACTCTGTAAGAATGTAAGAATATAAACATGCATTACTTCTAAAGAAAATCTAGGAAAAATTGAGATATTTAGCACACAAAAACGGCCATTTTTATATCTGCCGAGTTTCCATATCACGGCATATCTCGTAACTGGGTACCTACTTTGAAAACGGCTGTTTTTGTATGCTAAATATCTCAATTTTTCCTAGATTTTCTAGAATGCATATCTATATTCTTACATTCATGGTTTTCTTGGTTTAGTATTTCAGAGTGCAAACTGTCTTTTTTTTTTGTCATTTTATGCACCTGTTCACACTGCAGTTTTGGGAGTACCGTCAGGTTTTTTTGTCTAGATTAATGGGGTCATGCCTTCTGACCGTGCACCCCTCCCCCACTAGCCACAGGTGATTTTATTCTCTATAGCAGGCTCCTACTTGCCCATACACAGGAGGTTTTTAAACCCAGAAAGAGGCTTCAGTTCAGAGTAGGTACCCAGTATATGAGGTACGCCTTGACGTGGCTACTGGGCAGATATAAAAATGGCCTTTTTTGTATGCTAAAATATCTCAATTTTTCCTAGATTTTCTTTAGCAGTAATATCTACATTCATGGGTCTCATGTTTTAGCATTTCAGAGTGCAAACTGTCTTTTTTTTTTTCAAAATGAGTCTACATAACCAAGCACCTGCCTTAAAGGGGTTGTCCTGTGAACAAATAAACACCCAAACAGTGACCACATTCTGATTATATAAGGTATATTGATGACTTAATTCATTGAATGACATTTGAACTCATCAGCATCTGAGCTGTTTATTAATTTGCTTAAACAAGTTTTCCCACAAACTAAGTTCATTTTAATCAATAGGTCTTAGAATAATATTAATTTCTACAATTCATTGTGTTAAAAAAATTCTCCTATGCTGGGATAATCTTATATACAGTGTGTCCACCCATATCGTGTCCACCGCCATTAACTTGAGAACGCAGCTATAGGCATAAAAGTGGTGTCTAGGTATAGTAAAGTAGCCATGCGCTACACAATGAAACCACCTATAGCGCCACCAGGTGGAAAACAACGGAGTTAGCATTTTTATCTCGAATACGGAACGAGATAGAGAAAAAAAGTGAAATACAAAGTTGTAGGGCATCATCAATTCAATACGAATCGACACCTTGCATACAGAAATGGTATGATATGACACCCATGACCCCCCCAAAACATTGAATGCTGGTCACGCATATGGCGCTCATTTAACTTTGATGCTCAAAGTGGCCCCCGTCAGCTGCAATGCACATCTGGACTCTGGACAGCATACTGTATCTTGCTGCACGTTGTGCAATATGGGAGGTGACACGTTTGCACAAGCTTCTGTGATACGTCGTCATAGGTCCTGCAATGTTGGTGGAGGGGTCGCATACACCTGCTGTTTGATGTGACTTCACAGAAAGAAGTCCAATGGGGTCAGGTCAGGTGAGCATGGAGGCCACTCCTCGCAACCACCATACCCAATGACTTGTACGAAGGTCTCCATGAGGTATCGCTTCACGTCCTCAGCCTTGTGAGTTTTACACGTTCTAATCATAGCATTTCTGTATGCAAGGTGTCGATTCATATTGAACCGATGATGCCCTACAACTTTGTAATTCACTTTTTTTCTCTATCTTGTTCCGTTTTTGAGATAAAAATGCTAACTCCGTTGTTTTCCACCAGGTGGTGCTATAAGTTTCATTGCGTAGCGCATGGCTACTTTACTAGACCTAGACACCACTTCTATGCCTATAGCTGCTGCCGTTCTCAAGTTAATGGCTAGGAAGGAAACAAAAGAGTATACAGAAATTACAGCATGGAATCGAAGATGATTCTTTGTGTGAGGTAAAACATATTTAAAATCAGTCAGGGAAATGTTTCACCTCACAGAAAGCACAAGCTATTATCCCATGGTGCCTTGACTGTAAACTCTCTTTTGCTTCTTCACCTGCCCAGGAGATGTGGTGTGATCAAACTATTTGCCTGCATGGTCAGACATGGCCATTACACAGTACACAACAGGGTACATTTATAAGATTATGTCAGCACAGGAACATAGTTTTAACACATCCCATTCTGGAGCTTATTATTATTCCAAGTCCTTTTGATTAAAGTATTCTTTGTTCATGGCACAACCCCCTTAAGGATGAAAAATAACAATGTGTTTACCAATGTGACTAAAGCTTCATCAATGCACGTTGGATAAATGGTCAATGGCGCATGGTTGTGAAACCAAATCGTACAGCAATCAGATAGAGCTTAGCCCACATATGGCCAACTGCTGCATATGAATTCACTCTAAGGGGTACTTTACATGCTGCGACATCGCTACCGATATATCGTTGGGGTCACGTCGTTAGTGACGCACATCCGGCGCCGGTAGCAACATCGCAGCATGTAACACTAATGAGCGACGATCAACAATCGCAAAAACGTTCTAAAACGGTGATCGTTGACACGTCGTTCATTTCCTTAATATCGCTGCTGCCACCGGTACGATGTTGTGTGGCACCGCGGGAGCGACGAACATCTCTTTACCTGCATCCACCAGCAATGCGGAAGGAAGGAGGTGGGCGGCATGTTCCGGCCGCTCATCTCCGCCCTTCCGCTTCTATTGACCGGCCGCTTAGTGACGCCGCAGTGACATCGCTATGATGCCATACGCACCACCCCCTTGAGGAAGGGATTGTTCGGCGGTCACAGTGACGTCGCTGACCAGGTATGTTCGTGTGACGCTGCCGTAGCGATAATGTTTGCTACGGCAGTGATCACCAAATGTCGCACATACGACGGGGGCGGGTGCTATCGCGCTCGACATCGCTAGCAATCGCTAGTGATGTCCCAGCGTGTAAAGTACCCCTAAGAGTTCACTTATTACTGAGTTAAAACTACAGAGTTGGATGAGAATATGGAAACAGCCACAAATATTTGTATCCACAAATCTATAATAAGAGTTATAGGATTGATGTAGCACAATGAGGGTAATTGAGTATTCTCTCATCTGTAGAATAAGCTTATACTTACAGAAAAGGCCCAGCATGGAAATAGACGTACAATGTTATGGCACAAACTGACTGGCTTGGTGACCAGAAGAGTGTGGTCTTCGGCATGTTTCCACTCTACAGCCATCAACAGTGAGGAGGACAAAACTAGCATGCACTTGCTATTCAAGCATTATTCCCAAAATACCATGCTGTATAGGTATAGACATCAAATACAATTAGTTTTTAGCGGTGATCGTCAATTGGTGGTTACAATTACAAACTTCAGGTTTCCCCACCAACAGCTTCTTTTGAGTCGGACATATTAAACGGTTGGAGAGTCATAAATTGGAGCACACTTGTCTACAATAATCAACAACGAAGACATGGGAAACATAAGGTCATCAGAGCTCATTGGTATTCGGAAATTACTGACAAAGATCAAGTAGTCAAGAAACATCTACATACAACTAAAATGATTTTGGACAACTAAAATTGGGAAAAGAGAAGGCAAGCTCCTACTTCTGAAGCAATAGTCCCCACTATGTTACCAGATGGTGTGAGTTTCGTAAAGACATTGCCCCTTGAAGAAATTTTATTAAAAAATAACAACCAGATGAGCCCAGCGGATCACCATGGGTTCTATTGAACATGGGACATGGGACACCCAACTGTGATGGAATTATATTGACCCAATATGGACAGTGATTGCTTTGCTGAGAAAACCTATCAAATCTGCCTGCCATCACAATAATCTGGATAATTTACAAAATGATTGGGCAGACACTTGGCAAATGAGAAGAAATGCACCTAGGACAGAGTAACCCTATAACTGTGTATACATTAAATGGAAGTAAACTCAGGACTACAAAACAGGAGAAGGACTTGGGTATTCTGATTACAAATAAGCTGAGCAGCAGCACTCAATGTCAAGCAGCAGCTGCAAAAGCAAACAAGATTTTAGGGTGGATAAAAAAATAGATTAAATCCCAGGATCCCAACGTATGGTTACCCCTTTATAAATCATAAATTTAGAATAGTTTTAGGTTCCACATTTTATAAAGGACATTTAGAAGTTAGAGTTCATTCAAAGGCAGCAACTAGATTATTACAAGGAATGGAGGCCGCCCATGGAGGTTGAAAAAGTTGGATCTGTTTAGCTTACAAAAGACGTCTCAGAGGAGATGTCATTTATATGTATAAATACATGTGAGGTCAATATAAAGGACTGGCACATGACTTATTTCTTCCAAAGACAATACTAAGGACCAGGGGGCACTCACTGCAAGTGGATGAAAGGCGATTCCAGCAGCTAAATAGGAAAGGGTTCTTTACAGTTAGAGCAGTCAGACTGTGGAATGCCGACCACAAGAGGTAGTAATAGCAGATACTATAACAGCTTTTATATCAGGGCTGGATGATTTCCTCAGTACACACAACATTGTTGGTTATAAGTGACTAAAGGCCGCTTTACACGCTGCGATATCGGTACCGTTATCGCTAGCGTGCGTTCCCGCCCCCATCTGTTGTGCGACACGAGAAAATCGCTGCCCGTGCCGCACAACATCGCCCAGACCCGTCACACATACTTACCTGCCTAGTGACGTCGCTGTGTCCGGCGATCTGCCTCCTTTCTAAGGGGGCGGTTCGTTCAGCGTCACAGCGACTTCAAAGTAGCGTCACTGAACCGCCGCCCAATAGAAGCGGAGGGGCGGAGATGAGCGGGACGAAACATCCCGCCCACCTCCTTTCTTCCGCATAGCGGCCGGGAGGCAGGTAAGGAGAGGTTCCTCGTTCCTGCGGCGTCACAGGGAGCGATGTGTGCTGCCGCAGGAACGAGGAACAACTTCGTTACTGCTGCAATAACGATTTTTGAGAATGGACCCCCATGTCACCGATGAGCGATTTTGCACGTTTTTGCGACGATGCAAAATCGCTCATCGGTGTCACACGCAACAAAATCGCTAATACGGCCGGATGTGCATCACAAATTACGTGACCCCGACGACTCCGCATTAGCGATGTCGTAGCTTGTAAAGCCCCCTTTAGTGACAAAATATAGAATTGGTGAGAGAAGATTGAACTAGATGGACCAAGGGCTTTTTTTAACCTATGTAATATGTGACTATGTCTTTATGTCTTTATCAATGTCATATTCTAATTTTGCTAAATACTCATCCAGCAAAATTAGAATATGGCAGTAGTGTGGTACTTAATACTTAACTTGGGATAACTGAGAACTTCAAGAATCAACCCAATTTCACTTTAATTCCCAGTGTATTTTCTTGAGACACCCAATATAATCAAGCACGTAACTATCAGAACTCCCATCAAATCGATGAACATAAATCGTTTCATTCGTGTCTGAGCAGCATGATTGTCACATTGTAATATTTTACATTCCTGTCATCATACACATTAGTTAAATCCACCTGAAAATAAACTTTCCATAGCTCCAAGATAAATAGCTAAGACCAGAACCACCTTTATCAAAAAATTCTCAACATTCACAGAACACCGCAGTGTCACGTCTCCTGTCTTTTGTTGCTAAAAACATAATATTTAGCATAGCAAAAATATTTGATAGGATAAATGATTCAATGTAAGACAGGATAAGTTGTTCCTATAGTCTGATTGGTAGTGGTTAGGGCTGAGCGGATCCGGACTGTAACAGTCCGGATCCGCGCGGTTTCAGTGCTATATCTGTGCTGGACCTGGGCTTGGGATTCGGGGTGCATGATCCGGATTCGGCAATTAATAAAAATAAAAAAAAACAGAAATAAATGAGCATTTCATACTTGCCGAGACTCAGTGTCATGGCGGCACACTGCTTCCGGGTCGCGCATTCACTTCCTGTACTGTGTGCCCACAATCACACAGCTTTCCGTGCTTTCCCCGCCCACCGGACGTCCTCTCATCTGTGATTGGTTGCAGGCTGACGCGCCCCCCAGCCTGTGACAGTCTCTGCTGCAGTCATCGCTTATTGCGGCTCAGTAATAGGCTGCACTCAGAGCGGGCAGTCGTGCTCTATGGCTGCTCACTCTGACATGTAGCAGAGCTGGATGTGTCGCCGTGGGATGTCGTGTGGATTACGCCGGACCTGGAGGGTTGTGTTGGGGTTAATAAAGTGGTGAAGGAGGGGGCGTTTGTATTTTATTCCAAATAAAGGATTTTTCTCTGTGGCTTGTTTATTTACTGTTATTTACAGGTTTGTGATGCAGGTATCTGATAGACGCCTGTGCCATCACAAACCTAGGGCTTAGTAGCAGCTGTGCGCTGTTATTAACCCTTGCTATTACCACGATTGGCACCGCATCACGGCACCGGGAAGAGCCGGTAATGCACTGGGATTGTCACATCTAATAGATGCGGCAATACCGGGCAGCTGCGGTCTGAGAATATACCAGCCCCCAGCCAGCATTATCATGGCCTGGGTTGAAAACTGGGGGGTCCCGCACGTTGGATTTTGTTTTTAATTATTTATTTAAATGAAAAAAAAGCCGCATGCGAGGGACTTCCGTGAGTCTGACATCGCAGCACAGCCGCACACTTCTGACAGGAGCGTGCATGTGTTTCTAGGTACATGCATGCTCATGCTTAGAGAACAGGAGGCTGTTGTGGATGATGTCATGCTTGGCAGACCCGCACAAGTCTGACATCACTGGCACCGCAGCACTCTTCTGACAGGAGCATAAATGTGTTTCTAGGTACATGCACGCTCATATTCAGAGAACGGCAGGCTGTAAAAAGAAAAAAAATTCCTGCCAGCAGGTGGAAATTTGGTGCTGAAATCTGGTGCAGGCGATTTCAGCACCAAATGTGCACCTTCTAGCAAAAAAATGCGGAAAAATAACCGCGGCAAAAGCCACAGCAAAAACAATGCGTCAAAAGACTGCAGTTTTTTTGCCAGGAGGTGTAGATTGGATGCAGGAATATGGTGTAAAAATTTCAGCACCAAATTTGCATCCCTTGGCCCAAAAAAAAAAATAAATTCTGCCAGCAAGTGGAAATTTGGTGCTGAAAGCTAGTGCAGATGACTCCAGCACCAAATGTGCACCTCCTAGTAAAAAAATGCGGCAAAAATCACGGAAAAATAACCGCGGCAAAAAAATGTGTCAAAACACCTTGTTTTTTTGCCAGGAGGTGTAGATTGGATGCAGGAATATGGTGTAAAAATTTGAGCACAAAATGTGCATCTCTTGGCCAAAAAAACTGTGATTTTTCTGCTAGGAGATGCAGGTCTGTGAACTCAGTGACCTCCACCTGAGGTCAGGTTGCCTGCGATAACAGATGAAGGACCGTGGGATTCTCCAGCTGTGACCGCAAATGACCTGAGTGATGTCACCGCTCAATGCGCAGCTCATTCATTCTCTGAAGCTCACAGAGAGCGGTTGGTCATGCCTCTCTCTGTGATATTCAGATGTAGCAGAGCTGAAGCGGCGTGGGACCTGATGTGGATTACGTCTGAGCTGCAGGGTGTTGGGGGTTAATAAAGAGGTGAAGGAGGAGTGTTTGTATTTTATTCCAAATAAAGGATTTTTCTCTGTGTTTGTCTTTATTTACATTCACTTACAGGTTTGTGATGCAGGTATCTGATAGAAACCTGTGCCATCACAAACCTAGGGTTTAGTAGCAGCTGTGTGCTGTTATTAACCCCTGCTATTACCCCAATTGGCACCGCACCAGGCCAACAGGAAGAGCCGGTATTACACCGGGATTGTGACATCTAATAGATGTGGCAATACCGGGAGGCTGCTGGCTGGAATACCAACTCCCACCCGCGTTATCTTGACTGGGAATGAAGATTAGGGGGAACCGCATGTCGTTTTTTTTTTTAATTACTTATTTAAATAAAAAAAAAAAGCCGCATGCGGTTTCAACGCAGTCACACATGCCCTCGAGGGACTCGCGCAAATCTGCCATGGCATCACCCAGTAGTTTCGCACGTGTGACTGGACACACAGCACAGATACAGCCCGACAGCTGGGGCTGCAGCCGTGAGCTATATCCGTGCTGCCGATTGTTTATTTCTTACCACCATGCTGACCGGCAGACACTTGCACTGCTTTCACCGCCCACCGGCCACTCTGGTGCCTGTGATTGGCTGTAGTCAGCTGACACTCAGGGTGGTGGTGCGTCTAGTTGCAACCAATTACACGCTTCGGTGGGCGGGGAAAACAATGAATATTGAATTGTCGGCTCCGTAAGGGAAAAGCGTGAGCCGGAAGGAGTGTGCCGCCATGACAGTGCCTCGGTGAGTATGCCGCGCTCGCTCCTACCCCTCTATCCCCTCCACAAACATTTTTAACCTCTGGATTCCGGTCCCCATTGACTTATATGGGCACTGGATTCCGGAGCTGATCGGACTCTTTTTAAAATCTGGCAGTGATCCGTCGGTACCAGATTTTTGGCTGCTCGATCAACTCTAGTAGTGGTCCATGCTCTGAGACCCTTTGGATTTTGATAAGGAAGGGGCTATAGGTCTCTTCTGCATTTCTCCTGTTCCCTTACCTACCCATTGTGCAGAGAATTTCAGCACAGCCCCATATACAAAAAAGGAAACCTGTCACATGTAAAAAAACACCATTAACCTGCAGACATGGGGTTAATCTGCAGGTTAATAGTGTTTGAAACTTGTGTGACGACATGGACTCCGTCAGTGCCTAGCATGGCTTAAGTTTCTTAAAATTGAGCCAGACATGATGATAGTTTGTTTATAAACAGGGGATAAGCTCCTCATTGTTTCTACAATATTAGGAGTCTAGTGTTAAAGTTCTTGTTGACTCATGTAATTGCCTTGGCCAGGGAAGGCCAGATACCAAGACAAATCAATTATGTGAACCTCCCATTTTATTACTATGTGTATTGCTAGATGCGATGTTGTGACGCCCTGGCAAAGCCAGGTTGTCACAGAAAGAGTTAATCCTCCTTGGTAATCTGATCTCACACCGGTGCAGCAGGACAAACCACAGCCCCCAGTGTAAGAGAAAAGCAGAGCAGAGGGGAGGGGCTGGAGCAGAGCGTTTGGAGAGGCAGACAGAAGAGGAGTCTGGAGTTGTAGCTCCCAGGCTGATAGTGAAGCGTGCTCCGAGAGGGCCGGGACAGGCTGTGAGTGAGGAAGGGGCCAGAGGTAGCCGGGCAGGGTAGTGGCCCCCCGGTACCTGGGTGACCCGGATCACTGCAGGGGGGGTGGACTCCCCGTTCCTGGCTGAGGAGAAGGAGAAAGAGAGTGGAGAGAAAGGCACCTGGCTGCAGGGAAAGAACAACAGGAGCTGCTGCACCATGTGTGGGACACTAACACCCCGTACCGAAGGCTGCGGACACCGGCAATTCCTAGTTTACCAGTGACTCTGTGTGGAATACTTGTGAGTACGCCCGTGCCCTCGGGCACAACACCGCAGCACTGCGCCCTGATCCCTGCTTACCCCATCACCGGGCCCCGGGATAACCAACCCCCTACCCACAAAGGGGAGGACTAACATCTAGCTGCTCCATACCATCGCTCCTGGGATCCCCATAAAGAGCAGCGGTGGTGTCCACAATCACCACAACCGTGGGTGGCGTCACGGACAATCTCCCTTAACAAACCACCTTTTACTGTGGAGCCTGGGATCACAGACCGGGTCACGCTACCGTGATACCCACAGGAGTGACTCTGTGGCCCGGATCTGAGTACCCCCTGGTCCTCGGGCGACACAATGTAACTTAGCTGTCTCTCCCTCATACAGTTAGGTCCAGAAATATTTGGACAGTGACACAAGTTTTGTTATTTTAGCTGTTTACAAAAACATGTTCAGAAATACAATTATACATATATATATAATATGGGCTGAAAGTGCACACTCCCAGCTGCAATATGAGAGTTTTCACATCCAAATCGGAGAAAGGGTTTAGGAATCATAGCTCTGTAATGCATAGCCTCCTCTTTTTCAAGGGACCAAAAGTAATTGGACAAGGGACTCTAAGGGCTGCAATTAACTCTGAAGGCGTCTCCCTCGTTAACCTGTAATCAATGAAGTAGTTAAAAGGTCTGGGGTTGATTACAGGTGTGTGGTTTTGCATTTGGAAGTTGTTGCTGTGACCAGACAACATGCGGTCTAAGGAACTCTCAATTGAGGTGAAGCAGAACATCCTGAGGCTGAAAAAAAAGAAAAAATCCATCAGAGAGATAGCAGACATGCTTGGAATAGCAAAATCAACAGTCGGGTACATTCTGAGAAAAAAGGAATTGACTGGTGAGCTTGGGAACTCAAAAAGGCCTGGGCGTCCACGGATGACAACAGTGGTGGATGATCGCCGCATACTTTCTTTGGTGAAGAAGAACCCGTTCACAACATCAACTGAAGTCCAGAACACTCTCAGTGAAGTAGGTGTATCTGTCTCTAAGTCAACAGTAAAGAGAAGACTCCATGAAAGTAAATACAAAGGGTTCACATCTAGATGCAAACCATTCATCAATTCCAAAAATAGACAGGCCAGAGTTAAATTTGCTGAAAAACACCTCATGAAGCCAGCTCAGTTCTGGAAAAGTATTCTATGGACAGATGAGACAAAGATCAACCTGTACCAGAATGATGGGAAGAAAAAAGTTTGGAGAAGAAAGGGAACGGCACATGATCCAAGGCACACCACATCCTCTGTAAAACATGGTGGAGGCAACGTGATGGCATGGGCATGCATGGCTTTCAATGGCACTGGGTCACTTGTGTTTATTGATGACATAACAGCAGACAAGAGTAGCCGGATGAATTCTGGGATATACTTTCAGCCCAGATTCAGCCAAATGCTGCAAAGTTGATCGGACGGCGCTTCATAGGACAGATGGACAATGACCCCAAGCATACAGCCAAAGCTACCCAGGAGTTCATGAGTGCAAAAAAATGGAACATTCTGCAATGGCCAAGTCAATCACCAGATCTTAACCCAATTGAGCATGCATTTCACTTGCTCAAATCCAGACTTAAGACGGAAAGACCCACAAACAAGCAAGACCTGAAGGCTGTGGCTGTAAAGGCCTGGCAAAGCATTAAGAAGGAGGAAACCCAGCGTTTGGTGATGTCCATTGGTTCCAGACTTAAGGCAGTGATTGCCTCCAAAGGATTCGCAACAAAATATTGAAAATAAAAATATTTTGTTTGGGTTTGGTTTATTTGTCCAATTACTTTTGACCTCCTAAAATGTGGCGTGTTTGTAAAGAAATGTGTACAATTCCTACAATTTCTATCAGATATTTTTGTTCAAACCTTCAAATTAAACGTTACAATCTGCACTTGAATTCTGTTGTAGAGATTTCCTTTCAAATCCAATGTGGTGGCATGCAGAGCCCAACTCGCGAAAATTGTGTCACTGTCCAAATATTTCTGGACCTAACTGTATCTGCCTGAGACCTTTTGTATATGGATTGAAATCTAGCCAATAAGAGCCCAGTCTTATCCACCAATTGTGAAGACCCCAATGGTCTTAATGGAGAGCTCAGGGGTATAAGAAGGAGGACTCTCCATTGCCCGGCTAGACTATTGCTACATGATACCAATCTAGGATCTGCGGATCCGATTGGTAAGCCATAACCGAACCTGGATTATAATACTACATGGACTTCAGCATCGAATGCAAGGATTTGGCTGAGATATCAAGGACTACCGAAGGAAGGAATCCAGCTTGGAACAAACCAGTCACCTGACTACAGACTTTGTGGTCCTCAGCCAGCTTTCTAAATCTAGCATTATTCCATTCTCGGTGGCTGCCCGCCGAAAGCGGGGTGCTACTGGTTTGGAGTAAGTAGCCCTGGAAGCTCTGAGGCACGGACATTCTAATCCCTGGTAAGCCAGCGGAAGGGTGAGAAACTGTTGCCGGTTACATTTTGTGGTTTTGCTGGTTATGTGCCATATGCCGTTAATTGTTTGGCGATCCAATAAAGTCTTAAAATTGTGATTCCCTCACCCTGTGTTGTCTGAGTAGTATTCTGCCCATGGTAAAGGAGGTCGGTCGTTCAGTTGGGATGAGCCCTGGGCCATGCTGTCTTTCTAAAGGCGGCCGGGTCAGTGGAAGAGAGCATCCACTGACCACCGTGTCTCCACAACTTGCTCGGCCCCTGCACATTAAACTGTGCTGCTCAGAGGAAAAGAACTTTAATCCTCCTGGCAGAATTCAAGTTTACATCATGGGGGGCGGCACTGGCATGGGTTCAGTCACCACTCTGTGTATGGCGCTTAGGGGCTGAATTCACACCCCCAGCACTGACTGACAGCTGGGTCTAATGCTCAGTGGCTGTCAGTCAGTGCTGTAACAGCCGGCAGTCTCCATTGATAGAGTTGTGACTGAACATACACCGGCGGCGCCCCGTGAATAAAACCTGAACGCTGCAGGAAGGATTAAAGTTCTTTTCCTACCAGCATCGGGGTTTAATGTGCAAGTGCTGGGCAGGTTTCAAACGCTATTATCCTGTCTATGGAGAATTGCAGCTGTAACCGCGCCCCACACCACACACTGGTGACTGAATCCACTCCGACTCTGCATCCCATAATTTAAACCTGAACACTGCTGGGGGATTAAAGTTATTTTCCTCCCAGCAGCAGGGCTTAATGTGCAGGCGCCGGGCAGGTTTAAAATGATATCAACCTCCAGATGACACCCATATCTGCAGGTTAATAGCATTTTTATACGTGACAGGTTCCCTTTAACAGATCTTGTGTACATCAACAAAGGCTGTAATACTAGCTGAATAATGTATAACAAATCTGCAAGAGTTACATACAATTTTGTAGTGGAATTTGGCAAAATGTTGCCACAGATTTCACTCCATGCATTGCAAAGGGGTTAAATATGCAGTAAAATCTGTAGTATAAATTGACTTACTGTAGATTTAAAGTAAAATGTCATTATGTGTACAGGGGGAATAGGTTTTTACTCAGCTGTTCAGGTTCTAGCACTGAGTACTGTCAACCGGTGAAATCTCTCAACTCAGGCGGCAGGATGCTGCATTAGTATTCAGGCAGATGGCGTTCCGGTTCTATATAACTCCACTGCTATTCTGAGATCAGGGCTGCTATTCCAAGTCTATATCAGTAATTATTGTGACAGCTCTGCTACATCAGTCATCACTATTTCAGCTGTCACATCAGTCATCACTATTTCAGCTGTCACATCAGTCATCACTTGGCCAGATCTACATTAGCCCTCGGTGGGTCAGCTGTCACATCGTTTTCACTGTGCAAGTTCTGCCACATCAGCCATTGCTGTGTTCAGCACTGTTACAACACTCAGCAGTGTGGCAGTTCTGCTACATCAGCCATTTCGGTGACCGCTTTGCCCCATCAGTCATAGTCTAAGGAAATGGAAATGTTACCCACACGCCCAGGAAGAAAATTTTATGTTGTGCAATGCACTGTTTTAAATGTGGTTTTATGTGTTTGGTAAATAATATGGTAAAGCACATACAGGGTTAACAGTGGCGATTACCCAGGATGGGAGGAGATACATGGACGGACAGCGAGCAGCTTCCTGGTAAGAGGGAGATAGGGCCTGATATCCAGAAAAGAAGGACCTAGGGTCTAACCAGTGGCAGACCTGTATGTAAAAGCGTGTTGTTGTGCAGAGAAAAGGGAGAGCCAGACATCAGACAATACGTCCTGAGGACCAAGGAAACATGACGATATACGTGATAGACACAACATCCAATAAACTGGAGTATTCAATAGACTGAAACGCAGGCCAGTGAGGCCAATTAAACTTTATGAAAAGAAATTCAGGGCATGTACTGTAGAAGGCCCATGTAAAGGAGGACAGAAAGATGGGACTTGTATCAGCAGGATGGTAGTAAACAGTTGATTATGGCGGAAAGGAACCAAATTGTGTATATCAGAAGGAATTCATGGTCATATTAAGACATAGATTCTCCTATGGCGAACAGTGGACTTTCAAGGTGTTAGTGAGGAGTCTTATACACATATCCTAAGGAGTGTGGTCCTCATTAGTCAGTTGGGAACTGAGAGAATAAAATTACGACATATTTGTAATTATTTTATAGTAGTTTTATAGGAACAAAAAAATCTGACTATTTCTTCACCTTTACATTGCAGAGACATAAAGACAAATCTGCACATAGCTGTCTATCCCTATGTAGCTGAATAATCTGTTTGGGGGTTCCCTGCCTGCACCACAGTTGAAGATTACCAAATCCTCCTGTATCTCTCAGTCTGGACAGTGGCTCATTGGTAGAACTGCTGCCTACAGGCAAGAAGTTCATGCGTTCGAGGCTTGGGAGACCAGACTAGAGAATATTTAGGTTTATGTGCTGCAGAAATACTACCCCCCCCCTCAATAAAAAAGGGGCTACATAGCCAGCAAGGGAGAGGTGAGAGGAAGCCGGGACAAAAACCCTCAAATTGGGACAGCGGGACTGAGCTCTGAAATTGAGACAGTCCAGCTGAATTCCTGCTGGTTGGGAGCTATGGGTTTGTGACTGACGGTCATGTTGCCTGACAGCCGGCTCCCCACTGCCTAACTGCAACCCAGAAAAGGTAGAGATGCTCTGTGACGTGAGCAGCTGAACTGCCGGCAGGAGGTGACCGCTCTAAGTCGGCGTCGGGTACAACAGTTTGTTTTTAGACCCATTTAAAAAAAAAAAATCAAACCATCCTGGACAACCCCTTTAATTATAATATTCCAAAACTTTAAGCTAGTCTGTGGTAGGACACAATACGTATCCTATAATCTGGTTTATATAAAATATACTACAAGAATCCTATTAAAACAAGCAGCTGGTGCTCTGAGAGCTCTGAAAAATGACAGGTTAATATATGTGTTTATGACCCGATGAGCAGATGAGAACAATGCTTTCACTGAAGTTATGGGAGAGATCTTATCACGAAGGTCATGAGACTTGACCTCAGTGACTGCAGATCCGAGCGGTTCCTGTAGAACTTTTGGTAAAGACAGTTACATAATACATGATGGTAACCATATGAGGAACGTATTTACTAAAAGCCAAGATGAAATATAACTTAAATTCCCAATTAATGACTAACTATTTTAACTAGTAACAAATGGATATACAGGGCCATATGTATAAAGGCTGGTAGATACTTTACACTGTTGACTTTTTGTAAGAAACTGGAATAAAATGGGAGATGCTATGGAAATGAGGACATGAGGTGGTGAGAATGAAGAGGGGTTTTGTACACCCGTTGTCTTGCTACCTTTTCCATACTTTAATTAAGACTGGTTTCAGACGTCCGTGTTTCAGGTACGTGTGACATCCGTTTTTAACATGGATGTCACGTGTACCCATGTTATTATTTGCTGTTACTCACACGTCCGTGTTTTCACACGGACTGTGTGACCTCTCATGACCCCGCACGCACACACGCAGACATGTCCGTTTTTAGTCTGGCAGCACAAGTGTCACACGGATCGCACACTGATGTGATCCGTGTGACATCAGTGTGACACGTACCGGAGAAAACAGGGGTCTTTTTAATAAAAATATTTTCTATATTTACCTGTATCCAGCAATGCTGTCTCCGGCTCTGCTGCCTCCCGCTCCTAACCACCGCTCATTATACTCACTGAATATTCACTGAACTGAAGAGCTGGAAGCAGGAGCATCGCGGGGACTTCAGTGCCGGGGACCGCATCGCTGGGTGAGTATATAGCAGAGAGTGTGTGTGTGTGTGTGTGTGTTCAGTGTATACATGCATGTGTGCTATGTGTGTGTATGTTCTCGGTGTATCCATTTGTGTCTGCTATGTGTGTATACATATGTGTGTATATGTGCTCAGTGTATACGTGTGTGTGTGTGTGTGTGTGTAGTGAGAACCTGGAAGCCAGAGCACTGCGGGGACAGCATTGAGAACTTATCACAGTTCCCAATAAACTCTGATGAACCCGTGAAGCTGTAGCGCAGGTGTCGCGGGGGTCATCAGGATGTCATCAGAGTTCATTGAGAACTCCAATGACCTCCTGGATGTCACTGTGCTTGCAGAATACTCACCTGTCCACGCAGTGCTGTCCTCGGCGGTGCTGTACCCAGAGCTGCTCCGGCTTCCAGGTCCTGAGTGCAGTGAATAATCGATGAATATAATGAGCGGGGGTCAGGAGCGGGAGGCAGCAGAGGCGGAGACAGCAGGTAAATATGGAAAGTCTTTTTATTTCACAGACCCGTGTTTTCTCTGGTACCTGTCACACGTATGCAAACACGGATGTCACATGTGTGATACACGTGCGACACACATATGATACACATGTGACACACGTATGACCATAACCATGAGTGTGACTGGTATTTGATTAAACATGGACGTCTGAAACCGGCTTAATAATGTCCCATGCACCACTTCACTATTTGTGCGACTTTGTACAGCTCTCCATTAGCTGCTACTTTACGAGGAAAATACAAGAAAATCCAAGGCACCGAAAAATCCTCTCTGTTTTAGAAATCTTTATTTGTCCCAGCATACAAAGAAAAAATGCAGTAACGACGTTTTGGCTGACACAGGGCCTTTATCAAGCCATAAACATTTTTATGGCTTGATAAAGGCTATGTACAGTTAGGTCCAGAAATATTTGGACAGTGACACAAGTTTTGTTATTTTAGCTGTTTACAAAAACATGTTCAGAAATACAATTATATATATAATATGGGCTGAAAGTGCACACTCCCAGCTGCAATATGAGAGTTTTCACATCCAAATCGGAGAAAGGGTTTAGGAATCATAGCTCTGTAATGCATAGGCTCCTCTTTTTCAAGGGACCAAAAGTAATTGGACAAGGGACTCTAAGGGCTGCAATTAACTCTGAAGGCGTCTCCCTCGTTAACCTGTAATCAATGAAGTAGTTAAAAGGTCTGGGGTTGATTACAGGTGTGTGGTTTTGCATTTGGAAGCTGTTGCTGTGACCAGACAACATGCGGTCTAAGGAACTCTCAATTGAGGTGAAGCAGAACATCCTGAGGCTGAAAAAAAGAAAAAATCCATCAGAGAGATAGCAGACATGCTTGGAGTAGCAAAATCAACAGTCGGGTACATTCTGAGAAAAAAGGAATTGGCTGGTGAGCTTGGGAACTCAAAAAGGCCTGGGCGTCCACGGATGACAACAGTGGTGGATGATCGCCGCATACTTTCTTTGGTGAAGAAGAACCTGTTCACAACATCAACTGAAGTCCAGAACACTCTCAGTGAAGTAGGTGTATCTGTCTCTAAGTCAACAGTAAAGAGAAGACTCCATGAAAGTAAATACAAAGGGTTCACATCTAGATGCAAACCATTCATCAATTCCAAAAATAGACAGGCCAGAGTTAAATTTGCTGAAAAACACCTCATGAAGCCAGCTCAGTTCTGGAAAAGTATTCTATGGACAGATGAGACAAAGATCAACCTGTACCAGAATGATGGGAAGAAAAAAGTTTGGAGAAGAAAGGGAACGGCACATGATCCAAGGCACACCACATCCTCTGTAAAACATGGTGGAGGCAACGTGATGGCATGGGCATGCATGGCTTTCAATGGCACTGGGTCACTTGTGTTTATTGATGACATAACAGCAGACAAGAGTAGCCGGATGAATTCTGAAGTGTACCGGGATATACTTTCAGCCCAGATTCAGCCAAATGCCGCAAAGTTGATCGGACGGCGCTTCATAGTACAGATGGACAATGACCCCAAGCATACAGCCAAAGCTACCCAGGAGTTCATGAGTGCAAAAAAGTGGAACATTCTGCAATGGCCAAGTCAATCACCAGATCTTAACCCAATTGAGCATGCATTTCACTTGCTCAAATCCAGACTTAAGACGGAAAGACCCACAAACAAGCAAGACCTGAAGGCTGCGGCTGTAAAGGCCTGGCAAAGCATTAAGAAGGAGGAAACCCAGCGTTTGTTGATGTCCATGGGTTCCAGACTTAAGGCAGTGATTGCCTCCAAAGGATTCGCAACAAAATATTGAAAATAAAAATATTTTGTTTGGGTTTGGTTTATTTGTCCAATTACTTTTGACCTCCTAAAATGTGGAGTGTTTGTAAGAAATGTGTACAATTCCTACAATTTCTATCACATATTTTTGTTCAAACCTTCAAATTAAACGTTACAATCTGCACTTGAATTCTGTTGTAGAGGTTTCATTTCAAATCCAATGTGGTGGCATGCAGAGCCCAACTCGCGAAAATTGTGTCACTGTCCAAATATTTCTGGACCTAACTGTATCATATTGAATTTTTTTTAGTATACTAGGGCAAATAAAGATTTCTAAACGGAGAAGATTTTGTGTTGCCTTGGATTTTCTTACCTTTTCCATACTAATTGAAAATGAAAAAGGAAAAAAGGAGACTGAGCAATGGTCACAAGATATAATAAAACGTGATTTTATTGGAAAAAATTAGATCAGGACATTGGCAATTAATCTGCATCCAATAATATGTACAAGAGGAAAAACTGCTGTATACATAGTAGGGACAATATAGGCATCATGACTTATTGTGTATTATCAATACCAATTATCTTATAATGGATATATGATATGGGTTATCATTACTGTGGAGCATGCCAGTATGAAATATGGGAATTAGATAATAGTAATTAATTCTTAGTGAACCGATAGGTACATAGGTTGAAAAAAGACCTAGGTCCTTCCTCCACCAATTATACATTTTGTCATTAAGTCATTTATAACCAACAATGTTGTGTAGTGAGGAAATCATCCAGTCCATTTATAAAACCTGTTATAGTGTCTGCCATTACTACCTCTTGTGGTCGGCATTCCACAGTCTGACTGCTCTAACTGTAAAGAACCCTTTCCTATTTAGCTGTCGGAATCGCTTTTCTTCCACTCGCAGTGAGTGCCCCCTGGTCCTTAGTATTGTCTTTGGAAGAAATAAGTCAGGTGCCAGTCCTTTATATTGACCACACATGTATTTATACATATAAATGAGATCTCCTCTGAGACGTCTATTTTCTAAGCTAAACAGATCTTCCTTTCACAACCTGTCATCATATGGGCGACCTCCATTCCTTGTAATAATCTATTTGCCGCCTTTGAACTAACTAACTTGTGAATGTCTTTTTTAAAATGTGGTTGATACCTTTTAATGGCTAACAAATAATTTAAATTTAAATTTAATGTTAGCCATTAAAAGGTATCAACCACTGAGGACTTGAGTTCTTTTAAACAATTTTTTTTTTTTTTATCTATACTGGCTAACACGGTACAAAGATATATTTTACTTTTTTAAAATGGGGAGCCTAAAACTGGATCCCATATTCCAGATGTGGCCTTACAAGTGATTTATAGAGGGGTAACAATACGTTGGGATCACGGGATCTAATCTCTCTTTTTATACACCCTAAAATCTTGTTTGCTTTAGCAGCTGCTGCTTGACATTGAGTGCTGCTGCTCAGCTTATTTGTAATGAGGATACTCAAGTCCTTCTCCTGTTCTGTAGTCCCGTAGTAGGTAAGCTGTTTGATCAAAATAAAAAATAACAATCAAAATTGTAAAAATATAAATGTCAATGAAGCACATGGAAAAGCATAAAGAAAAGATATACTGATCCATAAGGTAAATTACCTGCAATAAAATAAAGTGCAAATGCAACTAAGTCCCATATGATAAATTCAATAGGAAACAGCACGAGTGATGCAGTGTGTCAAGATAAATATCCGGTAAGATACGGGTAAATATACCTAATTGTATCTGTAAATACACCTTGGTGTACCTTGTGACATGTCTAGCTTGATTTGTTCCAAAATTGATTTGTTTGAGGGTTTTTTGCCATCCATGGTATTGATAATATCCTTCTCCAGCACTACCGTATTTTTCGGACTATAAGACGCACTTTTTTCCTCCAAATGTTGGGGGAAAGTGGGGGGTGCGTCTTATGGTCTGAATATAGGGCTGCGGGGAATGAGGGTGCTGTGGTGGAGCGGATCATCTGGGGCATGAGCAGGCTGTAGCAGCGCCTGCCGTGACCACCTGGGCCCGCTCATTTCATATGCACGCCCATCCTCTCACCCATCATCCCTCAGCACTGAAGCCGGCGCTGACAGGTGGGCTGGGGATGCGCGCATAGTAAACAGCTGGCCCGCATGATCACCCCTGGCAACTACAGCCTGGAGTGATCATGTGCGGCTGTATTCACTGCCCCCTGTGCATCATCATCAGCGCAGGGTGCAGTGAATCAGTATACTCACCGACAATGATCCCTGCAGCACCGCGATCTCCTGTCTGCCGGCCGCGGCTGAGTGTGGAGACTAGCAATGCTCACAGGGATGACGTCATCGCTGTGCGCACGTGTCCACACGCAGCCGCGGCCGACACAGACAGGGGGACATTGCGATGCTGCAGGGAGCTTGGCCGGCTCCACACAGGTAAGCGGCGCTGCTCCCGGCAGTGACAGGAGGAGGAGCGATGTTGCGTGGAGCAAGGAAAGTTGAGTATAAACGTTTATTTTTTTTTTGTGTGCCACAGGGTGTGGCCATATAGCAGGATGGGGTATATAGCAGGATGACGGCATACACCAGGATGGGGGTCTATTATGAGCAGGATGGGAATATATAGCAGGCTGGGGGTATATAGCAGGATACGGGTATATAGCAGGATGACGGCATATAGCAGGATGGGGGTATATAGCAGGGTAGGGGTATATAGCAGGATGGGAGCACATACCAGGATGGGGGTATATAGCAGGATGGGGGTATATAGCAGGATGGTGATATATATCAGGATGGGAGCACATACCAGGATGGGGGTATATAGCAGAATGTGGCTATACACCAAGATGGGGTATATAGCAGGATGCGGCCATATGCCAGGATGGGGTATATAGCAGGATGCGGCCATATGTCAGGATGGGGTATATAGCAGAATGATAGTACATACCAGGATGGCGGTATATAGCAGGATGGCAGTATATAGTAGGATGTGGGCTATACCAGGATGAGGGACATATATATACAAGGCAGGAGGATCATTACCAGGATGGGGTACCTGAGTTAGAGAATTTGGGGAGACTACCCCCATAACATTGTCAGCAGTAGATCCTCGCCCCATAACAATGTGTCATGACCACATTTTTTGCTTAAAATTTTATTTTCCTCTTTTCCTCCTCTAAAACCAGGGTGCGTCTTATGGTCCAGTGCGTCTTATAGTCCGAAAAATATGGTATATTTCTAAGGCGTTAATTTTTCTGTCTTGTTTCTTTATTGTCAATGTTTCGCATCCATATGACTACAGAAAACACCCGACTATGTAGGAGCCGTGTCTTCATTACCAGTGAAACATTCCTCGATTTGAAGACCTTCTCCAGTGACTTCATTGTAGATTTGCCCATAGCTATTCCCCCATTGACTTCTGGTGTCATTGCTGCATCTTGACTGAGCATTGATCTGAGTAGGTTGAAGTCCTTACAACTTCCAGTTCGTCGTCGTCCATCTCAAATGTGTCTCAGTCGTACCTGGCAGGAGTCAATATCGTTGTCTTCTTTGTATTGGATAGGACTCCCAGTCCCATGTTTGAGCTTTCTGTCGCGGGCGGAGGAAGGGACGCTGCGCTCTCCCACTGCTCGGGTCCGGCTGCCGCTGCTGCTGCGGCCGCTGCTGCTCCTCGGTGGTGGCTCGAGCGGTGGGCCGGATCCCGGGGACTCGAGCGGCGCTCCTCGCCCGTGAGTGAAAAGGGGGGTGATTGGTTGTGGGGGTTTTGATTATGGATATTGTCCGTGACGCCACCCATGGTTGTGGTGATTTTGGTGACACCACCGCTGCTCTAAACGGGGATCCCGGGAGCGGTGACTGGGAGCAGCTTGGTTGTTAGTTCTCCCCTCCGTGGGTAGGGGGTTGGTTGTCCCGGGGCCCGGTGATGGGGTAGGGATGGATGGCAGGCGGGTTACGGGGCCTGGCGAGGTGCAGGGTCGCAGGGGCAGCGCTGTGCCGCACGGCACGGTGGTACTCACTCAGCCCAATGATGAAGACACACTCTCGGTAAAACACACGGCTGGATGGACGGGTCTCACAGACGGCTGCGGTGTTGTTGCTCCCGGCAGGTTGGTGGTGACTGCATTTCCCTGCACGATGTCCGTACGGTTCCAATGGGTTCCCACCGGTAACCCGCTCCCCGGCTTGGATATGGGCCAGAGGAGCCCCTTTTGCCCGCAGGCGCTGGCCCTGAGAAACGGTTGCCTTGGAGGTGGCGGTGTCTCTCTCACTCTGTTGGACGGTTGCCTTCTGTCGGGACTTGACTGTTTGGAAACCCAGGAGGTCCCCTTCACTAACGGATTTGGCAAATTCACGGCGACTCCTAGCCTTGCCGGGGTCCGAAAAGCCCCTGCCAGATGGTGCTGGCTCCTCTTTGTGTACCGGTCCGGTACCGCCGAGCCACCGCCCGCCCACGGTCCTTACGGTAGACTCCAATCGGCCACTCCTGCAGACGGTCACCACCGTCTGCCAACCTTGCTGATCTGTCCGGGCCACACACCCGGACCAACTTCAGGCTGCTCTCTCACTACTTCCTTCTGCTCCCTTTCACTTCTCCAACTAATCTGCCTGGTTTTCCCGCCTCCAGGACTGTGAACTCCTCGGTGGGCAGGGCCAACCGCCTGGCCCACCCCCTGGTGTGATCATCAGCCCCTGGAGGAAGGCAACAAGGGTTTTGTGTTCTGGCTTTGGTGTGCCTGCTGGGAGTGTGGGGATTGTGGGTGATGTGCTCTGTGGACCCTGGCTTGTCCAGGGCGCCACATTTCCATCTTGACACTCCATAATAAGTCCTTCATTCCATCTATGCTTGTTGCTATCAATGTTGCATTATCTGTGTATTTAAGACTGTTGATGATTCGTCCAGCAGTTTTGATTCCCTCTCCTATACTACTTCCTGAACTGCTTTGAATGGATTTGTTAAAATTAAAGCCAATAGCTCTAGGCAGTCCAGAATCTTTCCATCAAGAAATATTGTATATATATATATACTGTATATATATACCGTATTTTTCGCTTTATAAGACACACTTTTCCTCCCAAAAATTTGAGAGGAAAAAGGGGGGTGCGTCTTATAAAGCGAATATAGCGGTACCTGGGGGTCCTGTCTGTGTGGTGATCGGGCGGCCGGGTGCCTGTGGCTGCGTGCAAGCGACCGGGTACCTATGCTTGCGTGCGGTGGCAGCTGGGTACCCGTGGCTGTGTGCGGGTGGCAGTCGGGTGCTGTGTGCGGGCGGCGGCCGGGTGCCGTGTGCGAGCGGCGGCCGGGTGCCGTGTGCGAGCGGCGGCCGGGTGCCGTATGCGAGCGGCGGCCGGGTGCCGTGTGCGAGCGGCGGCAGGGTGCCGTGTGCGGGCGGCGGCCGGGTGCCGTGTGCGGGCGGCGGTCGGCGGCTGTGTGCGGGCGGCGGGCGGCGGCTGTGTGCGGGCGGCGGCTGTGTGCGGGTGGCGGCTGTGTGCGGGCGGCGGCTGTGTGCGGGCAGTGGCCGGCGGCCGGGTGCTGTGTGCGGGCAGCGGCCGGGTGCTGTGTGCGGGCGGCAGATGGCTGCCGCCCGCACGCAAGCACAGGTACCTGGCCGCTTGCACGCAGGGTGGGCGGGCAGCCTGCTGGCTGCCACTTTGTGCGTGCGGGGCGGGCGGCTGTGCAGCAACTTACCCAGTTTGTCCGCGGTCCCAGTTTCAAATGATGGCAGCGGGCGAGTGCGCAGATGGAGCCCTTGGATGAGAGCTCCATCTGCGCAGGCGCCATTATTTGAACCGGGACCGCGGACACTGGGACACTCACTGCAGCGGCCTGCTGCATGACTCACCCACCGTCGCCGCTGCTGCTGCCGCCACCACGGGCCCCGCGGCTCCTACCACCACGGATCCCCCGGCTCCTGCCACCCCGGACGACATCTGCCACCCCGGACCCCGCTGCCACTGACCCGCCATGCCTGCCAGCAAATCCGGTGCCTCCTGTGACCCCGCTTCACCACCACTGCTGCCCCCCTCCGGTAAGAGAACACCGGATTATAAGACGGACCCCATTTTTCTTTTTTTTTACCTTTTTTTTTATGTCTAAGTTTGGGGTGCGTCTTATAATCCGGTGCGTCTTATAAAGCGAAAAATACGGTGTGTGTATATATATATATATATATATATATATATATATATATATATACAGTGCCTACAAGTAGTATTCAACCCCCTGCAGATTTAGCAGGTTTGATAAGATGCAAATAAGTTAGAGCCTGCAAACTTCAAACAAGAGCAGGATTTATTAACAGATGCATAAATCTTACAAACCAACAAGTTATGTTGCTCAGTTAAATTTGAATAAATTTTCAACATAAAAGTGTGGGTCAATTATTATTCAACCCCTAGGTTTAATATTTTCTGGAATAACCCTTGTTTGCAATTACAGCTAATAATCGTCTTTTATAAGACCTGATCAGGCCGGCACAGGTCTCTGGAGTTATCTTGGCCCACTCCTCCATGCAGATCTTCTCCAAGTTATCTAGGTTCTTTGGGTGTCTCATGTGGACTTTAATCTTGAGCTCCTTCCACAAGTTTTCAATTGGGTTAAGGTCAGGAGACTGACTAGGCCACTGCAACACCTTGACTTTTTCCCTCTTGAACCAGGCCATGGTTTTCTTGGCTGTGTGATTTGGGTCGTTGTCTTGTTGGAAGATGAAATGACGACCCATCTTAAGATCCTTGATGGAGGAGCGGAGGTTCTTGGCCAAAATCTCCAGGTAGGCCGTGCTATCCATCTTCCCATGGATGCGGACCAGATGGCCAGGCCCCTTGGCTGAGAAACAGCCCCACAGCATGATGCTGCCACCACCATGCTTGACTGTAGGGATGGTATTCTTGGAGTCGTATGCAGTGCCATCCAGTCTCCAAATGTTACGTGTGTGGTTGGCACCAAAGATCTCGATCTTGGTCTCATCAGACCAGAGAACCTTGAACCAGTCTGTCTCAGAGTCCTCCAAGTGATCATAAGCAATCTGTAGACGAGCCTTGACATGATGCTTTGAAAGTAAAGGTACCTTACGGGCTTGTCTGGAACGGAGACCATTGCGGTGGAGTAGGTTACTTATGGTATTGACTGAAACCAATGTCCCCACTGCCATGAGATCTTCCCGGAGCTCCTTCCTTGTTGTCTTTGGGTTAGCCTTGACTCTTCGGACAAGCCTGGCCTCGGCACGGGTGGAAACTTTCAAAGGCTGTCCAGGCCGTGGAAGGCTAACAGTAGTTCCATAAGCCTTCCACTTCCGGATGATGCTCCCAACAGTGGAGACAGGTAGGCCCAACTCCTTGGAAAGGGTTTTGTACCCCTTGCCAGCCTTGTGACCCTCCACGATCTTGTCTCTGATGGCCTTGGAATGCTCCTTTGTCTTTCCCATGTTGACCAAGCATGAGTGCTGTTCACAAGTTTGGGGAGGGTCTTAATTAGTCAGAAAAGGCTGGAAAAAGAGATAATTAATCCAAACATGTGAAGCTCATTGTTCTTTGTGCCTGAAATACTTCTTAATACTATAGGGGAACCAAACAGAATTCTTGTGGTTTGAGGGGTTGAATAATAAATGACCCTCTGAATAAACTTTTCACAATTTAAAAAAAAAAAAAGAAATAACATTCTTTTTTGCTGCAGTGCATTTCACACTTCCAGGCTGATCTACAGTCCAAATGTCACAATGCCAAGTTAATTCTGAATGTGTAAACCTGCTAAATCTGCAGGGGGTTGAATACTACTTGTAGGCACTGTATATATATATATATATATATATACATATATATATATATATATATGTATATATATATATACTGTATATACTGTATTTTTCAAATTATAAGACGCACTTTTCCTCCCAAAAATTTGGAAGGAAAATGAGGGGTACGTCTTAAAATCCGAATGTAGCTTTTACCAGGTGGTGATTGAGCGGGGTCACAGGAGACAGGGGCTCTGTGCAGTGGCTGGCGGAGCTGCTGTGTTTGTCGGCGGCCAGCGCAGCTGCTGTGTGCGGTGGCGTCCGGCACTTCTGCTGTGTGCGGTGGCGGCCAGCGCTTCTGCTGTGGTCGGCGGCGGCCGGTGTAGCTGCTGTGGTCAGCGACGGCTGGCGCCTCTGCTGTGGTTGGCGGCGGTCAGCGCAGCTCCTGTGTGCGGCGGCGGCCGGCACTTCTGCTGTGTTCGGCGGTGGCCAGCGCCGCTGCTGTGGTCGACGGCAGCCGGCGAGGTACAAGCCATTCTAACAATGTCAGTGGTAAGTACTTCAAATAATGGCACCCAGAGTCCGAAGCATGCGCAGATGGAACTCTTGGCTCAAGGGCTCCATCTGCTCACACGCTGCCTCCGGGCGCCATTTGTTTGAAGCACATCTTCAGAATAACGCGTGCCTCGCCGCCCCCCCTCACAGAACAGAGCCAGCATGGGGCAGAGCAGAGCCAGCACGGGGCAAGGCAGAGCCAGCATGGGGCAGAGCCAGCACGGGGTACAGCAGAGCCAGGATGGAGCAGAGCCTGCAGCCCCAGCACAGCGGTAAGACACCACCGGATTGTAAAACGGACCCCATATATTTTTTTTTTACCTTTTTTTCCCTCTGAAGTTGGTGTGTGTCTTATAATCCGGTGCGTCTTATAAAATGAAAATATACGGTATTTTGTACCTGTAGTGTAGTACACTCCAGTAAGGCAGAATGGGTGTGTGTGCTCAAGAGGTGTAATCAGCTCCCTGTTGTAGCAAATGGGGCAGTACCACACCCTGTCATGTACAGGTTTAGAGTACGATCACATCTGCGTATATAAAATCGCTGACATTCTCAGTCACAAAGGTTGGTGAATGTCATGTTTTTTTTCCTCACCTAGTATCCGTATGTCATGTGAGTGCTAAAGAGTGTGCATTTTTTTTTCTCTAAATCTTTTGTTACCTCACCCTGCCCACTAAATATCTGATGCTGATCTTTGGACTGAATTTACTTTCCACTTACCTGACAATTCAGTCTCTGACACCATTTTCCTGGCTTTGACCTCGCCTACATCCTGATTTTATCTCTAACTGCTTTTTTTCTCTTTTATCTGCCCTCTCTGACCCAACTACAGTCGTGGCCAAAAGTTTTGAGAATGACACCAAAATGATATTTTCACATGATCTGTTGCCCTCTGGTTTTTAATTGTGTTTGTCTGATGTTTACATTACATACAGAAATATAATTGCAATCATATTATGAGTACCAAAAGGTTATATTGACAGTTAGAATGCGTTAATGCAGCAAGTCAATATTTGCAGTGTTGACCCTTCTTCTTCAGCACCTCTGCAATTCTCCCTGGCATGCTCTCAATCAACTTCTGGAGCAAATCCTGACTGATAGCTGTCCATTCTTGCATAAGCAATGCTTGCATTTTGCCAGAATTTGTTGGTTTTTGTTTGTCCACCCGTCTATTGATGATTGCCCACAAGTTCTCAATGGGATTAAGATCTGGGGAGTTTCCAGGCCATGGACCCAAAATCTCTATGTTTTGTTCCATGAGCCATTTAGTGATCACCTTTGCTTTATGGCAAGGTGCTCCATCATGCTGGAAAAGGCATTGTTGGGCGCCAAACTGCTCTTGGACAGTTGGGAGAAGTTGCTCTTGGAGGACATTCTGGTACCATTCTTTATTCATGGCTGTGTTTTTAGGCAAGACTGTGAGTGAGCCGATTTCCTTGGCTGAGAAGCAACCGCACACATGAATCGTTTCAGGATGCTTAACAGTTGGCATGAGACAAGACTGGTGGTAGCGCTCACCTCTTCTTCTCCTAATAAGCTGTTTTTCCAGATGTCCCAAACAGCCGAAAAGGGGATTCATCTGAGAAAATGACTTTACCCCAGTCCTCAGCAGTCCAGTCCCTGTACCTTTTGCAGAATATCAGTTGGTCCCTGATGTTTTTTCTGGAGAGAAGTGGCTTCTTTGCTGCCCTCCTTGAAACCAGGCCTTGCTCAAGCAGTCTCTGTCTCACAGTGCGTGCAGAAGCACTCACACCAGCCTGCTGCCATTGGTGAGCTAGCTCGGCACTGCTGGTAGTCCGATCCCGCAGCTGAAACAGTTTTAAGATACGGTCCTGGCGTTTGCTGGTCCTTCTTGGGCGCCCTGGAGCCTTTTTGGCAACAATGGAAGCTCTCTCCTTGAAGTTCTTGATGATGCGATAGATTGTAGACTGAGGTGCAATCTTTGTAGCTGCAATACTCTTCCCTGTTAGGCCATTTTGGTGCAGAGCAATGATGGCTGCACGTGTTTCTTTATAGATAACCATGGTTAACTGAAGAGAAACAATGATACCAAGCACCAGCCTCCTTTTAAAGTGTCCAGTGGTGTCATTCTTACTTAATCATGACTGATTGATCGCCAGCCCTGTCCTCATCAACACCCACACCTGTGTTAATGGAACAATCACTAAAACAATGTTAGCTCCTCCTTTTAAGGCAGGAATGCAATGATGTTGAAATGTGTTTTGGGGGTTGAAGTTCATTTTCTTAGCCAATATTGACTTTGCAAGTAATTGCTGTTAAGCTGATCACTCTTTATGACATTCTGGAGTATATGCAAATTGCCATTAGAAAAACCTAAGCAGTAGACTTTGTAAAAATTAATATTTGTAGCATTCTCAAAACTTTTGGCCATGACTGTACACTGTGTGCAGAATTATTAGGCAAATGAGTATTTTGATCACATGATGCTTTTTATACATGTTTTCCTACTCCAAGCTGTATAGGCTTGAGAGCCAACTACCAATTAAGTAAATCAGATGATGTGCATCTCTGTAATAAGGAGGGGTGTTGTGTAATGACATCAACACCCTATATAAGATGTGCTTAATTATTAGGCAACTTCCTTTCCTTTGGCAAAATGGGTCAGAAGAGAAGATTTGATAGGCTCTGAAAAGTCCAAAATTGTGAGATGTCTTGCAGAGGGATGCAGCAGTCTTGAAATTGCCAAATTTTTGAAGCGTGATCACCAGACAATCAAGTATTTCATGGAAAATAGCCATCAGGGTCCCAAGAAGCGTGTTGGGCAAAAAAGGCGCAAAATAACTGCCCATGAATTGAGGAAAATCAATTTGAAGCTACCAAGATGTCATTTGCCACCAGTTTGGCCATATTTCAGAGCTGCAACATTACTTGAGTATCAAAAAGCACAAGGTGTGCCATACTCAGGGACATGGCCAAGGTAAGGAAGGCTGAAAAACGACCACCTTTGAACAAGAAACATAAGATAAAACGTCAAGACTGGGCCAAGAAATATGTTAAGACTGATTTTTCAAAGGTTTTATGGACTGATGAAATGAGAGTGACTCTTGATGTGCCAGATGGATGGGCCAGTGGCTGGATCAGTAAAGGGCAGAGAGCTCCACTCCGACTCAGACGCCAGCAAGGTGGAGGTGGGGTACTGGTATGGGCTGGTATCATCAATGATGAACTTGTGGGACCATTTCGGGTTGAGGATGGAGTGAAGCTCAACTCCCAGACCTACTGCCAGTTTCTGGAAGACAACTTCTTCAAGCAATGGTACAGGAAGAAGTTGGTATCGTTCAAGAAAAACATGATTTTCATGCAGGACAATGCTCCATCACATGCATCCAACTACTCCACAGTGTGGCTGGCCAGTAAAGGTCTAAAGGATGAAAAAAGAATGACATGGCCCCCTTGTTCACCAGATCTGAACCCCATAGAGAACCTGTGGTCCCTCATAAAATATGAGATCTACAGGGTGGGAAAACAGTACACCTCTCGGAACAGTGTCTGGAGGCTGTGGTGGCTGCTACATGCAATGTTGATCGTAAACAGATCAAGAAACTGACAGAATCTATGGATGGTAGGTTGTTGAGTGTCATCATAAAGAAAGGTGGCTATATTGGTCACTAATTTTTTGGGGTTTTGTTTTTGCATGTCAGAAATGTTTATTTCTAAATTTTGTGCAGTTATATTGGTTTACCCGGTGAAAATAAACAAGTGAGATGGGAATATATTTTTTTTATTAAGTTGCCTAATAATTCTGCACAGTAATAGTTACCTGCACAAACAGATATCCTCCTAAGATAGCCAAATCTAAAAAAACCCACTCCAACTTCCAAAAATATTAAGCTTTGATATTTATTAGTCTTTTGGGTTGATTTAGAACATAGTTGTTGATCAATAATAAAAAAAATTCTCTAAAATACAACTTGCCTAATAATTCTGCACACGGTGTATTCATTCTTTTTCTGCCCCACTTCACTGCACCAGCCGGCAGCTACTCTATAGACACAACCCAGGGGACCTTGCATGGAGGTTAAAAGAAGATCATGGCTCCTCAGGGTCTGCAAAATGGTTTGTGCAATACCTGTCCTTGGAAGCTCTACTAAGAGACACATCCCCTGTTGAGAAGTAAGGGTAGAAGTGACCTGAATCAGTCTTTAAGGTTATCCAAAAAGAATCAGTGTTATTTGAGCATATGTGGTGGGGACACGGGGAAGGCAGCAGTATAGTCTTGGTAGCAGGGGAACAACCGGTCACAGCACAACCTGCTGTTAGCCCCTCACCTCCCCATCGCTGCACCACTCACAGGACAGACTCCATTACAGTTTCAGGTGTTGCACATGCACTTCATCTCGTCAAGCAATAAAGTCCAAGGTTACAGGCCTCGGTCCGCACTTCGCCAGTACAGGTATTCATAAAGGGATTTCTTCTTTTATACACCCGACACAGTTGCAGCCTTCAGTCCCCTGGCACCTGGGCGCCGTCTCTATTCTAAAGGCCCCGTCACACACAGAGATAAATCTTTGGCAGATCTGTGGTTGCAGTGAAATCATGGACATATTGTTCCATTTGTACACAGCCACAAACCTGGCACTGATTGTCCACAATGTCACTGCAACCAAAGATCTGCCGCAGATTTATCTCTGTGTGTGACAGGGCCTTTAGGCTCCTTTCTTCCCCTCACTCCTCTCCATGGTCACCCGCAGTCGGCTTCCTTGTAGAGATCTCCCCTAAGTGACAGGCCATCCAGACATACCCCCACTTCCAACCAGGGGGCGCACTGATCTCTTCCAGGGGGGGTGAGCGTTCCTCCTGTTCCTGCCAGTAGGTACCGATGCTGAGCCCCCAACTGCCAGACTAAACCCCCCTCCGCCATTTGTCCAGGAACCCGCACATCACAGCCACATGGGTGACCCTTTGGGTCTGGATCACTCTTTATGGACATACTATCTTTTCAACTTTCCAGTCCCTCTCCCTCTCCTTTTTCACTTCCTGTCTTTCCTATATATATATATATATATATATATATATATCCCTATCCTCCCCCTCCTCCTACCTAACCAGGTGCCAGGGCCCTTACAGAGCAACACTGCTACCTCGTAGACCGTACATAGGACCGTGGTGTGCCTGGTACAAATGCAGGAGTGGGCCTAACCCTTAACCCCCCTACACATACATAACTTAAAGATGCTATAACAATAGGATGGACCGGCTTAAATCTTATAATATGATAAGAGGGTCTGTCTAGTTGTGCCATTTCACTTTCTGATTAGTATTACTTCCTGAAGAGAGTTGTGCAAATTGAGACTGTTAAATCACAAATTTATATTATGTGGAGAAATTGCTAGTCTAAAGAATATAATTGGTGAAATAACTTAAACATTTCTTTAACCTTACTGAAATGTCCCTGTATAATGTCTTCACTTTATACAGTATATCCTAATGAGTGTCTCATTACAAAGTGTAGCTCCTTTCCTATTCCTGAGTTTATGTGGCTAAGCGAAGTAGTGCAAATCTAACCACAGGGAGACACAGATGGAAGAGGCTCCGTGTGCAAGAACAGTAATTGTGCCCTTTATTGTCATCATAAAACACAATTCTACCTACTTTAGGGGTGGAAATGCACAACCATACATCTCGGGCCCATGTGCGGCTGCACAGGTTGCACCAATGATATGTCTACTCCTGGATCTTACAACTAAACCTCATTGTGGATCACTATTGGGAATTATTGCATTATTTTATTCTACCAACAGTGAAACATTACACGGTTTCTCTTGACTTTGATTTTCAATGTGTGTCAAATTTATTTTGGAAAATCCAGGGGCGGACATAGGGCTAATGCAAGTGCACAGGGGCACCAGAGAGGTGGAGGGCCCTGAACAAATGATATACTGCTAAAACGTTATAGCTCATCACAACTTCAGCAGCAGCATCAACATTAGATGGAGAGGAGGGGGCCGTACCTGAGTCATTTACAGACAGAGGGAGTGAGCCTGCTCTGCTCCACTTAACAAAAGCCACTTTTTGGGGCCTTCTCTTTCAGCACTTGTTGATGCTGATGTAATGGGATCCACCATTCAGACTGCATCATCAATGTAGAAATGGATTTGAACATTGCTTCAGCACTTGCCCACAAGGGGGCAGTGTCAGACTGTGCAATCACAGACACAGAGGTGGGAAATCCCCTACAGCTTGTGTGTTCTAACCAGGAAGAAAAAGAGCGGGAGGACAGTACAGCCCCGGAGCTCAGCCAGCACAGAGCTACGTGTGGTCTCCCTGAACAGAGGGCTCTTTTGCAACCGGATTCTTGGAAGAATCACCCTGTGGAAGTGGTTTCTGCCATCCCCGGTCTGCAGGACCTTGTTTTCACCGATGATCTAACAGGACTGCAGAGCATCGCGCCCGGAGTGCATATCCAGGGGCTGTGACAACTTGACTGCAGAGCATCGCACCCTGAGTGCAAGTGCAGGGGCCGTTACCGACACAAGAGAGCCATCCGTGCAACCGTGACCTCCCTTCTTCTGCTCGGTGTGCCCCGGGACTAAGAGACTGACTAGAATCCGTTACCAGCGGGAGAAGATCAAAGGAGAAGACCGAGGAGCTGCATCCCTTCAGCGCTGCATCGGGACCCATCATCGTGAGACTCCAGGCCTGCGACGTGGGAGCGGCATCTTCTTCTGGGATATACTGGTATGTGATTGTAGGGAAAGTTAGGGAAAGTTGCCGCCATTTCTTTGTGTTTTTCTCTTTTCTTTTTTTTTTCCTTGCTGCGTACCCGGAAGGAGTGAAGATCCGGGGACTCCACCATACACATGTGCGCAGATAGTTCGGTTGACTGTGTTATAAATATGTTTCATAGGAAAGAAATGTTACTACCGGTAAAATCTGAGTATGGGGATTTTGTTGGAATAGAGCATACACACACACCCGCGGCCCTACCACTGGTCGCTTCACTGACACTGGATCTGTGATGCTAAAGTCTCACAAGACTACAGGGAAAAATCACTCAAACTGAGGATCACACTCACATAGTCTGACTCCCTCTCTCCATGTGCATATGGGCAGGGGTGCTCTGTGTGCCGTGGATACCAGTCTTCACAGCACACAGCCTCCTCTCATGTTGATCTGCACAAGGCGGGAGTGGTCTTCCTAGTGAGGAGGTGTAGGGGGTGGGCAGACCCCCTACAAAGGGAGCATAGTTAACCCGGAAATGTTATTAATAAAAATGTTTTATTTGTATATGCATGTGTATTGTGTTAGGGTACCCCTGGTGGCCGGGTGGGACGGCTGTCACCACAGTGGGGAGGAGGAGCCGGCAGAAACAGGGGGAGGAGAGAGCAAGGGGGTGAAAGGAAAGAGAAGATCAGGAGAGTAGTTGTCTCGGGGACGGGAGTGGAGCAGCAGAGCCGGGGCAGAGTGTGGGAGCTGAAAATCAGGGAAGCCGGAGAGAACAGGAGCGGGGCGGAACCTCAGAGAGTGAAGCAGTCCGGTGTGGGTCCGGGCTGTGGGTAGCCAGAAGTGGGAGCCGGGCGAAGAGTAGTCAGGCACATCCCCACTGGAGGGGACGCAAGGACAGGCTTCCCTCAGCTAAAGAAAGCGTATCATCACCTTTATTGCCTCGTGTGGAGCTTTGTGAAGAATAAAAGAATGTTTGTTTATTGCATTGAACCATGCCTGAAGAGTGTTTGTGCGCCGGACAACATCTGCACCACCACCACACTCTGCCCCATCACGACATCTCCTGTCCCCAAAGTGACGGCGGAGCCAGGGGTAAGCCTGATAACAAGGGCTACGACTACAACCCCCGAGGCACCCCAGGCACCCCGTTACATGTGGCGTAGTCGGCAGGATGCGAATTACATGCCAGGGACCCAAGAAGCCGGAGATCAAGTGGTGCCTAGGGCCCAGGATCCGGACTATTGGAGAAGATTTCCAGTCCCATGGTGGGAAGAAGAAGCAGTGCCTGCAGCATTGGACCGGGCACAAGATGGCGGCAAGATGGCCGTCGTCTGTGAAGATGAAGAAAGCGCGCGAAAAGTTGGCGCCAAAAGAAGAGCCTGGGGCTGGCCGGTGCCGAAGAAGAAGTTCGGAGTACTCCGCCCAAAGAGGGGAGGTGCCGGTCCCAGGGCACGTACGAAGAAATGTGAAGTGGGCGGTGTTGTGAGAAGAAAGAAGTGCCGCTGCGGAGGGGTCGACCTGAGGTGTGAGACTGGGGGTGGAGTATGCCCAAGAGCGGGAAAAGCAAGCCCGCCTCCATTTCCTCCAGCTTCTCCACCGACCCTGACGCCTGTACCTGAGACTCATTCCCCAAGCAAGATGGAAAGTGCCGAGGGACTACACCCTGCGCCTGGCTTGGAGAAGAGCGACCCGAAGCAGATTGCGGTTGCGGAGGGATTCCCCGCTTATCTGCCAGCTGTACCCGGAGGACCAGGAAGAGCCACGAAAGTGACTTGGGTGACCACATGGGACGCCCTGACCGGAGCAACTACCACAGAGGTCCGGGCGACCTATACCGCCCAACTACCGTCGGGGAGCCGGATGCTGGGAGCCCCATACCCCTGCCCAGAGATACCCCCGCCAGCCACGGTGGGATCTGCGACACCCGGTCGAGCTCTGGCTCCGGAGGAAATATACGCCCGGACACTGGAGAAAGACGAGTGGGGCTTCTACTGGGACCCAGTCCAGCCTGCAACACTACCGACACGAAGGTCCCTGTCACCTGAGCCGGACCCAGTACAGGAGCGGCTGCTCGCCGAGACCGTCGCCTGGGAGATGATGGCGGGTCCCGGGGGCGAGGAGTTTGAGCACCAGTACACCACCGGAGTGGTGGTGAAATTCAACCAGAAGGAGGGGTACGGCTTCATCCGGGACGGCGAGACCGGTGATGACTTCTTCTACAACCGGGTCCATCTAGACACGGAAAGCCTCCCGCGGCGACTTCATACCCTGTACCAAGGAGAGAAGGTACGGTTCCTGAGGGAAGTGGGTTGCCGGGGCCTGTTTGCGGTCGGGGTAACCCGAATGCCCACCGCACAAGAAGCTGCTCGGTGGCAGCAAGAAGTGGAATGGGAGGAATATCAGAACCAACGAGCCCAGCGACGACCGGTATTGGCCGAGACCTCCCACCCGCAACGTACCTTGGCTGTAGCTCCGGCAGTCATGCCCGGGCAGAGTATTGATCCGGAGAAGGGAACCCCACCGATCCTGACGATCAATCAAAACATCACGACCCATCCGGTCATTGTTATGGGCAGCCCGCCGTCGTCCCGAGCAGCGACCCCATCGCCCCCATCGGGGACTGAGGAGCCAAAGCCGGAGGCCGAAACCAAGGAGCAGCCCATCGGCCACGAGCCTTTCCGGAGGCTGCGCCGGTTGCCCGGGCAGTCTTTGTCCGAGTATATACAAGCCCAGAGAGCGGAGTGGCAGCGGGCCTACCATCCGGAATAAGTACCAAGACCGGAAGATGGCTGGCCTGTTTTGTATTGGACACCGGCGTTGTTCCGAGCCGGAAGAAGGTGTGTTG
Source organism: Anomaloglossus baeobatrachus (assembly GCF_048569485.1). Taxonomy (NCBI): domain Eukaryota; kingdom Metazoa; phylum Chordata; class Amphibia; order Anura; family Aromobatidae; genus Anomaloglossus; species Anomaloglossus baeobatrachus. The sequence continues at coordinate 742,847,777 of NC_134354.1, forward strand.
GTTAAAAACCGTTAAAGTTGTTGAGTCCGGAGAGAGCCTGCTGCTGGACTGAGCCAGGGGCTCCTCCGCGCCGCAGAAAAGAAGAAGTTTTTATTTGTGTTCCTGCCGTTAACAACCAAGACCGGGAGTGCTGCCAAGCCTCCGGGCACAACCAAGACCGGGAGCTTCCAGAAGGAACTCCGGGCGCTGGACTGGGGCCCCTCTTCCGGGCACCCTTCTGTGGACAGGTTCGCAATTTCATTGAACATGTTTTGCCTAGTTTTAAGAAAAAAAAAAAAAAAATGTGATTTTTTTAGATGGAGCCTTGCCGGGAGGCTCAGGCTTTAAGAGGGGAGGTATGTAGGGGGTGGGCCATGTTATTAATAAAAATGTTTTATTTGTATATGCATGTGTCGCGGGCGGGGAGGAGGGTGTCAGCACACCGCGCTCACCCCTTCTGCTCGGGTCCGGCAGCTGCTCCTGGTGGCTCGAGCCGTGGGCCGAATCCCGGGGTTTCTCGAGCGACACTCCTCGCCCGTGAGTGAAAGGGGGTGTTTGTTGGGTGTGGGGATTGTTATAGTTCGTGACGCCACCCACGGTTGTGGTGATTGCACCACCGCTGCTCAGTGTGGGGGTCCCGGGGATGGTGTTGCGGAGCAGCCAGGTGTGGTGTTGCCCCTCCGTGGGTAGGGGTTGGTGATCCCGGGGCCCGGTGATGAGATGTAAAGTGTAGGGCCTGGAGGGCGTAGGGACGCGGGGGCAGTGCTGTGCCTTGCGGCACTATGGTACTCACTTTGCCCGCAGGCGCTGGCCCTGAGAAACTTGTGCCGTGGCGGTGGCGGTGTCTCTCCAATACGGGTTGGGCTGTTGCCTTCAATCGGGACTTGGTTATTGGGGGATCTGCGTCCCCGTCACTGACGGATTTGGCAAATATGGCGACTCCTAGCCTTGCCGGGGTCCGAGAGGCCCCTGCCCTGGTGCTGACTGTCCTTCGGAACACTGCTCCAGACCACCGGGCACACAGCCAACGGGGTCCTTCCAGGAACTTCCAAACGGTCCCCCTCCAGACAGTCACCGCCGTTGCTGACCTTGCTGTTCTGGCCCTCACAAAGCTGGACCCTTCAGGCTGTCTTTCTCTTCTGTCACTTTACTTGCTTTTCCTCCTTTACTGCTTTCCTTCCTTCACTTTCACTTAGCTCCTCACACTTGCCCTGCCTGGGCTTCACTTCACTCCTTCCACTTCCTCCTCCCTGACTCATCTGCCTGGTTTCTTCCTGCCTCCAGTGTTGTGAGCTCCTTGGTGGGCGGAGCCAACCGCCTGGCCCACCCCCTGGTGTGCATCATCAACCTCTGGAGGAAGGCAACAAGGATTTGTGGTTAGCTGTGATGTGCCTACCTGGAGTGTGGGGTGTGGTGGTGTTGTGACCTGTGTCCCCTGGCTTGCCCAGGGCGACACATTCCCCCTTAGCAAAATGCAGACCGTCCGCGGGCTGCCGTCCTACACCGGTTTTATTTTTCTGTAAAAAGGGGATAACGGGTTAAGCAAACATAAATACATTTTTAATCAAAACTCTTCCCAAGACGGGAGGCACATTTACTTAAACGTTGCAACGGTGTACGGTCACGGTTTCCGCTCTCTCCCACCCAAGCAACCTGGCCCTGATGCTGCCCCTAAAACCCAGGCAGCACCCCTTGACCCACAGTCCAGCACAAGTTACCCGAGCGGGATCTGTCCTTCCCCTCCAGAGGGTGGCCACCGGTTCCTTTGGTGGCTGGGCCCTGGCCTGCTCTGGTCAGGGCCCTCCCTCCAACCTGCCTCTCCGGAGGCGGTATTGCGGAAACGGTAACGGTACCCAACATATTTACAAGCCACTTAACGTTTGTGGTGCCCTGCAAGTTCACGGGCTTGTCCATGGATAGTTCCCATGCAAATTAAACTTTAAACGGTCCCCACGGGGACAACGGTGCCGGCTCCTGCCGGTTCTAATCAACAAACAAATCAGGTGACTTCTTCGGTAATTACACTTATCATTTTAAACTTTTTAAACTTTTTCAAACAACAACTTCAATGATGGTCCCAACGGGGACGGTGCTGCGGGCATCCATTGCCCTACTCCGGTCTGTCAAGCGCTGGGGCTGCTGGCAAGGGGTAGAGGTCTGCGCTCGCTCGGGCCTTCGGGCCCCTCCTGAGGTTAACGTCCAGCGCAAACCACCCTCGCTCCCCAAAGTGCCGGGTATAGTGCACAATATCTCCCGGCATCAGGTTACGGCCGGGATGTTCTTCGGGCAGGTGAGCATGCACATCCCGCCGGGCTACAAACACCTCGGCCTCCAGGCCTGGCTCGTAGATGAACCCGTAGCCCCGGCGGACATCAAACCGCCTCACCTGTCCCTCGTGCAGCGGTCCCCGGTCACGGAATGTCGCTTGCCGGAGATTCTCCTTCTCCCGGATCGCTCTGGCCACCAGCTCGGCCTTCTTCCTTTCCCTCTCGGCGATCTCCAGGCCCAGCGGTACCGGCTCACTATCCCAGTACGGCGCTGCTGCTAGCGCCGGCGCACGGGTTGAGCCCCGCGGGACATCCAGCACGTTACCCACTGTCAGGAAGGTGGGCAGCGTATCCCGCGGTGTCATGGCCTTGGGCGCTGCCTTGCAGCAGCAACCCGGCGCTACCTCAGCCGAGGTGTGGGGGATGGGCATAGGGGCTTTCCGCTGCCGGGCCTTCGGCTCGGAACGGGTCTTCGGCTCCGGCTCGGGGAGTTTCTCAGGGGATGCCTCCGGTTCGGTCTTCGGAGTCTTCCACGGCAACACCGCTGACTGGCTGCGGGCTCCGGCTACAGGTTGGCCCGCTTGGGCGGGGACGCTGGGTACTGCTACCGGTTGCGGTGGTAGCAGGCCTAGTGGCGGGGTCACGGCCTCCGGGACGGGTGGCGAGGGAGGCAGCGAAGGGAGAGGGCTTGGACCGGGCCCCACAGCCGCGATGACCGGCCCCTCAAGGGCATCGGGACGTGGGTCACTCACCCTCCCTTTCTCCGCTTCCTCCTCGCGTCTCCGCACGGTGGCTACAACGTCCGCCATGTCGGCCTCCCACTCCTCCATGAGGAGCTGCATCTTCACCTGCAGCCGTTGGTAGAGCTGCGCGGTCCGGATCTCCACCCACGCCGCGGTTCCAGGCGCGGGGGGTACGGTGTCGCGGGACGGCATCCACATGACGGCTGGTTCGTTTGCTTCCAGGAACGGGATGTTTGCAGAGTCCTGGCATCCCTGCTTTTATAGCCGCAGCTACATGCGGCCGGCCGCCATCGCGTCCCCCTTAGCTCTTTCCGGCCCCTCCTCTCTCGGGGCGGAGTTTTGGCCTTCGCGCTTCTACTGCTCGAGAAGACGCTCGAGCAGGAACTTTTCGCGCCAAAGATGGCGGCTTCTGAAATTTTTCTGCCGGATGCCTCCGGCGGTAACAAGGCGCACCTCTACCTGACGGCAGAGCGGTAAGATCCTGTTCGTGACGCCAAGTTGTCGCGGGCGGGGAGGAGGGTGTCAGCACACCGCGCTCACCCCTTCTGCTCGGGTCCGGCAGCTGCTCCTGGTGGCTCGAGCCGTGGGCCGAATCCCGGGGTTTCTCGAGCGACACTCCTCGCCCATGAGTGAAAGGGGGTGTTTGTTGGGTGTGGGGATTGTTATAGTTCGTGACGCCACCCACGGTTGTGGTGATTGCACCACCGCTGCTCAGTGTGGGGGTCCCGGGGATGGTGTTGCGGAGCAGCCAGGTGTGGTGTTGCCCCTCCGTGGGTAGGGGTTGGTGATCCCGAGGCCCGGTGATGAGATGTAAAGTGTAGGGCCTGGAGGGCGTAGGGACGCGGGGGCAGCACTGTGCCTTGCGGCACTATGGTACTCACTCAGCCTGACACACGGACACAGTCTGTACGGTAAACCAACGGCTGGTAGGACGGTCCCACAGACGGCTGCACCTGCACTCCCGGTAGGTGACGGTGATGTCCCTCTTCCTTACACCTGTGTTGACTGATGGTAGCGGTGGATTCCCTCCGGTTACCCGCTCCCCGGCTGCAATCTGGGCCGGAGGAGCTCTACACTTTGCCCGCAGGCGCTGGCCCTGAGAAACTTGTGCCGTGGCGGTGGCGGTGTCTCTCCAATACGGGTTGGGCTGTTGCCTTCAATCGGGACTTGGTTGTTGGGGGATCTGCGTCCCCGTCACTGACGGATTTGGCAAATCTGGCGACTCCTAGCCTTGCCGGGGTCCGAGAGGCCCCTGCCCTGGTGCTGACTGTCCTTCGGAACACTGCTCCAGACCACCGGGCACACAGCCAACGGGGTCCTTCCAGGAACTTCCAAACGGTCCCCCTCCAGACAGTCACCGCCGTTGCTGACCTTGCTGTTCTGGCCCTCACAAACCTGGACCCTTCAGGCTGTCTTTCTCTTCTGTCACTTTACTTGCTTTTCCTCCTTTACTGCTTTCCTTCCTTCACTTTCACTTAGCTCCTCACACTTGCCCTGCCTGGGCTTCACTTCACTCCTTCCACTTCCTCCTCCCAGACTCATCTGCCTGGTTTCTTCCTGCCTCCAGTGTTGTGAGCTCCTTGGTGGGCGGAGCCAACCGCCTGGCCCACCCCCTGGTGTGCATCATCAACCTCTGGAGGAAGGCAACAAGGATTTGTGGTTAGCTGGGATGTGCCTACCTGGAGTGTGGGGTGTGGTGGTGTTGTGACCTGTGTCCCCTGGCTTGCCCAGGGCGACACACATGTGTATTGTGTTAGGGTACCCCTGGTGGCCGGGTGGGACGGCTGTCACCACAGTGGGGAGGAGGAGCCGGCAGAAACAGGGGGAGGAGAGAGCAAGGGCGTGAAAGGAAAGAGAAGATCAGGAGAGTAGTTGTCTCGGGGACGGGAGTGGAGCAGCAGAGCCGGGGCAGAGTGTGGGAGCTGAAAATCAGGGAAGCCGGAGAGAACAGGAGCGGGGCGGAACCTCAGAGAGTGAAGCAGTCCGGTGTGGGTCCGGGCTGTGGGTAGCCAGAAGTGGGAGCCGGGCGAAGAGGAGTAGTCAGGCACATCCCCACTGGAGGGGACGCAAGGACAGGCTTCCCTCAGCTAAAGAAAGCATATCATCACCTTTATTGCCTCGTGTGGAGCTTTGTGAAGAATAAAAGAATGTTTGTTTATTGCATTGAACCATGCCTGAAGAGTGTTTGTGCGCCGGACAACATCTGCACCACCACCACACTCTGCCCCATCACGACATCTCCTGTCCCCAAAGTGACGGCGGAGCCAGGGGTAAGCCTGATAACAAGGGCCATGACTACAACCCCCGAGGCACCCCAGGCACCCCATTACAGAGGAATACTTAGTGGCTCAGTGTGTACATTGCCCATAGCCACTATAAGGAGTTTGGAGAGGGCCCTTATACAATTTTAAGCCCTGCACCCAGTGTTACAGGGGTCTCATACTCTGTCAGCCCATCATAAACTCCACTTTATGAGCACATCTATGATGGTCTAACAGGGAATGAAGAACAAGTGTCTTGTGTATCATTGAGTCACATTTTGGAGAAGGAAGATGCAGAAAACGACTGTGGACAAATCTATCAATCTCAGCTTCATGTGGAAAATTTGTAAGCATTTTAACAAAATAAAACTTTTAATTCTAGTTGTCCATCAATTGGATAATAGTACCTCAATCACCATGTTTGTCCCCAGTAAAATAACACCACTTATACTCACCTCCGATGCCAGCGACGTTCCAGCGGTGTTGACATTTCCCCTCCTGGGGCTCACGTCACATTATGTCACATGATCCCTGTGCCCAATCAGTACTAACTTCACTCACTCCGTCATTGGATGTATCAGACACGAAGAGGTGCCTTCCTCTTGATGTCTGATTTGTCCAAAGGTGTGTACAGTGAAGCCAGCACTTATTGGACACAGGCATCACATGACATAAAAATGTGACGTGAGCCCCAGGAGAGCGAGTGCCGACACAGCTGGTGAGTATATGTGGTGTTATTTTACAGGGGACAACCTCAATAGATAACATGTCAGCAGCAGTGGTCATCTGACAGAAGAGCCAGTCATGTCCGCAAACTGCAGATGTGGCAGGTTCTGTGTGGATCACAAACCAGCACGTCGGCTGCCTGCTAATGCCATGCAGTAGGCCTGTCTACAAACAGACCACACTGGTGTCATTTTTTTTAAACAGAAAGTTGATCCGTATGAAAAATCATATGACGACTTGCGATGCGAACAATTATATCACAAAAATGTTGTGTATCTGCATATAATATACAATTTATTCTTTTGTCCATGTGTGTAATCTGTAAATCTGCATGTGCATATTTTATTATACTATGCTTAATGTGTATACAGATGGAAATGTGTGTGTGTTTATGCGGGTGGGCACAGACACAAGTTCTGCACAGGAGCCCTTCACTGTCAGCATCCGCCCCTGGGAAAATCACAGTCTGACATAGAGTAGGCAGACTAAAATAATTCAAGTATACATGTCCCGAATGAACAGATGATATACAGTTAACATCTAAATTTTATACATTCTTTCGGTTTTTCTCAGAAATGGGGCCGTTCTTGTCCGCGCACAGTTTCTGGTATTGCAGCTCAGCTTCAATTTCATCCAAAATCTTCCAAGTGAATATCCTTCTTTTTAACTGTAATTCTATAAATAATACTATTCTCCATTAATTTCTTACATAATAGTATATTATATGTTAATATAAAATTAATATATTAAATATATAAGTGTGTATATATATATATATATATATATATATATATATATATATATATATGTATTTTTCTCATATATAGTATACTTATGTAGACATAAAGCTAAATGATAAGTTCTGGCTGCCTGCCACATCAGTAGGGTCAGCACTCAGCAGTATGCAATGATCTTCTCAACTCCCCTTGTGGTGGCAGAGGATAGACACATTTTTCTTTATAGATAGCACTTTGTTTTGCAGGCTATTTTGAGCTTGGTCACTTTGCTGCGGTTGCTGGCCACACAAGAATTGGCCAATTTTTGCACTTGCCGTGGTTGATATGCACAGAAAAACTGGCCAATTTTTCACTTGCTGTGGTTGCTGGGCACAGAAGAACTGGCAAATTTTTCACTTGCCGCGGTTGATAGGCACTCAAGAATTGGCTAATTTTTGCACTTGCCGCGGTTGCTGGGCACAGAAGCACTGGCGAATTTTTCACTTGCCGCGGTTGATAGGCACTCAAGAATTGTCCAATTTTTGCATTTGCCGTGGTTGATGAGCACACAATAATTAGTCAATTTTTGCACTTGCTGTGGCTGATAGGCACACAAGAATTGGCCAATTTTTGCACTTGCTTTGGTTGATGGGCACACAAGAACTGGCGAATTTTGCACTTGCCGCAGTTAAAGGGCACTCAAGAATTGGCCAATTTTTGTGCTAAGAATCTTAATTTTTCTAAGTATATTCTATATAGTATTAATGCAGTTTACATTTTATATATTCTATGTTTGCACATGTCTTGGCGCTTACACAGGCTGCCGTAACCGTTTGTTTGTGTTTCGTGTAGCAATAGCAGCTGGCACCTGTTCACGCTTGCTATGTTTTATTTGAAGATGCTGGGTTTTTTTGTTTTTGCACTTTTTGAGCTTTGCATAAAAAAAACAAAGCACCTAAAGAAGTTATCCACCTTTTTATTTTTACTATGAGTCCTGATGTTAACAGAAACAACTACCTGAGGGTTGTACCCAGTGCTGGCTAAGAGCGGTCCCTGACTGATCATGGCTGTGATTCAGCTGCTCCATATCAGCAGAGCAGCTCTTCTTCTTCCGGGCTGCTCTGTTGACACAACATGACTGTTAGTGTCATGCTGATTTACAGCTGACTTCCTGCAGTTGTGCAGCGGGGTATCGGCTGTCAATCAGTATGATGTCAGCAGTCACGCCCCATCAACCGAGCAAAACAGAAAAGAAGTTGCTGCTCTGTCTACGTGATGTCAGCAGAAGCCGCAAAGTTGCCACCAGAAATGGTCTATGACCGCTCTGAGCCAGCAGAGACCTGGGCCAGGCAGAACAGGCAGGCAGTTAACAACTATCTGCCTGTTAAAATTTTTATCTTTAAGTTTAAAGCCTGAAATGTGGCAAAAGGTTGAAAAATTCATGGGAGCCGAATACTTTCGCAAGGCAGTGTATATATTTTTTTTTAAAAAAAACTTGTTTTACATTTTTTATTGAGAACAGCGCAATCCCCACCGCAGCCATTTAAATTGTGCTGTCAGACTTTTAGCTGCACGTCTGCTGATCAGAACAGCAGGGACAGGGAAGATGGTTAAAATTGATGGGAAGATGGATGGAGCCAAATACAGGACCATTCTTGAAGAAAACCTGCTGAAGTCTGCAAAAGACCTGAGACTGGGACGGAGATTTGTCTTCCAACAAGACAATGATCCCAAACATAAAGCAAAATCTACAATGGAATGGTTCACAAATAAATGTATCCAGGTGTTAGAATGGCCAAGTCACAGTCCAGACCTGAATCCAATCGAGAATCTGTGGAAAGAGCTGAAAACTGCTGTTCACAAACGCTCTCCATCCAACCTCACTCAGCTCCAGCTGTTTACAAAGGAAGAATGGGTAAGAATTTCAGTCTCTCGATGTGCAAAACTGATACAGAGATACCCCAAGCGACTGCAGCTGTAATCACAGCAAAAGGTAGCGCTACAAAGTATTAACTTAAAAGGGGACGAATAATATTGCACGCCCCAATTTTCAGTTTTTTACTTTTTTAAAAAGTTTAAAATAAGCAATAAATTTCATTCAACTTCACAATTGTGTCCCACTTGTTGTTGATTCTTCACCGTAACATTAAGATTTCTACCTTTATGTTTGGAGCCTGAAATGTGGTAAAAGGTTGAAAATATACTGTGTATATATAAACCCTAAATGTTCAAATCACCCCCCTTTTGTCCCATTAAGAATAATATAATTAAAAAATACACATATTTGGTATCAGCACTTTTAAAAATGTCCCATTTATCAAAATATAAAATCAGTTAATCTGATCTGTACATGAAGTAGCTAGAAAAAAATTCCAAAAGGCAAAATTATGTTTTTTGATTGCCACAACATTGCAATTACAGGCAATAAAAAACGATGCATCAATACAATAATGGTATAATTTAAACCGCCACCTCAAGACGCAAAAAATAAGCTGTCAATGAGCCCCAGATCCGAAAAAATGAGAATACTACTGGTCTCGGAAAATGGTGACAAAAGCGCAATTCTTTTTTTGGACAAACGTCTGAATTTTTTTCACCACTTAGATAAAAGTTAAAGTATACAAGTTTGTTATCTACAAACTCGTACCAACCTCAGGCATCATAGTGACACATCGGTTTTACCATATAGTGAACACGTTAAATAAAAAACACAAAAACAATTGTACAATTGCACTTTTTTTGCAATTTCACTGCACTTAGAATTTTTTTTCCCCATTTTCCAGTTCACTATATGGTGAAATGAATGATGTCATTCAAAAGTACAACTCGTCCCGCAAAAAACAAGCCCTCATATGGTAATATTGAGGGACAAATGAAAAAAAGTTACGACTTTTGGAAGAAGGGGAGGAAAAAACGAAAATGAAAAATGGAAATTGCCCTGGGCTGAAGAGGTTAAATAGTAATCACTATAAGTTAAGGCCCTGTCACACACACAGATAAATCTGTGGCAGATCTGTGGTTGCAGTGAAATTGTGGACAATCAGTGCCAGGCTTTGTGGCTGTGTACAAATGGAACTATATGTCCATGATTTCACTGCAACCACAGATCTGCCAAAGATTTATCTGTGTGTGTGACGGGGCCTTTAGAGCTCAGCGCTCCTTGAAAAGGCATTACTTTTTTGTGTGATTGTATCCAAATCTTACTTGATTGCAAAGTTCAAAGAATGAAATGCTGGGCACTGTTCACATTGTTAAAGTTCAGCATTAATTCGTACTCTTTCCTGGACAAGTGGCTATTGAGTAAATCCCTCAGATATCTCTGTATACAGGCAGGGGTGATACCTTATATCGTGGTGCTCTTTCAAAGTCGAAACAACCCGCAATTATGAAGAGACAAATGAAAAATGGAAGGCACTCACCAGTCTTGCTGTATCACTCGACTTTATTCTTACATCATGTTACATGTAAAGGCAGCGGGGAAGGGGAAAACACAAAGCATGTTGGACAACGGCTGTTTCGCGCCTACACCCGGCGTTTCCACGGGTCCATGTGTAGGCGCGAAACGGCCGTTGTCCAACGTGCTTTGTGTTCTCCCCTTCCCCGCTGCCTTTACATGTAACCTGATGTAAGAATAAAGTCGAGCGATACAGCAAGAGTGGTGAGTGTCTTCCATTTTTCAGTCTCTTCAAATCTTACTTGATTGTTTACTACATTTTTATAATATCATAAAATGAATACATAACTAGCGTACAGAAGAGAATCACGACAGTGGTCTACCTTTTATTCTGCCTTATACACATGTTAATAATTTTTTCAACCTTTTTCCTCTTGTACATATAAATTTACATTCTCCAAAGTATAATAAAAAAAATCTTGTACATTTAAACCTTGGATTTATGATTCTGAAGTATCATTCATGTAATATTAAGATGTTATTTAAGAATAGAAAAAAGCTACAAATAAATAAAACAAATCAAAGATAATATGTCAGATGGTTTCAATAAAAATGTATTAAGAACAACTTGGACAAGAGAACAAAAGAACCATTATTCTCTATTTTAATGGAAAATGCAGTAAGTACTTACTAACAAAATAATCCTAGTTTTATTATTATCATGTTATATAGTCAGAAATATAAAAATACTACTGTGAAATAACTAAAACATTTACATCTACCAACCATACACAGAAAAATAATGGAATTGCTGGTGTGTACAAAGCCTCATAACCCTTAACCCTACACAATTCTAAAAATAATTTTCTCCATTTTTCTTGTTATATAGCTTCACTTAGTGCTTTGACTAATCCCATTTATTTATGAGGAGTGGACACGGGAAGTCACTAAGTTGGGTATTTTAAGAGGCTTAGAGTATGATAAATGCTAATGAGAAGACATTTTAACTTCTTTAAGAGCCAGTCAGACATAGTTTATTTTTTTCTATATTCCCAAAATCTCTAAATTACCATAGGTTGACTCATTTTTTCTCAATCACAATGCAGTTGTGCTGCTTCAATGTCCAGTTCAAGCTCCTTTGATATTCCCCTTTTAACTGCTGCTCAGCAAAATCCATACACCTCATTCAAACAATCTGTGTAGGGGATTTTCCTTATCTGAGCCTCTCTGTACCCCCTCCTATATTGAGTGAGAGATAGTCCTATACATAGTCTGATAAAAGGAAGTGTATAGGTGTAGAGCAGTTGAAAGGAGCACCTAACAGGAGTCCTAACTGGGCTTTGAAACAATAGAGTGCTTTGGAGAGAACAATGCAAAATAAGATTATGCAGTACATTACAAAATTTCATAACTTTGTAAAGGCTGCCCGTGGAGGATATAGATCACGACAGAGATTATTGTAACAGGCTATGGCTGTTATATCATTGTTAAAGGGTTTTTTTCACTACTTTTTCACCCCCTTGCCATATAACATAGTTCTTCTAAACAATACCTTTTGTAATATACTTATATTGTATAGCTTCTATGAGCGCATCTCAGCAGGGATCACATAGTACTGGATTGTTATTGTCACGCTCCCCGGGTCCCCTGCGCTGCTCCCCGGCTCACCTGTCACGCTCCCCGGCTCCCCTGCCTCGCTCCCCGGTTCTTCAGTCCGGTCTCCACCGCTCCCCGCTCTCCAGCATCCATTGCAGGCGCCTTCCAGGCGTCCTGGTCCCCGCTCCCGGCGCCCGTCGGCGTCTCAGCCCCAGCCCGGCTCTGCTGCTTCCTCCTCTCAGCTTCCTGCTCTGGCTTCTGGCACCCGGGCCGCGCGCATGCGCATTAGGGCGCGCGCGCGGTCATTGACCCTTTCTTAAAGGGCCAGCGTCCATTGACAGGAAATGAAGCACACAGGTTCAGGGTATAAAGGGGTTTAATGTCCAAGTGGGCGGGGCCTGATCTTCGTGTTTCCCAAGCTAGGAGTCAGGTCTCCTTGTGTCTCTCTGCCATACTTACGTATCTCTCTTCTAGAGCCGATCCTGCCTCGCCATCCGGTCCTGCCGCATCCCGCACCCCGAACGCTGCTTGTCTGCCATCCTGACAGTCCGTGCCATCTCGGATCCCTGTGGTGACCCGTCATCTCGCTCCAACGGTTCCGGACTCCGCCTGACATCATCTCGGCTTCCGAACCTGAGCTCCGTCACCCGGACTACCATCAGTGACTCCGTGGTCCCAGGGACTTCTCCATTATACTCTTGTGCACGGACTGCCCTGCTACCTGTAGTGTTCCAGCTACCGGACCCCTTACCATCATCAAGGAGTTCGGTCCAGTGGATCCACCTCCTGGGTCTGCCCTTCCACCTGGCCCTAACAGTTATGCAGATGCTTCTTCCTCCTCTGTTATGTCTGATACTTCCTTTTCCGGCAGAGAAATAAGACAAAATGAAAGGTAGTTGTTACTGGGCTCCAGATGGTGGGTGTGAATATTTTAGAGTTAATCACAATTAGTCTCATACTAGCTAAGCTGACAGCAGTAACAGAAGGGGCGGACACCTAGTGAACTGCTACAATCTGTATTTCAAAAGCAAAGGGTTTAGGCAATCCTATGACATGGACAGTTGAGCCATACTGAAATTTCCAAAACAAACTCAGTGACAGGGCTGTACTGGCCTTCCGGCAATTGCCAGATGGACTGGTACCTCCCCTGGACCACTCTGCCACTTGGTATCTCCCAAAATCTTCACCAGTGCAGGCTGTAGAAGGAAAGGAGGAACTAAGTGCTGTTTCACAGGCTGCAGCAATGCAGGATGGAAGTTGTAGTATTAAAACACAGGAAGCATGGGGAGGGGAAGAGAAGGATGTAAACATCAGACACCAAGTAATGCTATCTGCATGATAAAAGGTTTATATGACTATAATAAGAGTATGGAAGCACATAATAGCACTATTGATGAATAAAAAAATGTAATGAGTTAGGTAGTGGATAAAATCTTTAAGTCACAATACCACTTAAAATTTCAGGACGCGGTATATTTCATTGTCTGTATCTATACTAACTTTATCTCAGGTGGATGCAGGCAGGCTGACAGGGTCAATCACTGTAGTTCACCTTCGGGTGTATCTCTGGGTACTCACACAAGGCTCACAAATTTTTTTAGAGTGTTTCACTACATCTTTAGGTTCATGGAAATGGTCATAATCATCAAGAAATGGTCCACAATTAATGCATTTTTTAAACCCACCTAAGTCTGTAGTCCATAGCAGGTCTCACAGTGTCTAGAGCGGTCAGCAATCACTATAAAGGATTTTATTCTTAAATACTCTGCCTTCCTATTGGGCAGGATCTCTTAGCGGTCTAAATGAATTTGATAAGAACACAATATACCTCACCAGGAAACTTGAGAGAACCCATGGAAATTTGGGTCTGCTGGTCCAGCTGAACTTTTTAAAAGTTTGGTTTCGGACCCGGACAGGACCTGAACTTCATTTGAAGTCACTGATTGGCAGTTTGGGTCTCCGCCCACATGTAGCCAGCCATGAACAGATCATTTCTAGGGGAGGGTGAGTGGGTTTTTTTTCTTTTGGTGCACACTACATCCGATCACGCTCTGTACCATGGTTGCCAGGTTAATTTTTTTATTTCTGGATATCTTATCTAAAAATCACACACTTACTATTTTTTTTATAAATAGATTGGAAAAGCATGATACATTATTAAAGACTAACCAAAGTTTCTGGTCTAATTATCTTTCAAGCATTGCAAAGTTATGACGTTTTGTAATATGCTGCAATACCTTATTTTGCTTTCTTTTTCTCCAAAACACTATAGCTCAGTGCTGTTTTAATACCCAGTTCATGCTCCCTTAAGGCTATGTGCGCACTTTGCGTTCAGTTCCGCAGCGTGTAAGTCACTGCCTGTGCGTCTCAGAACACAGCCGAAAAAGCTGCGTTCTGAGACGCATTCGGCAGAACGCAAAGTGCGCACATTCCTGGAGAATTCATGCATTCTGGATGCTTTCTCTGCCATAGACAGAGTGAGAAAAGCATCCAGAACGCACATTTTTGACAGTGTGGTCCCACTCAGCTCTGTAGCATCCCCATAGACTTGCAGTAGAGCCGAGTGGGACCGCACTGTCAAAAAGAGCATGGCTGGCTGTGACATAGTGCCGCACGATCAGAATGAACTCGGATGAACTTCACCCGACTTCATTGTGATTGCGCGGCTACATCGGAAGCTGACAGGAGCGGCGGTAGAACACCGCCGCTCCTGTCAGCTCCATGCAGCAACTGAAGTGAGTAGTGCGATTAGCTGTGCTGTCACTGTGGTTACTCGCGGCCACCGCTCTCAGGTGGAGGACTGCAGCTGTGGCCGCGAGTAACCTGAGTGGCCGCACAGCTGATCGCGCGGCTCACTGCAGTCACTCAGGGGATTTGTGATCACAGGTGAGTCCTTCACGTGTGACCGCAAATCAAGCCGCATAATATGTATCATCAAAGTTAATATAATCAATTTGTATCTAAAAAAAATAATAGTGCAAAATAGATCTTTATGTAAAGAAGATATCCAGTCAGACTATCCCTTTGAACACATTTATATTTTTAAGAGATATGTGCTCATTGACCAAAAAAATAACACCATATATTAAAATCCCATGCATTCAAAGTACATCAGTTACAATATATACAACCACAGGGTTCTGTCTCACTCAACGCGCGTTTCGAACTTAAATACTTCGTCTTGGAGATTCATTTATGTTGTTTTATGAAGTTGGCCCAATAAAGTATAACATGGATGTCGACTGCTGCTACTTTTCTACGACTTTGTCACCTATAGTTTCATTTTGCTTTTGTTCCTAGTAATAAAAAAAAAAAAGACTAAAAAGCAAACAAATCATGAAGGGCTGTTGCCTGGCTCACTTTTTGCAATAGGACAATACAGTAATTAGGCAGTTTTAGGCCAGATGCCTGGCTTTTTACAGTACCTGTGCCCACCTTATTTTTCTGCAATAGGGGAAACGTAAGACTTAAAATAACGTGGCAAATAATGAGCAACATGACCCGTTACTTCAGTGCCTTGAATGATTCATGATTTATTTTCCTCTGATGGGAAACCACAATTAGAAACTGTTCTGATCTAATATACCATTTCCAAAGAATAGATAGAATAAAGTAATGGGCAATCATTTTGGATGTCTGCTGGGACCACCTCTCCCTCCCTCACATAGGATTGAAGATTAAAAGCAGAACTTCCTTAGATAAGGACCCATCCACACTAGTAACAATTTGGAAGTTTGATGCAATTTGCAGATGCTGAATACAAAGTAAAGGCCCCGTTACACGCAACGACATATCTAACAATATGTCGTCGGGGTCACGGGTTTCATGACGCACATCCGGCGTCGTTAGAGACGTCGTTGCGTGTAACAGCTCCGAGCGAGTATTAAGGATCAAAAATACTCACCTAATCGTTGATCGTTGACATGTCGTTCATTTTCAAAATCTCGTTGGTCATTGTGGACGCAGGTTGTTCGTCGTTCCTGAGGCAGCACACATCGCTACATGTGACACCCCGGGAACGACGAACAACAGCTTACCTGCTTCCTCCAGCAATGAGGTGAGCGTGTTGTTCATGCGGCTGCTCTCCGCTCCTCCGCTTCTATTGGTCGGCCGCTGTGTGACGTCGCTGTCATGGCGAATGAACCTCCCCCTTAACGAAGAGCTTGTTTGCCGCCCACAGCGACGTTGCTAGGAAGGTAAGTATGTGTGACAGGTGTTAGCGATATTGTGCGCAACGGGCAGCGATTTGCCCGTGACGCACAAACAGGGGCGGACTGGCCCACCAGGAGGTCGGGAGAACCCCCGGTGGGCCCCTGCTATTGATGGCCATGCCCCCTAGGCCCCTCCCCCCTACCCCCCCTGGGCCCCTATGGATATGTGTGAGAGGGCCCCCCCGGCCGGTAATTTCACTAATCATATCGGCACATTGCCGATATGATTAGTGACAATCCTATTCCCTCTGTAGCAGCAAGCAGGGAGAGCGATCTCCCTGCTCTGCCTGCTGTCACTGTCAGTGCCGCATGGCTCTGACTCATCTGCGCAGCGACACTGCAGGAGGAGGCAGTCTCAGAGGGATGACTGCTTCCTTCCTGTGCAGGTGCTGGCAGCATCGCGCGGCGGAGGACGGACCTGGCATCGCCCCAGGCCAGGCTGCAGGAGCAGCAGCGCGTGAGTATAAAAGGCGGAGGCCCCGGGGAGCGAGCAGGGGCCCCGGGGGTATGTGCGGGGGGGCTCTTCTTCTTACCAGTCACCTGCCTGTATCTGCAGCCACCGGCGGGTTCCTCATCAGTGTGTGCATGCCGGGCACACGAGCAGGAGGCAGCGCGCTGTGCTGTTCCGGCCCTGCTGTGTGCCCGACATGCACACAGTGCAGAGGAGCGCGTCGGTGCCGGTGACCGCAGCTTCTTCCTATTCAAATTTATTTGCGTCTTTCAGACGTAAATACATTTGAACAGCGCGCCGGGACTGGGCCCCGCCCCCGACGTGCAGCAACGTGATGAGATCAGCACATTGCTGACGTCATCACAGTGCTGCGGGCGCCACACAGGGGACATGAGGAAGCGAGCGCTCCATGGAGGAGCCGAAGAGACAGGTGTAATTAATGGAGATGTGTGAGGAGGGGCTGAGGACACATAACGGGGAACATTTGTGAAGGAGACACAGCTTTGTGACAGGCAGAGGAGGAGTACTGTATTCCGAGGGAGGGGGGGAGGCAGGAGTGTGTAGTGATGGGGTAGTGTAATTTGTGTCTGCAGGGGGTGGTGATGTGGGGTGAAATGTATTATGTCTGGGGAGGGGGTAATGGAGGGTGCATTGTATTGTGTGTGTGTGATGTGTAGGGAGTGATGGGGGGCTGCATTGTGTGTGTGTGTGTGTGTGTGTAGGGGGTGATGCATTGTGTGTGTGTGTGTGTGTGTGTAGAGGGTGATGGGGGGCTGCATTGTGTGTGTGTGTGTGTGTGTGTGTGTGTGTGTGTAGAGGGTGATGGGGGGCTGCATTGTGTGTGTGTGTGTGTGTAGGGGGCGATGGGGGGTGCATTGTATTGTGTGTGTGTGTGTGTGTGTGTAGAGGGTGATGGGGGCTGCATTGTGTGTGTGTGTGTGTGTGTGTAAGGGGTGATGGGGGTGCATTGTATTGTGTGTGTGTGTGTGTGTGTAGAGGGTGATGGGGGGGTGCATTGTGTGTGTGTGTGTGTGTGTGTAGAGGGTGATGGGGGGCTGCATTGTGTGTGTGTGTGTCTGTAGGGGGTGATGGGGGTGCATTGTGTGTGTGTGTGTGTGTGTGTAGAGGGTGATGGGGGGCTGCATTGTGTGTGTGTGTGTGTGTGTGTGTGTGTAGGGGGTGATGGGGGGTGCATTGTATTGTGTGTGTGTGTGTGTAGGGGGTGATGCATTGTGTGTGTGTGTGTGTGTGTGTGTAGAGGGTGATTGGGGGGGTGCATTGTGTGTGTGTGTGTGTGTGTGTGTATGTAGGGTGTGATGGGGGATGCATTGTATTGTGTGTGTGTAGGGTGTGATGGGGGATGCATTGTATTGTGTGTGTGTGTGTGTAGGGTGTGATGGGGGATGCATTGTATTGTGTGTGTGTGTGTGTGTATATGTAGGGGGTGATGGAGGGGTGCTTTGTATTGTGTGTGTGTGTGTGTGTGTGATTGGAGGGGGTGCATTGTATTGTGTGCGTGGGGACATGGTAATGGGGGGTGCATGGTATTGTGTGTGTGTGTGTGTGTGTGTAGTGGGTGATGGGGGGATGTATTGTGTGTGTGTAGTGGGTGATGGGGGATGTATTGTATTGTGTGTGTGTGTGTAGGGGGTGATGCATTGTATTTGTGTGTGTGTGTGTGTGTAGGGGGTAATGCATTGTATTGTGTGTGTGTGTGTGTGTGTATGTAGGGGGTGATGGGGGGTGCATTGTGTGTGTGTGTGTAGGGTGTGATGGGGGATGCATTGTATTGTGTGTGTAGGGGGTGATGGAGGCGTGCATTGTGTGTGTGTGTGGGGGGGGGTGATGGGGGGTGCATTGTGAGTGTGTGTGTGTAGGGGGTGATGCGGGGTGCATTGTGTGTGTGTAGGGGCTGATGGACGGTGCATTGTGTGTGTGTGTGTAGGGAGTAATGGGGGTGCATTGTGTGTGTAGGGGGTAGTGGGGGTGCATTGTATTGTGGGGGTGTGTGTAGGGGGTGATGGGGGGTGCATTGTATTTGTGTGTGTGTGTAGCGGGTGATGGGGGGATGTATTGTGTGTGGATGGGTAATGGAGCATGTATTGTGTGTGTGTGTGTGTGTGTGTGTGTGTGTGTGTGTGTGTGTGTGTGTATGGGTAATGGGGGTGCATTGTAGTGTGTGTTTGTGTGTAGGAGGTGATGGGGGGCGCATTGTGTGTGTGTGTAGGGGGTGATGGGGGGTGCATTGTATTGTGTGTGTGTGTGTGTGTGTTTGGAGGGGGGTGATGGGGGGGTGCATTGTATTGCGTGCGTGGGGAGATGGTAGTGGGGGGTGCATGGTATTTGTGTGTGTGTGTGTGTGTGTGTGTAGGGTGTGATGAGGGATGCATTGTATTTGTGTGTGTGTGTGTGCATATATGTATATGTAGTGGGTGATGGGGGATGTATTGTATTGTGTGTGTGTGTGTGTAGGGGGTGATGCATTGTATTGTGTGTGTGTGTGTGTGTAGGGGGTGATGGGGTGGTGCATTGTGTGTGTGTGTGTATGGTGTGATGGGGGATGCATTGTATTGTGTGTGTGTGTGTGTGTGTGTAGGGGGTGATGGAGGGGTGCATTGTGTGTGTGTGTGTGTGTGTGTAGGGTGTGATGGGGGGGTGCATTGTGTGTGTGTGGGGTGATGCGGGGTGCATTGTGTGTGTGTGTAGGGGCTGATGGACGGTGCATTGTGTGTGTGTGTGTGTGTGTGTGTGTAGGGAGTATTGGGGGTGCATTGTGTGTGTGTGTGGGGGGGGGGGAGTAGTGGGGGTGCATTGTATTGTGGGTGTGTGTGTGTAGGGGGCGATGGGGGGTGCATTGTATTGTGTGTGTGTGTGTGTGTGTGTAGAGGGTGATGGGGGCTGCATTGTGTGTGTGTGTGTGTGTGTAAGGGGTGATGGGGGTGCATTGTATTGTGTGTGTGTGTGTGTGTAGAGGGTGATGGGGGGGTGCATTGTGTGTGTGTGTGTGTGTGTGTGTGTGTGTGTAGAGGGTGATGGGGGGCTGCATTGTGTGTGTGTGTGTCTGTAGGGGGTGATGGGGGTGCATTGTGTGTGTGTGTGTGTGTGTAGAGGGTGATGGGGGGCTGCATTGTGTGTGTGTGTGTGTGTGTGTGTGTGTAGGGGGTGATGGGGGGTGCATTGTATTGTGTGTGTGTGTGTGTAGGGGGTGATGCATTGTGTGTGTGTGTGTGTGTGTGTGTGTGTGTAGAGGGTGATTGGGGGGGTGCCTTGTGTGTGTGTGTGTGTGTGTGTGTATGTAGGGTGTGATGGGGGATGCATTGTATTGTGTGTGTGTAGGGTGTGATGGGGGATGCATTGTATTGTGTGTGTGTGTGTGTAGGGTGTGATGGGGGATGCATTGTATTGTGTGTGTGTGTGTGTGTGTGTGTGTATATGTAGGGGGTGATGGAGGGGTGCTTTGTATTGTGTGTGTGTGTGTGTGTGTGTGATTGGAGGGGGTGCATTGTATTGTGTGCGTGGGGACATGGTAATGGGGGGTGCATGGTATTGTGTGTGTGTGTGTGTGTGTGTAGTGGGTGATGGGGGGATGTATTGTGTGTGTGTAGTGGGTGATGGGGGATGTATTGTATTGTGTGTGTGTGTGTAGGGGGTGATGCATTGTATTTGTGTGTGTGTGTGTGTGTGTAGGGGGTAATGCATTGTATTGTGTGTGTGTGTGTGTGTGTGTGTGTATGTAGGGGGTGATGGGGGGTGCATTGTGTGTGTGTGTGTAGGGTGTGATGGGGGATGCATTGTATTGTGTGTGTAGGGGGTGATGGAGGGGTGCATTGTGTGTGTGTGTGGGGGGGGGTGATGGGGGGTGCATTGTGAGTGTGTGTGTGTAGGGGGTGATGCGGGGTGCATTGTGTGTGTGTAGGGGCTGATGGACGGTGCATTGTGTGTGTGTGTGTAGGGAGTAATGGGGGTGCATTGTGTGTGTAGGGGGTAGTGGGGGTGCATTGTATTGTGGGGGTGTGTGTAGGGGGTGATGGGGGGTGCATTGTATTTGTGTGTGTGTGTAGCGGGTGATGGGGGGATGTATTGTGTGTGGATGGGTAATGGAGCATGTATTGTGTGTGTGTGTGTGTGTGTGTGTATGGGTAATGGGGGTGCATTGTAGTGTGTGTTTGTGTGTAGGAGGTGATGGGGGGCGCATTGTGTGTGTGTGTAGGGGGTGATGGGGGGTGCATTGTATTGTGTGTGTGTGTGTGTTTGGAGGGGGGTGATGGGGGGGTGCATTGTATTGCGTGCGTGGGGAGATGGTAGTGGGGGGTGCATGGTATTTGTGTGTGTGTGTGTGTGTGTGTGTGTAGGGTGTGATGAGGGATGCATTGTATTTGTGTGTGTGTGTGTGCATATATGTATATGTAGTGGGTGATGGGGGATGTATTGTATTGTGTGTGTGTGTGTGTGTGTGTAGGGGGTGATGCATTGTATTGTGTGTGTGTGTGTGTGTAGGGGGTGATGGGGTGGTGCATTGTGTGTGTGTGTGTATGGTGTGATGGGGGATGCATTGTATTGTGTGTGTGTGTGTGTGTGTAGGGGGTGATGGAGGGGTGCATTGTGTGTGTGTGTGTGTGTGTGTGTAGGGTGTGATGGGGGGGTGCATTGTGTGTGTGTGGGGTGATGCGGGGTGCATTGTGTGTGTGTGTAGGGGCTGATGGACGGTGCATTGTGTGTGTGTGTGTGTGTGTGTAGGGAGTATTGGGGGTGCATTGTGTGTGTGTGTGGGGGGGGGAGTAGTGGGGGTGCATTGTATTGTGGGTGTGTGTGTGTAGGGGGTGATGGGGGGTGCATTGTATTTGTGTGTGTGTAGCGGGTGATGGGGGGATGTATTGTGTGTGGGGGGGTAATGGAGCGTGTATTTGTGTGTGTGTGTGTGTGAGGGTAATGGGGATGCATCGTAGTGTGTGTGTGTGTGTAGGGGGTGATAGGGGGTGCATTGTGTGTGCGTAGCGGTTGATGGGGGGGCATTCTATTGTGTGTGTGTGTGTGTGTGTGTAGGGGGTGATGGGGGGGTACATTGTATTGTGTGTGTGTGTGTGTGTTTGGAGGGGGTGATGGGGAGGTGCATTGTATTGTGTGCGTGGGGAGATGGTAATTGGGGGTGCATGGTATTTGTGTGTGTGTATGTAGTGGGTGATGGGGGGGATGTATTGTATTGTGTGTGTGTGTGTGTGTGTGTGTGGAGAGGGCGCGGAGTCATTAATCGCGCTATAGTTACATTTAATTCTCAAAATTTTCGTTGCATTCACCTTTTCTGTTCTAATATTTTACAATGTGAACGACCATGGCTTGCCCCCCCCTAGTTTTGATCCTGGGTACGCCCATGCACAGGCCTGAGTGGGCCCCGGCACCCAGCCTTTCAATCGTAAACTTCAGTGATCGTACAAGTTCTGTATGATCACTGAAGTTTTCACAGTTGCAGGACCTTTAGTGACATCACATGTGTCATGTGACTCACCAAAGGTCCTAGCGGTGCACTGCGGGAGTCCCCAGGCCTGCACCGACCGCGCCGGTATTCAGATGTATGCGCGTCTTTCAGGCGCGCTATACATTTGTACAGTGCGGCCGGTGACAGGAGGGAGAGCAGCTCTGCTCAGCCCCGCAACGTACCGTCATCGCCAGGGCTGCAGAGGAGCGCGCCTCAGTCCTGCACCGACATCATCATCACCGGGGCCGCAGCTGCAGGGATGAAGAGGAGGACGCGCAGGCACAGGTAAGCGCTCCAGAGGAGCCGAAGATGTACTTTTATATGAGGGGCTGCGGGTGGGGGAGGAGCAGTGTTATTTTACAACTGGCATTAAGAAGCCGTGGAGGACTTTATGGAGCATATTATGGGGCAGTGGGGGACATAATAGGGCAGTGGGGGACATTATAGGGCAGTGGGGGACATAATAGGGCAGTGGGGGACATTATAGGGCAGTGGGGGACATTATAGGGCAGTGGGGGACATTATAGGGCAGTGGGGTACATTATAAGGCAGTGGGGGACATTATAAGGCAGTGGGGGACATTATAGGGCAATGGAAGGACATTATAGGGTAATGGGGGCCATTATGAAGCAAATTGGGGCATTATAGGTCAGTGGGGGACGTTGTGAAAGAAATTGGAACATTATAGGGCAATGGGGGACATTATGAGGCATCAAAGATTTTGGAAGGCAGCATAGTATAATGAGGAGGGGGGGATTTATACAGGGATGTAGTTGGGGGAGATATTATAGAAAGGGCAATTTTTGGGGGGACATTTTGGAAAGGGGCACTTTGTGGGGCTATTTTGGAGAGCAGGATTGTGGGGTGATATTTTGTACAGGAAGCAATTAACAACCCCTTCTGATTCCACTTGTTTCCCCAGACATTATTAAATAAAAGGGGCCAGGATGAGGGACATAATTACTATATGGGGCCAGGATGAGGGACATAATTACTATATGGGGCCAGAATGAGGGACATACATTATTAGTTTATGGTGGCACGTGGGGCATAATTACTGTAGGGGCAAATTAGGGGACATTATTACTGATGAAATATAAGTTAATTTTGAGGATACTGTCTCCAATGGGGGAACAAGAGTCTGACGTGGTGTAGAAATTGGGGAAATAGTGAGGAATGTGCTCTGGGAGTGATCGGCTATAGGTGACTGTTATTTTCTGCAGAGTCGCGTCATGGCAGGAAGAAGTGATGACGGTCAGCGCCGGATAAAGAGAAAAAGCGAAGATGAATAAAGTCAGCTAGAGACGTCACTGGTAAGTCAGTCACGGTATTTCTCCCTTGTATGTGGTTGTATTCGGTCACTATGTGGTCTGGTCACGGTGTGGTGGTATTTCTCCCTTGTATGTGGCTGTATTTGTTCACTGTTTGGTGGTAATATGTGGTCTGGTCATGGTGTGGTGGTATTTCTCCCTTGTATGTGGCTGTATTTGGTCACTGTTTGGTGGTAATATGTTGTCTGATCACTGTGTGGCGGTATTTATCCCTTGTATGTGGTTGTATTTGGTCACTATGTGGTGGTAATATGTTGTCTGGTCGCGGTGTGGCGGTATTTCCCCCTTGTATATGGTATTATTGATTTTGGTATAGTGGATTGTGTTGTGTATGGAGGTCACTTTTTCTCTCTGTAAGGGGCAGATTTTTTCCAGTAGAAATTAAATACTTAAACATTTAACCCCTCCCCTCCCTGTCCTGCCCTGTCCTGTGACTATTACACTGCAGTAAATATGCACTTACAGAGATTCTCCAGTGAAAACAAGTAATCACCTTTACTAAGGCCACGTTCACACATTGAGTATTCAGTGAGTTTTTTTTACCTCAGTATTTGAAGCCAAAACCAGGAGCAGTAAAATCAGAGAAAAAGTGTGTGAACGTGGCCTAAAGATAAGTGATAACTTATTCATCTGTGTGGACCGATTGCTGGGACCTGCACCGATCGTGCAACTTTTATCCCCCATTACACTGGAGCTCGTGTCCGACTCGACCCCTGATCCATTCATTCCCTCAGTGGCTGCGAGCGCTGCGCTTTTTATTATCTGGCTGCTCCACAGAGGATGAATGGAGCTGCGGTCACACATCCCACCCCACAGAGGATGAATGGAGCTGCTGTCACACACCCCACCCCACAGAGGATGAATGGAACTGCGGTCACACATCCCACCCCACAGAGGATGAATGGAGCTGCTGTCACACATCCCACCCCACAGAGGATGAATGGAACTGCGGTCACACATCCTACCCCACAGAGGATGAATGGAGCTGTGGTCACACACCCCACCTGCTGCTGCAAAAAGTTCCCCAATCTTCCGATCGGTGTGGTTTCCACTGGTCTGGTTCCACCGATCAATAAGTTATCACCAACCTACCCTGTAGATCGGTGATAACTTGTTTTCACCAAAGACCCCATTACTGCAAACGACTATAATTGTACATCCCAGTTATGGTGCACAATATAGATGTGCAGGAGCCGTCTGTGTATACAGTCAAAGCAACACAATAATGGGGATAACGCTAATGGGTGTTTATATTTAGCTGTAGGGTGGGCCCCTGTAGTCAATTCTCCTGGTGGGCCCCAGTCAGCCCAGTCCGCCCCTGCGCACAAACGACGGGGATGGGTGCTTTCACGAGCGACATCGCTGCGTGTAAAGCCCCCTTAAGGGGTACTTTGCACGCTGCGACATCGCAGGCCGATGCTGCGATGCCGAGCGCGATAGTACCCGCCCCCGTCGCAGCAGTGATTTCCTTGTGATAGCTGCCGTAGCGAACATTATCGCTACGGCAGCTTCACATGGACTCACCTGTCCTGCGACCGTCGCTCTGGCCGGCGACCCGCCTCCTTGTTAAGGGGGCGGGTCGTGCGGCGTCATAGCGACGTCACACGCCAGGCGGCCAATCGGAGCGGAGGGGCGGAGATGAGTGGGATGTAAACATCCCGCCCATCTCCTTCCTTCCGCATATCCTACGGAAGCCGCAGTGACGCCGGTAGGAGATGTTCCTCGCTCCTGCGGCTTCACACACAGCGATGTGTGCTGCCGCAGGAGCGAGGAACAACATCGGACTGTCGCGTCAGCGTAATCATGGATTACGCCGCCGCTGCACCGATGATACGATTACGACGCTTTTGCGCTCGTTAATCGTATCATCAAGCCTTTACACACTACGATGTCGCATGCGATGCCGGAAGTGCGTCATTTTCAATTTGACCCCACCGACATCCCACCTGCGATGTCGTAGTGTGCAAAGCCCGCCTAAGACCACTTGTACTATTCAAGATTGATTTTTTTTTTTTTTAGTCCATATTGCTTTCTTTACATGGATAATAACCATTGAAATATTATTAATACCATTAAAGAATTAAGTGATTGTTGTTTTCAAACAAGTTCCGGAAAAATAAGTCATAAGCAGGAGTTCACGAAGTCTCATTTTTTTCATCTTGTTCTATTTAGAATTTAATGGTTTCTTCTTGGCATCAAGATCTTGAGAGCATCGATCAGTTTACTCTCTCCTTTAATTAACTGCTTTGTAATAGGGGACCAAGTGCTGTGCAGCCATGTCAATTGTATTCGAAAAAAACTGGATCAAGAGCTCCAAAGCAAAAAGGCGAAATCCCAGTTGGCGTAGATGTATGGTTATTGAGAGTGAACTCAGCAACAGGCAGAAATTCCACCCAGTTCTCCTGATTAGATGAAATAAACATCTTCAATACTGTTCTATCTCCTGGTTCATCCTCTCTGTTTGTCCATTAGTATATGATTGATAATCTGAGGAGAACGACAGTTTAATACCTGATCTGGAGCAAAACCGACACCAGCAGCTAGCTAAAAACCGAATCAGTCGGCATCAGCCAAGTGAATCAAAGCAAGAGGATGGCAATCAGCAAAGGAGAGGAGGAACAGACATCACACCAAGAAAGCCCATCACATCGGACCGTCCAGATTTACTTAAGGCCCCGTCACACACAGAGATAAATCTTTGGCAGATCTGTGGTTGCAGTGAAATCATGGACATATTGTTCCATTTGTACACAGCCACAAACCTGGCACTGATTGTCCACAATTTCGCTGCAACCACAGATCTGCCACAGATCTGCCACAGATCTGCCACAGATCTGCCACAGATCTGCCACAGATCTGCCACAGATCTGCCACAGATCTATCTGTGTGTGTGACAGGGCCTTTAGAGCTCTGGAGAATTTAAAGGGAACTTGTCATGTCATTTTTTATTAAACCGCCCCCAATGTAATTTAAATAATGCAATGTGCATCACTAAAAGCCGCTTTACACGCTACGATTTATCTGACGATCTCAGTAGCGGTGTGACACGCCCAGATCGTAGTTACGATTTGCCGAGATCGCTCATAGGTCGTTTATTAGCAGTAACGATCTCAAAAAGGACGCAAAATCGTTCAGCGATATATTGTTTGACCAAGGCGGTCGTGTGGATGTTGTTCGTCGTTGGCAGGGTGTCAAACGTAGCAATATGTCTGCTGCGTTCCAAACGACGAACAATATTTTGAAAATGAACGACGTGTTAGCGGTCAACGATTTTCAACCTATTTGCGATCATTTGGAGTCACACGTAGGTGTCACACGCAACGACGTCGCTAACGATGCCGGATGTACGTCACAGAAACCGTGACCCCGCCGACATATCATCAGATAAATCGTAGCGTGTAACGATGCCTTAACATTGTGAAAAAACAAAAAAAAATCCATGTATTTATCTTAAAAAAAAAAGACTTATATGGAATAAGGGAATCTGTCACCAGATTTTTGCCACCTAATCTGAGAGCAGCATAATGTAGAGGTAGAAACCCTGATGCCAGCGATGTGTCACTTACTGGGCTGCTTAATTTAGCTTTTATAAAATCACTGTTTAATTAGCAGGAGATTACCATTAGCGTAAATCCATTGGCATGCTGCCAGGTAGTCCAGCAGCTGTATGAGCTCATTATAACTCTGCTCCATATTCAAATAACTGCTAGATCTGCAGCAGAGAAAACAGTGATTTTATCAAAATCACAGCAAACAGCTCAGTATGTGATACATAGCTGGAATCAGGGTCTCTGTCTCTACATTATGCTGCTCTCAGATGGAGCAGTAAAAACCTGGTGACAGAGTCCCTTTAAGTAAATGCAGCAAATACTTTAGGTTTCAGTCACTGGGGTGGAGCTTTTGCTAGGATCAGTCACTGTCACTTACCTGCCTAGTGACGTCGCTTTGGCTGGCGAACCGCCTCCTTTCTAAGGGGGCGGTTAGTTCGGCATCACAGCAACGTCACTAAGCGGCCACCCAATAGAAGCGGAGGGGCAGAGATGAGCGGCCGTAACATGCCGCCCACCTCCTTCCTTCTTCATTGCCGGTGGCCGCAGGTAAGCTATAGTTCGTCGTTCCCGAGGTGTCACACATAGCGATGTGTGCTGCCTCGGGAACGACGAACAACCTGTGTCCTCAACAATCAACGATTTTTGAAAATGAACGACGTGTCAATGTAATAATAATGTGAGTATTTTTGATCGTTAACGGCCGTTCGTTGGTGTCACACGCAACGACGTCGCTAACGATGCCGGATGTGCGTCACGGAATCCGTGACCCCGGCAATATATCGTTAGATACGTCGTTGCGTGTAACGGGTACTTTACACGCTGCGATATTGGTACCGATATCGCTAGCGAGCGTACCCGCCCCCGTCGGTTGTGCGTCACGGGCAAATCGCTGCCCATGGCGCACAACATCGCTAACACCCGTCACACTACTTACCTGCCTAGCAACATCGCTGTTGCCGGCGAACCGCCTCCTTTCTAAGGGGGCAGTTCGTGCGGCATCACAGTGACGTCACACGGCAGTCATCCAATAGCAGAGGAGGGGCGGAGATGAGCGGCTGGAACCTGCCGCCCACCTCCTTCCTTCCTTAGTGCCGGTGGATGCGGAGGTAAGGAGATGCTCGTTGCTCCTGCGGTGTCACACGTAGCGATGTGTGATGCCGCAGGAACGACGAACAACATCGCTACTGACCAGACAACGATTTTTGGTGATTGTACGACCTCTCCAACACCAACGATTTTTACCACTTTTGCGATCGTTGAAGGTCGCTCGTACGTGTCACACGCTGCGATGTCGCTAACGACACTGGATGTGCGTCACAAACACCGTGAACTCGACGATAAATAGTTAGCGATATCGCAGCGTGTAAAGCACCCCTTAAGGTTAGTGGATTGCACCCAATCAAGGACGGCTTGTACCTAAGGCTGCTTTCACACATCAGTTTTTTGGCATCAGGCACAATCCAGCAAAAAACGGATAAAAAGGATCCGGCGCCGGTTCCATTTTCTTCCCCATAGACATGTATTAACGCCGGATTGTGCCAGATGGCCTCGCGTTGCATGCGGCGTCAGCCGGAAAGGACACAGCATGCAGAGTTTTTTGGCTGTGGTGAAAAAACGGACCACGCCGAATCCAAAGCCATACTGCATTCGGTATAATGGAAGCCTATGGGCGCCGGATTCAGCGTCATCCGGCATATGCCGGAAACCAACAATGGATCCTGTTTTTGTTTCTGGGCATGTTTCTCTGTCGATGTGTCGGTCAGTCCGTCGGTCTCTCTCTCTGTCGGTCGGTCTCTCTCTCTGTCGGTCGGTCTCTCCCTCCCTCCTTTATACTCACCGATCATGGGAGCGGCGCTGCACAGCTGTCACACTGCTCTGGTGGCTTCTCCTGCTTTTGAAAATGCCGGCCGCTCATTATTCCATCTCGTATTCACTGCTTCCCCCGCCCGCCGGTGCCTATGATTGGTTGCAGTCAGACCAGCCCCCACGCTGAGTGACAGCTGTCTCACTGCAACCAATCACAGCCGCCGGTGAGCGGGTCTATATAGTGCAGTAAAATACATAAATTTAAAAAAAATGATGTGCAGTCCCCCCAATTTTGATATAGGCAAGGTAAAGCCATCGGCTGAAGGCTGGTATTCTCAGGATGGGGAGCCCCACGTTATGGGGAGCCCCCCAGCCTAAAAATATCAGCAAGCAGTCGCCCGGAATTGCCGCATCCATTACATACGACAGTCCCGGGACTCTCCCCGGCTCATCCCGAATTGCCCTGGTGCGGTGGCAATCGAGGTAATAAAGAGTTAATGGCAACCCATAGCTGCCACTAAATCCTAGGTTAATCATGGCAGCGTCTATGAGACACCCCCCCATGATTAATCTATAGTGAAAGTAATTAAACACAAACACCGAAAAATCCTTTATTTGAAATAAAAGACAAAAAAACACCCTCTTTCACCACTTTATTAATCCTCAAATACTCCTCCAGGTCGGACGTAATCCACACGAGGTCCCACGACGCTTTAAGCTCTGCTACATCGGAAGCTGACAGCAAACGGCCGTAGAACACCGCCGCTCTCTGTCAGCTGAAGTGAATCGCGCTGTCAGCGGTGACGTCACTCAGGTAGTGCCGGTGTGTGTGCGGTGATGATGGGTGCGGTAGTGCCTGTGTGTGTGCGGTGATGATATTTGCAGTAGTGTCTGTGTGTGTGCGTTGATGATGGGGCGGTAGTGCCTGCATGTGTGCGGTGATGAAGGGTGCGGTAGTGCCGGTGTGTGCAGTGATGATGGGGGCGGTAGTGCCAGTGTGTGCGGTGATGATGGGGGCGGTAGTGCCAGTGTGGTGGTGATGATGGGGGTGTTAGTGCTGGTGTGTGCGGTGATGATGGGGGCAGTAGTGCCTGTGTGTGCGGTGATGATGAGGGTGCTATTGCCGGTGTGTGCAGTGTTGATGGGTGCGGTAGTGTTTGTGTGTGCAGTGATGATGAGGGTGGTAGTGTCAGTGTCTGCAGTGATGATGGGGGCGGTAGTATGCCGGTGTGTGTGGTGATGATGGGGGCGGTAGTGCTGGTGTGTGCAGTGATGATGTGATGATGGAGGTGGTAGTGCCGGTGTGTGCGGTGATGATGGAGGCGGTAGTGCCGGTGTGTGCAGTGTTGATGGGAGTTGTAGTACCGGTGTGTGCAATGTTGATGGGGGTGGTAGTACTGGTGTGTGCGGTGATGATGGGGGTGTTAGTGCTGGTGTGTGCGGTGATGATGGGGGCAGTAGTGCCTGTGTGTGCGGTGATGATGAGGGTGCTATTGCCGGTGTGTGCAGTGTTGATGGGTGCGGTAGTGTTTGTGTGTGCAGTGATGATGAGGGTGGTAGTGTCAGTGTCTGCAGTGATGATGGGGGCGGTAGTATGCCGGTGTGTGTGGTGATGATGGGGGCGGTAGTGCTGGTGTGTGCAGT
Source organism: Anomaloglossus baeobatrachus (assembly GCF_048569485.1). NCBI lineage: Eukaryota > Metazoa > Chordata > Amphibia > Anura > Aromobatidae > Anomaloglossus > Anomaloglossus baeobatrachus. The sequence goes on from NC_134354.1 coordinate 742,877,926, forward strand.
GATGATGTGATGATGGAGGTGGTAGTGCCGGTGTGTGCGGTGATGATGGAGGCGGTAGTGCCGGTGTGTACAGTGTTGATGGGAGTTGTAGTACCGGTGTGTGCAATGTTGATGGGGGTGGTAGTACTGGTGTGTGCGGTGATGATGGGGGGTCTCTCTCTCTCTCTTGGCATGAAAAAGAAAAAAAAAAAAACGAATCGTTTTTTTGTTGGATCCGTCGCATCAGGCACAAACCGGATTGTGCCTGGTGGCAAAAAAACTGATGTGTGAAAGCAGCCTTACCGGGATCCATCTGAAACCCCAATGTAGAGACCAAATGACCTTAAAAATGTACCTGCTGAACCTCAAACTGACATTTCTCCAGTGTGGCATATAACTGATTGTCACACAGAATTTGAAGAACCTATTTGACATGTTCATGAAGCTCCTCTTGAGAGCATGAGTAATTCAATATGAAAACCAAATTAATCACTACAAATCTACCCACCAGAGAGCAAAAAAGATCACTTAGGAAGTTTTGAAAACTTCCTAATTGATTATAGTAGCAAAGTGAAAGATAGCAATTACGCCTAAAACATAACCTTTAATATTTCCATATAATAAAAAGGTCAGAAAAGGGACCTGTATTAAAATGGACAAGACAAAAAACAATTACGATAAATATAGCCAGAAACCATTTATCATGATCCTGAAATCAGACCAACTGGCTTGTTTTGAATCACCTTATAGTTAATGATGTAAATACTGTATCCAGTACTGACAAATGCCGCAAGAAAACGGCAGTGACGAGATTATAGGAAAAGGAACGGTCTTACCCCATCTGCCGTGTAACCTAGAGCGCTCTGCCCAGGATTCTCCTGGTCTGGATGGAATAATTGTGCCATATTGTGTGGGTCATTTTTTTGACCAGAAATTTGGAGTTCTCTCCCCTGATGATACAAGAAACGCGTTGGGAGAAATATGCACACCGCTGGATGCATGTTTGGAGCCTGTGGGGATCCTGAGTCATACAGTTAAGGACCAGGTTATCTTGCCTTGGTAGCCAGAACCATCCAGCACCAGTGTTTATACCAACCAGGGAATAGGTTACACGGCAGATGGGGTAAGACCGTTCCTTTTCCTATAATCTCGTCACTGCCGTTTTCTTGCGGCATTTGTCAGTACTGGATACAGTATTTACATCATTAACTATAAGGTGATTCAAAACAAGCCAGTTGGTCTGATTTCAGGATCATGATAAATGGTTTCTGGCTATATTTATCGTAATTGTTTTTTGTCTTGTCCATTTTAATACAGGTCCCTTTTCTGACCTTTTTATTATATGGAAATATTAAAGGTTATGTTTTAGGCGTAATTGCTATCTTTCACTTTGCTACTATTGTCCATTTTTTCAGTGAATTGTTACCCAGTAGCTATCTACTATTCCTAATTGATTACCAAATTTTCAAAATGACCCTCAGGTGTTTTGAAAGCGGTTTTCCACTTGTTACCTTGCTGAATACATATAAGGTTATACGCCCCTCTCAGGTCAAGTATACAAAATCATTTTGCCCCAGTCAACTGATTAAACAGTCAAGGTATAAGAGGTAAAGGATAAGGATTATGGATTGTAATCTTATTTATCTCTTTAAAATCCAACATGAATGCATCTTTTTCTTAACAAGGAAAAACTCCACAGCGACTGGAGAGATAGACAGCCATATATGTCCGTTGGCCAGACTCTTACGAGGCCTCTCTTTCTGGAAAAGAGAGGTTAAATAAATGATATGTCTTATGAGGCCTAAGAACATCACACTGAGTCTCAGAAAAAACATTATCAAAGTCCTGAATGTATTCTGGAAGGTGGGACCTCACAAAATCCAAGGATCCCAATAGACATCCAGAAAAAGAAGAGCCACAGCAGGCTCTCATCTCATAGGTCTTCCAATTGATAGCAGTATTGTGTTTAACCAATCAGGGTATACCTAACACAAGTTTAGCAGATAAAGAAGGAAGAACCATGAATTATATGGATTCTGTGTGTAAAGGGGGCTTTACACGCAACGACATCGCTAACGAGATGTCGTTGGGGTCACGGAATTCTGGACACACATCCGTTCTCGTTAGCGACGTTGTTACGTGTGACAGCTACGAGCGTCTGTTAACGATTAAAAATACCTAATCGTTGATCGTTGACACGTTGTTCATATCCCAAATATCGTTGCTGTTGCAGGACGCAGGTTTTTCGTCGTTCCTGAGGCAGCACACATCGCTACGTGTGACACCCCAGGAACGATGAACAACACCGTACCTGCGTCCTGCCGGCAACGAGGTGGGCGTGTCGTTAATGCGGCTGCTCTCCGCTTCTATTGGACACCTGCCGTGTGACGTCTCTGTGACGGCGAACCTCCCCCTTAACAAAGAGGTTGTTCGCCGCCGACAGCGACGTCACTAGGAAGGTAAGTATGTGTGACGGGTACTAGCGATTTTGTCCGCCACGGGCAGCGATTTGCCTGTGACGCACAAACGACAGGGGTGGGTGCTTTCACGAGCAACATCGCTAGCGTGTAAAGCAGCCTTAACTCTTACACCTTGATACAAACAGTTTCAACCTTAGAACTAGTATGACTTTGAGCAAGAGTAGAATTATCAATCGCTGACACCGGAATGGGATGACAGAGAGAAGAAACACTGCATCCAAATTTAATAATAAAATCACTCTCAATAAGATCTAAGGAAGAACTTGAATCTACACATGCAGAAGTAACAATAAACCCAGATTTACTCCCCAAAGACACTTGTAGGAAAGAAACAGATGTATGTATGAGAAATAATTTCAGACTCTTAGAGCCTACATCTTTACACCTTAAAATCCCTTCTTCTTTTAAGAAAATCATTATTGTATGTGAAATATTGGATCATAACGTGGCCATAATAACCACAGTACAAACAAAATTGAGAAAGTGCTCCAAGTTTAGTTCCCACATTGAACTGTCTACAGGCCCCAATTTGCATAGGTTGGCCCATGTCTACTGAATGAGAAGTTCCTGACACACCTTTAATAGTGTCTTTATCCTTTAGATGTCTGTCCAAACAGACAATTAAATAGCTACCTCTAGCGACAACGGGGAAGGACTATAATTTATCATGTCTCTAGTCTGGCTAGAAAGCCCCTGGCAAAACTGACTCCGGAGAGCAGCGTCATTCCAGGAGGTCTCAACTTCCTAATGTCTGAAATGAGAGCAGTAGTCCACCACTTTATGATTTCCCTGAACCAACCTGCAGAGCATAGACTCAGCAACCGCAACCTTATTAGGTTCATTGTAAATGAGACCAAGTGCAGAAAAAAAGAGTATCAACAGAGGAAAATATTAGAGAATCTTCAGAAAATGGTCAAACTTTAGAATCTTAACGGAGCAATGACAGAAAGCTACACACTCATTGGGTTTCTCATCCAGAGGATAGAGGACGGAGAAAATAAAAAAAATTGATTTGGTCCCCTTCAAAAAAGAGCAGAAATTTCACCTTAGGTTCAAACAAAATACTCAGATGGACCGAACCCTCGGTGGTGGCGGAAAGTGCAAGTTGTTGATGCAACTTGATATCCACCACTTCCAAAGTTAGGGACCAAAGCTGCGAGGCCAAGACTTTCACAGGATCCATTAGTGACGGCTCAGTACACACAAAACGTAGTGGGCTGGTTATAATGTTATGCACATGTGGTTTCTCACAGGGATGACAGGGCCAATTTCTAAACTACTGGACCTGGCCCAACTGGCTCCTGCACAGACTGAAGTTCCTAACCACACAGACTCTGGCGGCACCTGAGCAAGATGAAATAACCCTGACCACAAAACTAAGAGATAACAACTCAAACCTGGCTACCTAAAAGGCAATCACGCATTCCTCGAACCTCTTAAGGCCTCTGTCACACGTTCGTGCCTCCGGTACGTGTGTTGCAGTTTTTTCACGTACCGGAGACACGTACACACGTACACCAATGTTACCCTATGGTAACAGGCACATTAACGTAAATCCACACGGAACTTGTGTCCGTGTGGATTGTACTTTTGTACATGTTTAACAAACGCCGAAATGTCCGTTTTTCTCCGGCATCACGGGTGTCACACAGCCCGCACCCATACCACTCGGATGTAGTGTGGATGCGGTCCCGTGTGACACGTGTCATTATTTTAAAATAAAAAAAAAATACTCACCTCCACCAGCCCTGCAGAATCTTCCGCTGTTAACAGTTGCTGCCGTCCGCCGCTCATTATGAGCGTGTTAAGGAGGTGGGCGTGATATCACGGGCACTGATCTCCTCCCCTCCACTCGTCCAGAAGCAGCATCAGCGGGGAGTGGGCGTGGCTGGAGCAGAAGATCAGTACCCTGGACAGCAGCAAGGACCACGTGGGTATGTAAACCGGTTCTCCGTGTGTTATCGCGTGTTATCGCGGATAGCACACGGAGAACACACGTGGCCCACACGTACCGGAGACACGTACTTACCTAACGCAACACGCAAGGAAAATATGTGTCTCACGGCACGTGCGTGATTTTCACATGAGTGTGGCAGAGACCTTAGGAATCAGAAGGAGATACAGAGAACTAAAACCCACAGTAGGAAAAGCGTGCAGATATACAAGAGAGCCCAAAGTGATGAAACATAAACCACAAATCCAAAGTGTTTAAAGGAAAAGTACTTACTGCTTGAAAGAATAGCCTTCTACTATCTAACTATTGGCAGGAGAAAGGAATGGTAGAGATAGATGTTACAGCAAAGAAGTTAAACCTAGCTGGTCTCTATACATCAGGCACCAGCACTAAAGACTAGTAAGGGGAAGGTATAAATAGCCACATACGCAATATGATAGGGCAGACTAAATGAACAAGAACAAATGAAAAGACCTGGTGACCGAAAAAGAATGAAACAAAAGTAAAAGATAACAAGCACTTGGATAGGAACAAAATCTGTTGTGGCTCAGTGGATATGGAAGCTGATCACACAGCACTCAGTTGTCAGATCGAATCCCAAAGACACATGTTCAAGCACATTTAAAGTTTACGCAACAACATGACAAGTCTGTCAAATACAGTGAGAATATAGTCTGGTCAGATGAGACTAAATTAAAACTCTCTGGATGCCACACCATGTTTTGAGTCCAAAAGGCACTGCACATCACACTAAAAACATCATACCAACTCTAACATTTTTAGGTGGGAAACATCTTGGTGTGGGGCTGTTTTTTAGCATACGGCACTGGCAAACTAATTTGAAGGATGGATAAATGTACCGAGACATTCTTTATAAAAACTCTAATGCCATCTACCAGGATGATGAAGATGAAATGAGGGTGGGCATTTCAGAAAGGCAATGATCTGAAACACACAGCCAAGGAAATGCTCAGTTGATTTCAGAGAAAGAAAATAAAGCTTCTAGAATGTCCCAGCCAATCACCTAACCAGTATCCAATAGAAAATATATGGAAGGAACTAAAACTCAAAGTTCATAGAAGGGGCCCACAGGACCCTCAGGATTTGAAGAGTGTTTGTGTGGAAAATTCACACCTGAGCAATTTATGCTACTAGTTTCTCCACATACAAGAGGCATCTTGAAGCTGTCATCACCAACAAAGGTCATTGTATGAAGAATTAAATAGTTTTCAGTAAGTGTGTTCAATACTTTTTCCTGTGTCATTTCTCATAATTACATATAATTTGTGGACAGCTATGATTTGATTTTTTTCATTATGTGGATTGGATGGGTTGCTGCTGACATCTGGTGAGAAATTCATGTCAATAGCACATTTAGAAATATATTTACTTAGCTAATTGGTGATGTGTTTAATGATATGTGCGCACTCTGCGTTTTTGGTTTGACAACAAAACTGCACCCTCTGGCAGACTTTGACAACTGTAAACACTGTGTTTGACAAAATAAAAAACGCTGTAAAAATGCATGTGTTTTAGGCACATTTTGGTTAATGTGTTTTTTACAGGAGAAAAAAAATATGATAGGACTAGGATAATTGATAAATAGCTAGAATAGATGGATAGATAGAAAAAATAGAAATAATAGATAGATGGATAGATAGAAATAACATATAGAATAGATAGAAAGAACATATAGAATAGATAATAAGCAAGAACAGAGAACAGATAGAAAGAAATAACAGAATAGCTCGATAGAGGGATAGGTAGCTTGGACAGGGGTAAAAAAAATGATGTGGGGTCCCCCCTGTTTTTCATTTCCAGCAGAGGAACAGCAGCAGCTGCAGGCTGAAACCCTCAGTGTCTGTTGTACCTTGGCTGGTTATGAAAAATAGAGGGGATCCCACGCTTTTTTTTTTAATTATTTTATTTTATTTTTTTTCTTTTAAATTACTTGGGGTCCCCCCTATTTTTCTAAAACCAGTTAAGGTACAGGAGACAACTGGGGGCTGATATTATTAGGGTGGGAAGAGCCATCATTATTTGGCCCTTTCCAGCCTAACAATAGCAGCCCACAGCCGCCGCAGAAGTGGCGCAGCCATAAGATGCGGCAATTCTGGCGCGGGACCCGGCTCTTCTCGTTGCCCTGGTGCGGTGGCAATCGGGGTAATAAGGAGATAATGGTAGTCCACCACTGTCACTGAGTCCTAGATTAGTGATGGCAATTGTCTATGAGACCCTGCCCCATAACTAATCTGTAAGGGAAAGTTAATAAACACATACCCTCCAAAAATCCTTTATTTGGAATAAAATACAAAAAGCACACTCTTTCACCACTTTATTACCCCCCAAACACTTCTGCAGGTCCGAAGTAATCCACACGAGGTCCATGGTGATTCAGCTCTGCTACATCCCTTTCCTGTCACAGCAAGTGTCATAGAGCACGACTTCCCGCTGTGTGTGCAGATAGAGTCGAGCAATCAGAATGAACTCGGGTGAATCCCAAACGTCACAACTGTGGTTCATTACTGTGAGGTTCAGTCCCTGACTGAAGTGAGCCACTCGATCAGCGGTGACGTCACTCAGGTGAGTCCTCCATCTGCGGGTCACTTCAGTAGCGGCCTGATTTCTGGTCACAGGTGGAGGATTCCAGCTGTGATCGCAAATCACCCAAGTGACATCACTGCTGATCGCGCGGCTCACGTCAGTCACTCTGGTTATTTGCTGTTACGGGTGGAGGACTCCAGATGCGGCCGCGGCTAACCTGCCTAATGTCACTGCTGACCGCGCTGCTCACTTCAGTTGCTGCATGGAGCTCACAGCGGGTAGTCTTGTTCTATGGCGCTCGCTGTAAGCATCAGATGCAGCAGTGCTGCAAGCGTAGTGGGACCTTGTGTGGATTATGTCGAACCTGCAGGGGTGTTATTGGGGTTAATAAAGTGAAAGAGGGTGATGCTTGTCTTATATTTCAAATAAAGTATTTTTGGGGTGTTTGTGTTTATTTACCCTCACTTACAGATTAATGATTGGGGGGGGTTGCCGCGGGCGGGGGAAAGATCACAACCGGGGAGCCGCTCGAGGCACTCGGATCCGGGCGGTGGCTGTGGCTCGAGTTCCAGCTGGATCCGGGGCTCGCGCAGCCGTCCGTCGCCCACGAGTGAAAAGGGGGGTATTTACAGGGGAGTTGTCTGTGACGCCACCCATGGGTTGCGGTGAGGGATGTTGACACCGCCGCTGCCTGTTGATGGGACGCCGGGGCTGATGGAGCAGGGGGGGTAGCAAGATGGGATCCCCTCCACGGGTAGGGGACGTGTAGTCCCGGGGCCCAGTTGGAAGTTGTGGTGATGGCAGGGATAGCACAGCGGAACGCCGTCCACTGGACCGGAGGGGACTGGTGTGCTCACTCTGAGGATGACACAGTAACTTCACACAAGTCCATAAGGTGTTCGTGGGCCTTTGGTGGGTGGTGCTCGGATCCCACACCCGGTACAATGAAGCAGAGCCCTCTCTCCTGCACACAGTGGAAAGCCACTTTAACTCCTCTGCTTGGAAAGGGGGAAGTCCATTTCCCTGCACTAGTCCGGATTCCCACTCACAATACCGACGGGCCACTACACTGTCCCGGTCCACTTTGGGTTCCTTCCTACAGAAACTTGTTCCAGCGGTCCCGGAGCTCACTTTCCACTTCAGTTCCCTGAGCTTACTCCTCACTTCAGCTCCCAGAACTTGGCTCACACTGCACGCTTCCACAGCAGCCCAGGAGCTCAAACCCCTCTCTGCTCTGCTCTGCTCTCCACTTCCAACTGCCTGTTTTCTCCCCAGACACTTCATATCCCCTGAGTGGGTGTCCCTACTGTTCTAGGGGGGGGGGGAGTCTGTTGGATTGTACTAGTGTGGGATCAGGTGATAACAAGGAGGATTAACTCTTTTGTGACTACCTGGTTTTGCCAGGGCATCACAGGGTCTCTTAGTGGCAGCTGTGGGCTGTTATTAACTCCTTATTACCCCTATTGCCACCGCACCAGGGCAATCGGGAAGAGCTTGGTAAAGTGCTTGAACTGTCACATCTAATGGATGCGGCAATTCTGAGTGGCTGCTGGCTGATATTTTTAGGCTGGGGATAGCCTACTGACCATAGGCCTCCCCAGTCTGAGAATACCAGCCCCCAGCTGTGGGGCTTTATCTTGGCTGAGTATGAAAATTGGGGAAACTGCACGCCATTTTTTTAAACTATTTATCTTACTGTACGATATAGACCCGCCCACTGGCGTCTGTGATTGGTTACAGTCAGACAGCTGTCACTCAGTGTGGGGGCGCGTCTGACTGAAACCAATCACAGACGCTGGTGGTCAGGAGAAGCAGCGAATATGTATGAGCCTAATGAGTGGCTCCAGAAGAAGAACGAGAGGCAGCGGGAGTAGTGTGACAGCAACGCCGCACCGGTGATTGGTGAATGTAAAGCACTTGGAGAGAGAGAATAAATTTATCTGGGAACAATGTGGATGACCTGCGTTTTTGTTGACAGAAATGAATCCAAAACACAACAAAAACGCGGTGTAAACGCACAGCTAACATTTCTTGCGTTTTGACACACCTCATTAATTTCAATGGGTGACAAAATGTGACAAAAACCAAAAAGAATAAACATGCTGGATTTTATGCCAAAGATGTTGACAAATTTTTGACAAATAAAATGCTGACAAAAAAACTGCAGTGTGCGCATGGAAATTCTGATTTCTCATAGACTTTGCTGGGGTAGCAAAAGCATGCAGTTTGTCATTGACACAGTGCAGTTTAAAACGCGACAACAATGCAAAAAAACCGCGACGTGCGCACATAGCCTAATACTTACTCTATTTAACCTGCTGTAAGCGCTATTTGACAATGCATAGCATTGTAATTTGGAACTTTATAGGGTATTGAAATTCAATGTAATAGGAACATATGGCCAATCCCTTCACTGGCTTCCCATTGCTCAACGACTCCAGTTCAAAACACTAACCATGACCTACAAAGCCATCCACAATCTGTCTGCTCCATACATCTTTGCCCCTGTGACCTAGTCTCCTGGTACCTACCCGCACATAACCTCCGATCCTCACAAGATCTCCTTCTCTACTCCTCTCTCATCTCTTCTTCCCACCATTACATCAAAGATTTCTCCTGTGCCTCCGCCATACTCTGGAATGCTCTACCACAATATGTCAGACTCTCCCCTTCCTTGAAAAGCCTCAAAAGTAACCTGAAGACCCACCTCTTCCAACAAGCCTACAACCTGCCGTAACCCTCAGTCTGATATAGCGCCGCACGTCTATCTCTACCCTCACCTACTGTATCCTCACTCATCGCCTGTAGACTGTGAGCCCTCACGGGCAGGGACCTCACTCCTCCTGTACTAGCCTGTGCCTTGTTTTAATTATGATTATTGTACTTGTCCCTACTATGTGCACCCCTTTCCACATGTAAACCGCCATGGAATAAATGGCGCTATAATCATAAATTATAATAATACTAATAATATTAGTTATTAGTATTATTAGTATTCCTAATTAATAATTCCTAATTAATAATTAGTATTATTAGTATTCCCATCCTGCGTGACAACATATGTGAGGGTACTGAGAATGTAGAGTCCCTATGGGTGGAGATAAGGGGAGGGAGAATGAATAATAAAATACTGATAGGGGTGTGTTATAAGACGCCGAATATTAGGGAAGAGGTAGAGAATATCCTCATAAAGCAAATTGATAAAGCAGCGAGTCTCGGAGAGGTAATTATTATGGGGGACTTTAATTATCCTGATATAAATTGGGGAACAGAAACGTGCAGTTCCAGCAAAGGAAATAGATTTTTGATAACAATGAAAGATAATTACCTTTCACAAATGGTACAGGACCCCACAAGAGGGGGAGCACTACTAGACCTTGTACTAACCAATAGGCCAGACCGCATATCAAATATACAAGTTGGGGGTTACTTGGGGAATAGTGATCACAAAATAATAAGTTTTCATGTATTCTTTAGTAAGATGTCTAGTAGAGGGGCTACAAGGACACTAAACTTCAGGAAAGCAAATTTTAAACGGTTGAGAGATGATCTTAGTGCAATAAACTGGGATGATGTACTAAGTAATAAAAGTACACAAAGCAAATGGGAGACTTTTATGAGCATCCTGAATAGGGCTTGTGCAGAAAATATACCCTATGGGAACAAACATGCTAGAAATAGGAGGAAACCCCTATGGCTAAATAGAGCTGTAAGGGAAGCAATAAAAGAAAAACAGAAAGCCTTAAAAGAATTAAAGAGGGTAGGTAGTGATGAGGCATTATATAATTATAGAAAACTAAATAAAATATGTAAAAAGCAAATTAAGTTAGCTAAGTTTGAGACAGAGAGACTCATTGCGAGAGAAAGTAAAAATAATCCTAAAATATTCTTTAACTACATAAACAGTAAAAAACTGAAAAGCGATAGTGTTGGCCCCCTTAAAAATAGTCTTGGTGAAATGGTGGAAGGGGATGAGGGTAAAGCCAACCTGCTGAATGACTTTTTTTCTACGGTTTTTATACAAGAAAATGCCATGGCAGATGACATGACCAGTGATACCATAAATTCACCCTTGAATATTACCTGCTTAACCCAGCAGGAAGTACGCCGCCGCCTCGAAATCACTAAGGTTGACAAATCTCCGGGCCCGGATGGCATACACCCCAGAGTACTACAGGAATTGAGTTCTGTGATAGATAGACCATTATTTTTAATCTTCTCAGATTCCTTAATAACAGGGTCGGTACCGCAGGACTGGCGCATAGCAAATGTGGTGCCAATATTCAAAAAGGGGACAAAAACTGAGCCGGGAAATTATAGGCCGGTAAGTTTAACCTCTACGGTTGGTAAAATCCTTGAGGGTTTCTTGAGAGATGCTATACTGGAGTATCTCAAGAAAAATAACCTTATGACAGAGTATCAACATGGGTTTATGAGGGATCGATCCTGTCAAACTAATTTGATCAGCTTCTATGAAGAGGTAAGTTCAAGTCTGGACCAGGGAAATGCTGTGGATGTTGTGTATATGGACTTTTCAAAAGCTTTTGATACGGTGCCACACAAAAGGTTGGTACATAAAATGAGAATAATGGGGATAGGGGAAAATATGTGTAACTGGGTTAAAAACTGGCTCAGTGATAGGAAACAAAGGGTGGTTATTAATGGTACGTACTCGGACTGGGTCTCAGTTCATAGTGGGGTACCACAGGGGTCAGTATTGGGCCCGCATCTTTTCAACATATTTATAAATGACCTTGTTGGGGGCATGCGGAGTAGAATTTCAATATTTGCAGATGATACTAAACTCTGCAGGGTAATCAATACAGAGGAGGATAATTTTATATTACAGGGAGATTTATTTAAATTGGAGGATTGGGCTGAGAAGTGGCAATTGAAGTTTAATGTAGATAAATGTAAGGTCATGTACTTGGGTAGAGGAAATAACATTTATGATTATGTACTTAATTGTAGAACACTGGGTAAAACAGACACAGAAAAAGACTTGGGTGTATGGGTGGATGGTAAACTTCACTTTAGTGGACAGTGTCAGGCAGCTGCTGCCAGGGCTAATAAAATAATGGGATGTATTAAAAGAGGTATAAGTGTTCATGAAAAAAATATAGTTCTACCTCTGTACAAGTCACTAGTGCGACCGCACTTAGAATACTGTGTACAATTCTGGTCACCGATATATAAGAAGGACATAGCTGAACTGGAGAGGGTGCAGAGAAGAGCGACCAAGATTATTAGAGGAATGGGTGGGCTGCAATACCAAGATAGGTTATTAAACTTGGGGTTATTTAGTTTGGAAAAACGAAGGCTTAGGGGGGATCTAATCACAATGTATAAATATATGAGGGGACAGTACAGAGACCTTTACAAAGATCTTTTTACACCTAGGCCTGCGACTGGAACACGGGGGCATCCGTTACGTCTTGAGGAAAGAAGGTTTAATCATAATCACAGACGAGGATTCTTTACTGTACGAGCAGTGAGACTGTGGAACTCTCTGCCGCATGATGTTGTAATGAGTGATTCACTACTAACATTTAAGCAGAGCCTGGATGCCTTTCTTGAAAAATTTAATATTACCAGTTATGTATATTAGATTTTATGACAGGGTATTGATCCAGGGAACTAGTCTGATTGCCGGATGTGGAGTCAGGAAGGACATTTTTCCCCATTGGAACTTGTTTGCCACATTGGGGTTTTTTTGCCTTCCTCTGGATCAACATGTTAGGCTATGGGTTGAACTAGATGGACTTAGAGTCTCCCTTCAACCTTAAAAACTATGATACTATGATACTATGATATGATACTATGATTATGGTCACTAGTAAAGGGCGAATAGTAACTATTCGTGTTCGGATTATTTGTAATGAATCCAAAAGTACTATTTGTCAAGAATAAGGAATCTTATACAGGTCAAAGGGGAGCCCAAGCATTTTTCTTGTCGTGACGAATACTTGAATAGTACTAGGTGTTCGGTAAGCATTATTCGAACACGAATAGTTACTATTCACCCATCTCTAATGGACATCTTCTTTCCATAACTTTCTCCACAGACATGGTTGTGATGATCAGAGCTCAATTTTGAGTATAAATTGCAAAACTAAATTGCAAAGTGGTATGTAAACGTAGCACGACAATGCTAATGCAAAAGCTGGGACAAAAAATGTCTAATTTAATCTTTCGTAATTGTGCAAACAACCGTGAGCGTGAAATCATCTATCTAGTTACATCAGATTTCACAAAAGTTACAATTTGACTATGATCATTATTCATTTCTAATGGAAATAAATACCCTGCTGATACCAAAACCATGTTTGGATGACAGATCAGATGAATAGTCGATGGATTGTTTATCCTGGAAGGAAGATGAGTCAGAGAATTAAATAAGATATGAGAGGCTTTCTGCAACTCAAGAAGACAGAGATCACTGGGTCCCCATGAACTTGAAACCCGGCTCTCTATAAATTGTCTTCCTGTGTGATGTTCGCAGAGTTCTCTCACACATCAGTGTACGCCGCTTTCTAGGCTGCTCCTATAGAAGACGAGAACATCGCGTCTCCATTACGGACAGTTTGGATCAGTGAAAATAATCTAATTGCTAATAGAATAATATAACCTGCTGCCTTCTGATATTTACACTGGGTCAATCTTGTATCTTATTATTAAATCATATTTAGCGTAACTAAATAAATGTTGATAGCAGGCTACATAAAATGATTATTTCATTTGTTACCCTCCTGCCTGGAATCCATTAAATGGGTTTTCTTATTCCAGAAAAGTCTTTATAATGACAAAAAAAAACCAAAACACAAAATTGTGCTTTACTTACTCTAAAGTTTCCATTACACACTACGATTTATCTGACGATATATCGTTGGGGTCACGGTTTTCGTCACTTCAGTTGTTGTTAGCGACGTCGTTATGTGTGACACCTACAAGCGACTCTGAACGATCTTAAAAATAGTGAAAATTGTTGATCGTTGACACGCCGTTCAGTTTCAAAATATTGTTCATCGTTTCGAACGCAACAGACATATTGCTACGTTTGACACCCTGCCAACAACGAACAACATCGTTAGTGCGTCCGCCATCAGCAACGCGGGCGTGTCGTTACGAGCAATGCTCCTTGCCTCCTCCGCTCTGATTGGTGTCACGCCAGGGTGAATGCAATGGACAATTATACGCCTCTGTCGTTGCCGTAATCGTTGGGAAGATGGCTGTGTGACGGTGTCCACATCGCCGCCTTGGTCAAGCAATATATTGCTGAACAATGTTGCGTCGTTTGTGAGATGGCTACATGTGACCGCTACAAAATGACCTATGAGCAATCTCGGCAAATCGTAGCAATGATCTGGGCGTGTCACATCGCTAACGAAATCGCTAGTGATATCGTTGTGTGTAAAGCGGTGTTTAAGAAATGCAGTATGTAAATTCTTTTAGCGTTTTTACTGTAGTTCAAAATGGCTTAGTATTAGTGATGGGCGAGCGCTAAAATGCTGGAGTGCTCGTTATTCGAGGCGAGCTGGTGAGACACTCGGATGGAGGTCAATGATTGGGCAGTTCGGCTTTCTGACAGCCATAAACAGAGCACTTCCAGGGGAGGTCAGATGTTTGGGGATTTTTTTGGACACACTACATCCAAAAACGTTGTTTTGACCCCCCCCCCGTGAGAGCCATTCAGAGACTGCAAGTGACTCTCCCTGTGGTGCTGGCTCACATCATTCCATGAACCAAGCCTGTGCTTTGTGTTCGATTTTTCATGAACGACACATCCAAGCACCCGCGATACTCGGCTGAGCACTGTGGGCACCCCAATTTGCGATCGACTACCGAACAGTGGTGAGCACATTCACCCATCATTACTTAGTATGAAAAATACATAAAAAATGCAACTTAGTATGAAAAATACATAAAAAATGCATAAAAAGCCACATCAATTATTTTTTCTGGTTTTCTAACCATAGACTGTATTATTCATGGAAAAAAATGCATCCAAACCTGAAGCAGATTTCTGCACAAAAAGGTCATGTTCAAACCTTCAGAATGTGGTCATATATTAGCATATGTAAAGCCCGCTTTACACGCTTCAATATATCTCACAATCCGTCGTTGGGGTCAAGTTGTAAGTGACGCACATCCGGCATGATGTGAGGTATCTGCGTGTGACACCTACATGCGATCAGGATTGAACGCAAAACCGTTGATCACAAACACATCATATCTTTGTCTAGAATTGAACGTTTTGTTGCACGAACCTAGTCAATTGTAACGTGTGACATCCCTCATACGATTTTGATGTCTGAGGCTATGTGCGCAGGTGTGCGCTCTGCACCGCAGCTTAAAAAAGGTCCGCTTCAGAGCGCAGCTGAAAAGCTGCGTTCTGAAGCGCCTCACAATGTCTGGCATTCACTAATCTCTGTCAGTCGGTCACTATCTCTGTCCCTCTCTCTCTGTCCATGTCAGTCTATCCCTCTTACCCCCTCTCTCATACTCGCCGATCGGCCGCTCATTAAACAATCTCGTATTCCCTGCTTTCCCCGCCCACCGGCGCCTATGATTGGTTGCAGTGAGACACGCCCCCACGCTGAGTGACAGGTGTCTCACTGTACCCAATCACAGCAGCCGGTGGGCGTGTCTATACTGTGCAGTGAAATAAATAATTAAATAATTAAAAAAACGGTGTGCGGCGCACAAGGCAAATCGGGAAGAGCCGGGTACAGTCCCAGAACTGTCACATCTAATGTATGCGGCAATTCTGGGCGGCTGCTGACTGATATTGTTAGGCTGGGGAACTCCCCATAACGTGGAGCTCCCCATCCTGAGAATACCAGCCTTCAGCCGTATGGCTTTATCTGGCTGGTATTAAAATTGGGGGGGACCGCACGCCGTTTTTTTTTAATTATTTAATTATTTATTTCACTGCACAGTATAGACACGCCCACCGGCTGCTGTGATTGGGTGCAGTGAGACACCTGTCACTCAGCGTGGGGGCGTGTCTCACTGCAACCAATCATAGGCGCCGGTGGGCGGGCAAAGCAGGGAATACGAGATTGTTTAATGAGCGGCCGGCTTTTTCAAAATAGTAAAAGCCGCCGGAGCAGTGTGAATGCCGTGCAGCGCCGCGCCGGGGATCGGTGAGAATATGAGAGTATATGAGAGAGGGCTGCTCAATTCAGTTACTCAGGAGTTTAGCGGTCACCGGTCAGTCCTTCACTGGTGACCGCTAATCAGGACGCGACACAGACAGAGCCGCAGCATGACAATGAAGTCGGGTGAAGTTAACCCGAGTTCATTCTGATCGTGCGGCTCTTTCTGTGTCTGCTGTCATCTGCCATTCAGCTCTGCTACATGGCTGTCTGTGTCTGCTGTCAGCGGCCATGTAGCAGAGCTGAATGGCAGATGACATAGTAAAAACGCATCCGTACACATTACACACGCTTGGCAAGTCAATAAATAAAAAAAAAAAAAAGGGTGCCCAATGCATACGTCACAGAACACATGATCTAAAGGATCGCACACAAAATTGATCAATTTAACATAGACTACTAACGCTTGTGTGACAGCAAATGAACGACCTACGTGCGATCTCATTAGATCACATATGCGACCTGGGCGTGTCACATCGCAAATGTGATTGCACATCAAATTGCGACGTGTAAAGCTGGCTTAAGATAAAACAAGAAGAGGTGAAAAATGCAGAAGTGGTACTCATATTTCTTTAAGGGTACGTACCCACGATCATGCGTTCTGGATGCAGTTTTCTTCCCTGCTGCGGAGATCCAAGTGTTCTCCATAGAAGAACACAGCAGTCCGTGCCCACGATCAGGGTTCTGGGCGCTACGGACTTTTTCTCTGTTCTCCCTGCTGAGAACACTCGCATCTCTGCAAGTATAAATTGACATGCTGTGACTTGGAAAGTCATGCAGCATGTTAGTTTACGCTGCGGAGAAAAAAAGCACAGTGGGCAGGAGATTTCTATAATTCCCATCCACTATGCTTGTATTGTACAATCTAGCGTTTTGGACACAGGTAAAACACGCTGCGTTGAAAATGCTGCAACACTGATCGTGACTACGTACCCTTATACTCTGATTATTTTACTTCTAGTTTGGCTTTCAAATACTAAGATAGAAAACTCACCAAGTAATGTGTGAACGTGCTCTAACGGAGAGCCCACAGGAAGCCTGTAAGTCTCTCAGACCAAGCCACAAAAGGAGATATGTGCACATGGTGTATTTTAGACACCAGCAGATGTAGTTTTTGGAGCAGGAAAAGCTTCAGGATAGTACCAACATTATTTTTACTTAAAGTGCACCAAACACCAGGATTTTTCTATATGAACTAAAGCCAGTGCTATACTGGCGCTGTCATGCTGATTCTATACATACCTTTATTTGGCAGATTGGATGTATAGTTTTTGAAATACAGGCAAGTAAAGTTACAGAAATGTGCAGCTTTTTGACTGGCAGCAGCTACCGAATTGCTAATATGTGGGTGGGGTTTTGTTATCTATTCCCGCCCCTGTCTGCTGCCTGGCTTTGGTAGATGCTAGACTATATTGGCTCCTTCAAGGTATGAGCCATTTCTCTCATGTGATAGGGGAGTGTTAGAAATGCAGCCCATAGAGTCTAGCATCTACAGAGGCCAGGCAGCAGACAGGGGCAGGAGTAGATAGCAAACCCCACCCTCATATTAGTGTAGCGCCCCTGCGTTTAACTGGTGCCGCTACAAATAGACATCCAGTAGTGGCAAGCTGAATTCCTATCACCTGTGCCAAACCACCCCCCCTGTAGTTAGGACCCTGGGGAGAGCGGAGGGTGTGAGTGGGCGGAGTCAGCGTGTGGCAGAAGTGTGTGAAGGTGGTGATGTAAGGAGTTGGAGTGAGGGAACTGCTGGATGCAGAGCAGTAGAGGAACGCAGAGAAAGAGTGAAGTGTGGAGAGGCTGAAGCCAACTGGAGCCACCAACAGGAGGAGAAGTGCCCGGTTAGAGTGGAGGTGATCCAGACTCTGGGACAGAGGGGTCCCTTGGAAGCAGGACCCAGGGCTCAACACAGGACTCGGCACGCAGCGGGGAGCAAACCCCCAGGACAAGGTACAGATCCAGGTCAACTTGTTGAGTTTTGCACGGCCTGTGGGATTCAGAGCCCACAGTCGACCCCAAGAGTCTGAAGCATAGGCAGCACAGAGAGGGCCCGGGTCGAACCCGTTAAATTAGCTCAAGCTGCTCAGTGGCAGGACCAGAGGAACCCCAGTTCTCCAACGGCTCCATGCCAGGGAGGACAACAAACCCCAGGAGTGCCAGGGAGAGTGTGGCCAGGTTCACAGCACAGGTGGTGGGACTCAGCAACCAGAGCAGCCAGCACGTCCAGAGGCAACCTTTTCCAGCTGCACCAGTAAAAGACTTGGACTGTGCTTGTGACGCCCTGGGCAAGCCAGGGGTCACAGGTCATCACACCACCACACCCTACACCCCAGTTAGGAACATCACAGCTAACCAAAATCCTTGTTGCCTTCCTCCAGGAGCTGATGTTCACACCAGGGGGTGGGCCAGGCGGTTGGCTCCGCCCACCGAGGAGTTCACAGCCCTGGAGGCGGGAGAAACCAGGCAGTTAAGAAAAGTTAGGGAAAGGAGGAGGAAGTGGAAGGAGGTGAAGTGGTAGAGGAGCAAAGGGGAAAACTGGAGAAAAGGAGTAAAAGTGAGAGTAGAAAAGCCTGAAGTTGGTCCAGCTGTGTGCAGGACAGAGTCAGCAAGGTCAGCAACGGCGGTGATCGTCCGGAGGGGTGACTGTTTGGAAGTTCCTGGAAGGACCGCGGACGGGTGGTGGCCCGGCGGTCTGGAGCAGTGTACAAAGGACAGTCAGCGCCAGGGCAGGGGCCTCTCCGTGGGAACCGTCTTTCCAGCCGTGTGTTTTACCGAGAACTGTGTCAACGTCTCAGGCTGAGTGAGTACCACAGTGCCGCAAGGCACAGCGCTGCCCCCGCGTCCCTGCGCCCACCAAGCCCTGCATCTCCCGACTCTTCACTGGGCCCCGGGATCACCAACCCCTACCCACGGAGGGGTAACACAACAACTTGCTGCTTCACACCATCACTCCCGGGATCCCCATACAGAGCAGCGGTGGTGTCAACAAATCACCACAACCGTGGGTGGCGTCACGGACAATAGACTATATCCCAAAAACCCAATCCCCTTTCACTCACGGGCGAGGAGCGCCGCTCGAGACCCCCGGGATCCGGCCCACCGCTCGAGCCACCACTGAGCAGCAGCAGCCGGACTCGAGCAGAGGGGTGAGCGCAGTGCTGACACCCTCCTCCCCGCCCGCGACAACTTGGCGTCACGAACAGGATCTTACCGCTCTGCCGTTGGGTAGAGGTGCGCCTTTTAACCGCCGGAGGTATCCGGCTGAAAAATTTCGGAAGTCGCCATCTTTGGCGCGAAAAGTTCCCACTCGAGCGTCTTCTCGAATAGTGGAGGCGCGAATGCCAAAACTCCGCCCCAGGAGAGGAGGGGCCGGAAAGAGCTAAGGGGGACGGAAACAAGATGTCTGCGCCCGACGGAGCCGCTGGAGGAGCGGCGGTCGCAGCCGCAGTGGCACCCGCGGATGGGAATGGGCCTGCCCAGGCCCCGGTTGCGCTAGCGGGAGGTGCCGCGGCCCCCGCGCTCGCTCAGGTGATGCCGTTCTCTTTGCCCTATGCGCCCGGAGCTACCTGGCTACTGCAGTATGACGGGAAACCTGATGCTTTACAGGTCTTCCGGAAAAAGCTTAACCCGTTGCTATAACTGTACCCCCTGACCGATAAGCAACGTGCGGCGGTAGTGCTGGGCCAGTTAACCAGCGCGGCTGAGCAGGAGGCGGAGACCTGGGCCGAGGGGGACCGGCTCTCTGTAGCCACCATCTTTGAGAAGCTACAGACTGCCTTTGAGACCCGGACTGAAGCTGAGCTGAGGATGCAGTTTTACCAGTGCTGGCAACGGGCTGTAGATAGCATTCGGGACTATGCTTTACGTCTGCAGACTGCCCTCCGCACGCTAAAGCGGGTGAATCTGTGTCGCCCTGGGCAAGCCAGGGGACACAGGTCACAACACCACCACACCCTACACTCCAGGTAGGCACACCAATGCTAACCAGAAATCCTTGTTGCCTTCCTCCAGAGTCTGATGATGCACACCAGGGGGTGGGCCAGGCGGTTGGCTCCGCCCACCGAGGAGCTCACAACTCTGGAGGCGGGAGAAACCAGGCAGTCAGCTCAGGGAAGAGCTTGAGAGAGGAGTCCAGTGAGGGACATGGAAGAGTGAAGAAGAGTCAGCTCAGGGAGGAGCAGGTGTGAGGAGCTGAAGTGAGAAAGTAAACAGCTAAGAGAAAGTGGTGAAAGTAAGAAAGTGGAAAAAGGAAAGAAAGCCTGTCCGAAGGACAGTCAGCACCAGGGCAGGGGCCTCTCGGACCCCGGCAAGGCTAGGAGTCGCCAAATTTGCCGAATCCGTCAGTGAAGGGGACGTAGATCCCCCAACAACCAAGTCCCGATTGAAGGCAACAGCTCAACCATTACAGGGGAGACACCGCCACCGCCACGGCACCAGTTTCTCAGGGCCAGCGCCTGCGGGCAAAGTGTAGAGCTCCTCCGGCCCAGATTGCAGTCGGGGAGCGGGTAACCGGAGGGAATCCACCGCTACCATCAGTCAAACATAGGTGCAAGGAAGAGGGACATCACCGTCACCTACCGGAAGTGCAGGTGCAGCCGTCTGTGGGACCGTCCTACCAGCCGTTTGATTTACCGTACAAACTGTGTCCATGTCTCAGGCTGAGTGAGTACCACAGTGCCACAAGGCACAGCGCTGCCCCCGCGTCCCTGCGCCCACCAGGCCCCGCACCTCCTTCTCCACCACCGGGCCCCGGGATCACCAACCCCTACCCACGGAGGGGCAACACAACACCTGGCTGCTCCGCATCACCATCCCCGGGACCCCCGAATTGAGCAGCGGTGGTGAAATCACCACAACCGTGGGTGGCGTCACGAACTATAACAATCCCCCACACCCAACCACAAACCCCCCTTTCACTCACGGGCGAGGAGTGTCGCTCGAGAAACCCCGGGATCCGGCCCACAGCTCGAGCCACCACTGAGCAGCTGCCGGACCCGAGCAGAAGGGGTGAGCGTAGTGTGCCGACACCCTCCTCCCCGCCCGCGACAACTTGGCGTCACGAACAGGATCTTACCGCTCTGCCGTCTGGTAGAGGTGCGCCTTGTTACCGCCGGAGGTATCCGGCAGAAAAATTTCAGAAGCCGCCATCTTTGGCGCGAAAAGTTCCCGCTCGAGCGTCTTCTCGAGCAGGAGAGGCGCGAAGGCCAAGACCCCGCCCCGAGAGAGGAGGGGCCGGAAAGAGCTAAGGGGGACGCGATGGCGGCTGGCGGCATGTAGTCGCGAATATAAAAGCAGGGACGCCAGGACCTTGCAAGCAGACCGTTCCTGGAAGCAAACAGAGAAGCTATCATGTAGATGCCGTCCCGCGACACCGTAGCCCCCGCGCCTGGAACCGCGGCGTGGGTGGAGATCCGAACCGCGCAGCTCTATCAAAGGCTGCAGGTCAGGATGCAGCTCCTCATGGAGGAGTGGGAGGCCGACATGGCGGACGTTGTACCCACCGTGCGGAGACGCGAGGAGGAGGCGGAGAAAGGGAGGGTGAGTGACCCACGTCCCGATGCCCTTGAAGGGCCGGTCATCGCGGCTGTGGGGCCCGGTCCAAGCCCTCTCCCCCCGTTGCCTCCCTCGCCACCCGTCCCGGAGGCCGTGACCCCGCCACTAGGCCTGCTACCACCGCAACCGGTAGCAGTACCCAGCGTCCCCGCCCAGGCGGGCCGACCTGTAACCGGAGCCCGCGGCACACCGGAGGTGTTACCGTGGAAGACGCCGAAAGTAGAACCGGAGGCATCCCTTGAAAAACTCCCCGAGCCGGAGCCGATGACCCGTTCCGAGCCCAAGGCCCGGCAGCGGAAAGCCCCTATGCCCATCCCCCACACCTCGGCTGAGGTGGCGCCGGGTTGTTGCTGCAAGGCAGCGCCCAAGGCCATGATACCGCGGGATACGCCGCCCACCTTCCTGACAGTGGGTAACGTTCTGGATGTCCCGCGGGGCCCGACCCGTGCGCCGGCGCTGGCAGCAGCGCCGTACTGGGATAGGGAGCCGGTACCGCTGGGTCTGGAGATCGATGAGAGGGAGTGGAAGAAGGCCGAACTGGTGGCCAGAGCGATCCGGGAGAAGGAGCACCTCCGGCGGGCAACCTCCCGTGCCCGAGGACCGTTGTACGTGGGGCAGGTGAGGTGGTTTGATGTCCGCCGGGGCTACGGGTTCATCTACGAGCCGGGCCTGGAGGCCGAAGTTTTTGTAGCCCGGCGGGATGTGAATGCCCACCTGCCCGAGGAGCATCCTGGCCGTAATCTGATGCTGGGTGATATTGTCCAGTACACTCGGTTCTTTGGGGAGCGAGGGTGGTTTGCGCTGGACGCTAGATTGAAGGGCAGCCCAGAGGCCCTAGCAAGCGCCGCGCCCCCTCCCTTGGAAGGAGCACTGGAGCCTGGAAGTCCGGAGTAGGGCAGCGGATGCCCGTAGCACCGTCCCCGTGGGGACCACCTGTTTGTTGTTGGTTTTAAAAGTTGAAGAATGATAAGTAAAATGAAAATTACCGAGTTTTTCATCTGATTTGCCTTGTGATTGAACCGGCAGGAGCCGGCACCGTTGTCCCCGTGGGGACCGTTTAAAATGCATGGGAACTATCCATGGACAAGCCCGTGAACTTGCAGGGCACCACAAACGTTAAGTGGCTTGTAAATATGTTGGTTACCGTTACCGTTTCCGCAATACCGTCTCCGGAGAGGCAGGTTGGAGGGAGGGCCCTGAGCAGAGCAGGCTAGGGCCCAGCCACCAAAGGAACCGGTGGCTACCCTCTGGAGGGAAGGACAGATCCCGCTCGGGTAACTTGTGCTGGACTGTGGGTCAAGGGGTGCTGCCTGGGCTTTAGGGGCAGCATCAGGGCCAGGTTGCTTGGGTGGGAGAGAGCGGAAACCGTAGCCGTAAACCGTTGCAACGTTAAAAGTAAATGTGCCTCCCGTGTTGGGAAGAGTTATTAAAAATGTTAATTATGTTTTGCTTAACCTTGTATCCCCTTTTTCAGAAAAATAAAACCGGTGTAGGACGGCAGCCCGCGGACGGTCTGCATTTTGCTAAGGGGGAATGTGTCGCCCTGGGCAAGCCAGGGGACACAGGTCACAACACCACCACACCCCACACTCCAGGTAGGCACACCAATGCTAACCAGAAATCCTTGTTGCCTTCCTCCAGAGTCTGATGATGCACACCAGGGGGTGGGCCAGGCGGTTGGCTCCGCCCACCGAGGAGCTCACAACTCTGGAGGCGGGAGAAACCAGGCAGTCAGCTCAGGGAAGAGCTTGAGAGAGGAGTCCAGTGAGGGACATGGAAGAGTGAAGAAGAGTCAGCTCAGGGAGGAGCAGGTGTGAGGAGCTGAAGTGAGAAAGTAAACAGCTAAGAGAAAGTGGTGAAAGTAAGAAAGTGGAAAAAGGAAAGAAAGCCTGAAGGGTCCAGCTCTGTGTAGGGCCAGAACAGCAAGGTCAGTGACGGCGGTGACTGTCTGGAGGGGGACCGTTTGGAAGTTCCTGGAAGGACCCCGTTGGCTGTGTGCCCGGTGGTCTGGAGCAGTGTTCCGAAGGACAGTCAGCACCAGGGCAGGGGCCTCTCGGACCCCGGCAAGGCTAGGAGTCGCCAAATTTGCCGAATCCGTCAGTGAAGGGGACGTAGATCCCCCAACAACCAAGTCCCGATTGAAGGCAACAGCTCAACCATTACAGGGGAGACAACGCCACCGCCACGGCACCAGTTTCTCAGGGCCAGCGCCTGCGGGCAAAGTGTAGAGCTCCTCCGGCCCAGATTGCAGTCGGGGAGCAGGTAACCGGAGGGAATCCACCACTACCATCAGTCAAACATAGGTGCAAGGAAGAGGGACATCACCGTCACCTACCGGGAGTGCAGGTGCAGCCGTCTGTGGGACCGTCCTACCAGCCGTTTGGTTTACCGTACAAACTGTGTCCATGTCTCAGGCTGAGTGAGTACCACAGTGCCGCAAGGCACAGCGCTGCCCCCGCGTCCCTGCGCCCACCAGGCCCCGCACCTCCTTCTCCACCACCGGGCCCCGGGATCACCAACCCCTACCCACGGAGGGGCAACACAACACCTGGCTGCTCCGCATCACCATCCCCGGGACCCCCGAATTGAGCAGCGGTGGTGAAATCACCACAACCGTGGGTGGCATCACGAACTATAACAATCCCCCACACCCAACCACAAACCCCCCTTTCACTCACGGGCGAGGAGTGTCGCTCGAGAAACCCCGGGATCCGGCCCACAGCTCGAGCCACCACTGAGCAGCTGCCGGACCCGAGCAGAAGGGGTGAGCGTAGTGTGCCGACACCCTCCTCCCCGCCCGCGACAAATCCTATCAATGAGGCGGATAGCAACAAGATGTTAGTAGAGCAATTTGTGCAGGGGATGAGATCCCCTGAGGACCGCAAGCAACTCCGGCTGTGGGCCCTGGAACACCCTGATGTGGACTTTGCTGTGTTAAAGGAACGGGCCATTAAAGCACTACAGCCCCCAGCTGCAGAAGTCCTGGAGCCAGCCCCGTGGCCCGTTGAGACGGCCCCCGTTGTGGCAGCCCCTGCCCTACCAACCTCTCCAATACCTGCAACCTCAAGCAGCACAGTGGAAGAACTGGCAGCTCAGGTCCGTCGCATGGATGGAGACCTCGCCAAGATCCTTGCTGCACTACAACCTTTGACCAGATCTCAGCCTCCAGCACAGATACAGCTTGCCGACAGCCCTGAGGATGTCCCCTGGATGCAGCGGAGAAGTGCTAATAACCCGCGGAGCAGACCTCCAATCTGCTATAAGTGCCGTAAGCCTGGTCATTACTTCCGACAGTGCCCGTTAAACGAGCAACCCCTGGGGCCCCGGGCCAATCCTCAGGAGTAGAACATCGTGGCCCCCCGGACTGGCGGGACCGATATATCGGGGCCCGCCCCAACATCCCCGTGGCTGTGGACGGCATACCAGTGATGGCTCTCTTGGACACTGGATCACAGGTAACCACCATACCATACACGTTGTACCAGCGGTATTGGGGAATAGACGAGCTGGCACCCCCAGATAATAGTATAACGCTAATTGCTGCTAATGGACTTCCATTGACCCAGGTGGGGTATAAACAAGTGGATATGACAGTGGGGCAAGCTGAACTGCAACACCAGGGTATGATTGTGATCATGAATGAACCCAGTGATCATAACCCGAAGATAGTGCTGGGAACCAATGTGATGGAGCACTGCATGGCTGATGTGTTGACCTTATTGCAACAGCTAGCCGCCACAGCAGCGGGAAGCCGGCAGAGAGGTGTGCAGCGTGAGATCCAAGCTCTGATGTACCGCCAGCATGTAAGCTCAACAGGAGGGGAGATTGGTGGAGTGAGAGTGATGGATGTTGCTCCATTGACACTGCCCCCTAGGAGTGAGATGATGATTTGGTGTAGGGCAGCAGTAGGGCCTCAGGGGCGTGACTACCCTGCCATGATGGAGCCCATGCCCTCCGAGCATTGGCCCACTGTAATGGCCGCCCGAGGGGTGGTGGATGTAAAAAAAGGGAGAGTGCCTGTGAGGGTGTTGAACTGTGGGGAGGAAGAAGTCAGGCTTCCCCGGTATGCCACCATTGCCAAGCTGCTCACCCTGGATCCGGACACCATTCACGAAGCCAGTCCCTCAGTCTCCCCACCTATCACCAGCACTTCCCCGCCTCAAGGGGTAGTAAAGGAGTGGCACCAACAGATACACGTGGGTACTGACGATACTCCTACACATCACAAAGCAGGGGTGTACAGGGTGGTGCAGGAGTATGAAGAGGTTTTCAGTAAACATCCACTAGACTTTGGGCAGATCAAAGGGGTCCAACACCACATCCCCACCGGTGAACACCCCCCTATCAAAGAGAGGTACAGGCCTATTCCCCCTGCACATTACCAGTGTGCCAAAGATATGTTGAGGAACATGAAGGAGGCAGGGGTTATTCGGGACAGCTGTAGTCCCTGGGCCGCTCCGTTGGTACTGGTCAAGAAGAAGGATGGTACCATGCGGATGTGTGTGGACTACCGGAAGATTAATCAGATAACCCACAAAGATGCCTACCCACTGCCTCGTATTGAAGAGTCTTTGGCTGCACTGAGAACTGCAAATTACTTCTCTACCCTTGATCTCACCAGTGGGTACTGGCAGGTGGCCGTGGCCCCGGAAGATCGGGAGAAAACCGCCTTCACCACTCCGATGGGGCTCTGTGAATTCAATAGTATGCCGTTCGGGCTGTGCAACGCCCCAGGAACCTTCCAACGGCTGATGGTGTGCTGTCTGGGACACCTAAACTTCGAGACCGTCCTATTGTACTTGGATGACGTGATTGTTTACTCCCAGACATATGAAGCCCATCTGGAGCACCTGGCCGAGGTGTTCGCGTCCCTTGCCAAATACGGGATGAAATTGAAGCCTTCTAAGTGTCACCTGCTGAAACCCAGAGTGCAATACCTGGGGCACGTGGTAAGTGCAGAAGGTGTCGCCCCCGACCCTGAGAAGATCACTGCCATCCAGGGCTGGCCGAGACCAACCACAGTGAGGGAAGTAAGGCAGTTTCTGGGTCTGGTGGGGTACTACCGGCGCTTTATCAAAGGGTACACGAAGATGGCTGCTCCCATGCAAGATCTCCTCGTGGGACAGACCAAAGGTGGTAGGCCCCTATGGGCCCCACTGGTGTGGGAGGAGAAGCATGAAGAATCCTTCTGCCAGCTGAAAGCGGCTTTGACTGGGGAAGAGGTCCTAGCGTATCCTGACTATGGCTGCCCATTCATCCTCTATACCGACACCAGCAATGTGGGACTGGGAGCAGTCCTGTCCCAGGTCCAGGATGGGAAGGAGAAAGTGATAGCTTATGCTAGCCGGTAGCTTAGGCCAACCGAAAGGAACCCCGAGAACTACAGCTCCTTCAAGCTCGAGCTCCTGGCATTGGTATGGGCTATCATAGAGCGGTTCCGCCACTACTTGGCTGCAGCAAAATTCACCGCCTTCACGGACAACAATCCATTGACCCACCTGGACACAGCCAAGCTGGGCGCATTGGAGCAGCGGTGGGTGGCCCGGCTAGCCAACTACGACTTTACCATCAAGTACCGAGCTGGCCGTGTCAACATTAATGCTGATGCACTCTCCCGAATGCCCCATTTGTCAGAAGAAGGGGGCGAGGATGATGACCTCGAGGAGATTGAGTTGCCTGCATTTCACCAGCCACCAACTGAGAAGGTACAAATACACCAACAACGGGTGGATCTGGACCCACTGCCCAGTCAAGAGTGGCAGGAAGCTCAAAACCAGGCGCCGGCTGTCCGCCTCGTCAAAACCCTGGTGGAACAAGGTGCTGTTGGAATGGACCCTGCCGCTCCAGCTGAAGCCCAGCGCTTGTGGAAGGAACGGAAACGGCTTTATCTACATCAAGGGAAGCTGTACCGTGAGCTGATCAACCCGAAGACCCATGAGAAAATCTGCCAGTTGGTTATTCCCCAAGCTGATGTGGCTACTGTTTTGCGGGCATACCATGATGGTGCCGGACACTTCGGGTGGAAGAAGCTGGAGATGCTGTTGAGAGAGCGGTTCTACTGGAGTGGTATGCGGGAGTCGGTAGAGGCCTGGTGCTGAGAGTGTGGTCCTTGCACGCTGAGAAGGAAGGACGAGATCAGCCAGAGGGCGCCCCTACACCCAATCATCACACATCAACCGCTGGAACTGGTCGCCCTAGACCATGTCAAGCTCACCCCCAGCAGAAGTGGGTACGCCTACGCGTTGACCATCGTAGACCACTATTCAAGATTCATGGTGGTTGTCCCCATCAAGGACCTAACTGGTCGAACTGCTGCTCGAGCGTTCCAGGCTTATTTCTGCCGCCCACATGGATATCCAGAAAAGGTGCTTACTGACCAAGGCCCGGCTTTTGAAGCAGAGGTGTTCCACGGGTTCTGACAGTTGTACGGCTGTAAGAAGATCCGAACCACCCCTTACCATGCCCAGACCAACGGCATGTGTGAGAAGATGAATCACTTGGTCCTGGGACTCCTCAAGACGCTACCGCTAGAAGAGCGGAGCCTGTGGCCGGAGAAGCTACCCGACTAGGTCGATATGTACAACAATATCCCGTCCAGCTCGACAAAGTGCACCCCAGCATATCTGATGAGGGCTCGTCCCGGCCGCCTGCCGGTGGACCTGGAAATAGGGTTGGAGGCCCCAGAAGCACTCCCTTCGACAGCTGAATGGGAAACTCAGCGGAGAGCACAATACCGGCAGATTCAGGAGTATGTGGAGAAGAACCTAAGTCGAAGTCGAGAGCAGCAGGAGCAGCAATTCAACCAGAAAGCGTCTGCGGCCCCTTTCCAGCCAGGAGATGTGGTGTTAAAGCGGAAGAGGAAGACCCACAAGCTGGATGATCAATGGGAACCAATCCCATACGTCATACAACCCACAGGATGGGAGGATGGGAAGGCCTACCAGATCAGTTGTGATCAAGGGGGCACTTTGGCCACGGTTTCCCGGGACCATCTGAAAAGGTGCCCACCAGCATTGAGGGCAATGGCTGACGTACCAGTTCCTCCACCAGCAGAGAAGGCAAAAGAGGTGATCCACACTGTGATGGGTGACTTCCCAGCAGACTGGCCTACGCAGAACGGCGCGGTGATTCTTCCAGTGATACTGTTCCCACAACCTGTGGATGAAGAAGTGGTGGAAGCGGTCAACCATGAGCCAGAACCAGTGCCAGTGCCCAGGGATGAATCTGTGCCCAGCTCCCCTACACCTCCGCCTGCCCCACATGATAGCCGGGAGGAGGAACCGATTGTTCCCTCTGCCCCACTGCCTAGCCACACTGACACCGGACCCCGGAGGTCCACCCGTCCCAACCTAGGTAGACCCCCACTTAGGTACAGGGAGACCGTCCTTTAAAAGGGGGGGAAAAGGTGTTTGTCTGAAGTTGTGTTTTTGTTTGAGAAAGTTGAAAATGATGATAGCTGAAAATAATACCGAAGAAGTCATCTGATTGTCTAACAGTGATTGAACCGGCCGGAGCCGGCACCGTTGTCCCCGTGGGGACCGTTTAAAAAGTTTGCATGGAGGACTTTCCATGGACAAGCCCGAGAACTTGCAGGGCAACCACAAACGTTAGTGGCTTGTAAATAAGTTGTTTACCATTGCCGTTTCCGCATTGCCGCCTCCGGAGAGGCAGGTTGGAGGGAGGGCCCTCAGCAGAGCAGGCTGGGGCCCAGCCACCAAAGGAACCGGTGGCTACCCTCTGGAGGGGAAGGACAGATCCCGCTCGGGTAACGTGTGCTGGACTTGGGGACAAGGGGTGCTGCCTGGGTTTTAGGGGCAGCATCAGGGCCAGGTTGCTTGGGTGGGAGAGAGCGGAAACCGTAACCGTGAACCGTTATGCAACGTTTAAGAAATGTGCCTCCCGTTATGGGAAGAATTATTAAAAATGTATATATGTTACCGTTTACAATGTTATATATTTTTCAGAAAAATAAAACCGGTGTTGGACGGGCAGCCCGCGGACGGTCTGCATTTTGCTAAGGGGGAATGTGACGCCCTGGGCAAGCCAGGGGTCACAGGTCATCACACCACCACACCCTACACCCCAGTTAGGAACATCACAGCTAACCAAAATTTTTGTTGCCTTCCTCCAGGGGCTGATGTTCACACCAAGGGGTGGGCCAGGCGGTTGGCTCCACCCACCGAGGAGTTCACAGCCCTGGAGGCGGGAGAAACCAGGCAGTTAAGAAAAGTTAGGGAAAGGAGGAGGAAGTGGAAGGAGGTGAAGTGGTAGAGGAGCAAAGGAGAAAACTGGAGAAAAGGAGTAAAAGTGAGAGTAGAAAAGCCTGAAGTTGGTCCAGCTGTGTGCAGGACAGAGTCAGCAAGGTCAGCAACGGCGGTGATCGTCCGGAGGGGTGACTGTTTGGAAGTTCCTGGAAGGACCGCGGACGGGTGGTGGCCCGGCGGTCTGGAGCAGTGTACAAAGGACAGTCAGCGCCAGGGCAGGGGCCTCTCGGACTCCGGCAAGGCTAGGAGTCGCCATAATTTGCCAAATCCGTCAGTGAAGGGGACGGCTGTCTCCCAACAACCAAGTCCCGATTGAAGGCAACAGCCCAACCATTAAAACAGAGACACCGCCACCGCCAGGGCACCAGTTTCTGAGGGCCAGCGCCTGCGGGCAAAGAGTAGAGCTCCTCCGGTCCAGCTTGAAGCCGGGGAGCGGGTTACCGGTGGGAACCCATCGAAACCATCAACAACATAGGTGCAGGACAAAGGGACATCACCGTCACCTACTGGGGAAAGCAAGTGCAGCCGTCCGTGGGAACCGTCTTTCCAGCCGTGTGTTTTACCGAGAACTGTGTCAATGTCTCAGGCTGAGTGAGTACCACAGTGCCGCAAGGCACAGCGCTGCCCCCGCGTCCCTGCGCCCACCAAGCCCTGCATCTCCCGACTCTTCACTGGGCCCCGGGATCACCAACCCCTACCCACGGAGGGGTAACACAACAACTTGCTGCTTCACACCATCACTCCCGGGATCCCCATACAGAGCAGCGGTGGTGTCAACAAATCACCACAACCGTGGGTGGCGTCACGGACAATAGACTATATCCCAAAAACCCAATCCCCTTTCACTCACGGGCGAGGAGCGCCGCTCGAGACCCCCGGGATCCGGCCCACCGCTCGTGCCACCACTGAGCAGCAGCAGCCGGACCCGAGCAGAGGGGTGAGCGCAGTGCTGACACCCTCCTCCCCGCCCGCGACATGTTACTTGTGTGGATCTCAGTTATTGCCCAGCACCTCTACCTCATCTGCAGGACATTGCATCATTTATGTTCTTTCCTTTTTCTTTTGTTCCACGGAGCCTACCCCAGGGCACAGAGACCCGGATCCGAACGGCTCGGGCCGAACTGCTCTGGGGCACCAAAGCTCGGGGAAGCTGGCGTAGTCGGACTATCCCCTTTAACTTAACCCCTTTTTATTGCGCACCACGGGGCCACGGAACCGGGCCAGGCCACGACTGCACAACCACTGGCTCGGCGACGGGTGTACAGGGAACGGATCGAGCTACTCCAATCCCTTGGGGTCCCGTGTGGGTCTCGCATTAGCTTTTCAGCAGCTGCTGTCAATCAAAAAGCTGCACGTGTTGTAACTTTACTTGCCTATATTTCAAAAACTATACATCCAATCTGACACCTAAAGATATGTATAGAATCAGCCTGATAGTGTAAGTATAGCACTGGCTATCGTTTATATCGGAAAATCCTGGTGATTGGTGCGCTTTAAGCTTCTTATTTGATATCTTCTATGTCATTTTTGTGGGAGCTTAAATTTCATATGTAAGATAGTGTCGGCTACCTGGAGAACTGAAGAATGGATCAGTCACTTCTATTAGCCGCTTCACAGCTTTTGAATCTGTTAAAAGAAGTAAAAAAGTGGTCAAAAGAAATAAAAAAAAAAAGAAAAAAGTATACACAATTCGTTTTGACATTGTTGTGCATATGTTTAGTCTGTTTGCCCTTTTTTTTTAGCACTTTTCCAGATATTGTTCAGGGAAAATCTACCTAAAAAGAGGTCATGTACCAAAATCTTAATCTGTAATAACTTAATAAGGGTTTTCCACTTTCACAAAAAGTGGACTCCAATGATTCATCTAATGTACAGTGATAACGCTAGATAGTACTCACCCTCCTCCAGTCTATTACTGGCGGCCCACCCCTGCTCCATGTTTCTGTGTTTTGGATGAAGGCATGAGCACAATTTAGACGGCATGAGCACGATGTACACAGGATGAGCACGATGTAGACGGCATGAGCAAGATGTAGATGGCATGAGCACGATGTAGACGGCATGAGCACGATGTAGATGGCATGAGCACGATGTAGACGGCATGAGCAAGATGTAGATGGCATGAGCACGATGTAGACGGCAAGAGCATAATGTAGACGGCAGGAGCACAATGTAGATGGCAGGAGCACAATGTAGACGGCATGAGCACGATGTAGACGGCATGAGCACGATGTAGACAGCAGGAGCACGATCTATACAGCAGGAGCACGATGTACACACCAGGAGCTCGATATAGATGGCATGAGCACGATGTAGATGGCATGAGCACGATGTAGATGGCATGAGCACGATGTAGACGGCATGAGCACGATGTAGATGGCATGAGCATGATGTAGATGGCATGAGCATGATGTACACAGCATGAGCACGATGTAGACGGCATGATGTAGATGGCATGAGCACGATGTAGACTGCATGAGCACGATGTAGACGGCATGAGCATAATGTAGACATCAGGAGCACAATGTAGACGGCAGGAGCACAATGTGACAGCATGAGCACGATGTAGACGGCATGAGCACGATGTAGACAGCATGAGCACGATGTAGACAGCAGGAGCATGATATATACAGCAGGAGCACGATGTAGACACCAGGAGCTTGATATAGACGGCATGAGCACGATGTAGATGGCATGAGCACAATGTAAACGTCATGAGCATGATGTAGATGGCAGGAGCACGATGTAGATGGCAGAAGCACAATGTGATGGCATGAGCACGATGTAGATGGCATGAGCACAATGTAGACTGCATGAGCACGATGTAGACGGCATGAGCATGATGTAGACAGCAGGAGCATGATGTAGACGGCTGAAGCATGATGTAGACAGCATGAGCACGATGTAGACTGCATGAGCACGATGTAGACGGCAGGAACATGATGTAGACGGCAGGAGCACGATGTAGACGGCATGAACACGATATATATGGCATGAGCACAATGTAGACGGCATGAGCACAATGTAGACAGCAGGAGCACGATGTAGATGGCAGGAGCACAATGTGATGGCATGAGCACGATGTAGACGGCAGGAGCACAATGTGATGGCATGAGCACGATGTAGACGGCATGAGCATGATGTAGACGGCATGAGCACGATGTAGACAGCATGAGCATGATGTAGACAGCAGGAGCACGATGTAGACGGCAGGAGCACGATGTAGACACCAGGGGCTTGATGTAGACGGCATGAGCATGGTGTAGACGGCATGAGCACGATGTAGATGGCATGAGCACAATGTAGATGGCATGAGCATGATGTAGGTGGCATGAGCTCAGGGATTGGCTGCTACAGTGATAAGAGCTATCAACGGGATCTCAACTTTGCAGCCAAAACACAGGATGGAGAATTGGCGCTGCATCCAGGGGGAAAAGTATTATCCAACTTTGTTATTTTACACTACAGGAAATATTGGGGTAAACATTTCTAAAAGTTAAAACCCTCTTTTTATTACTTTTTGCTCCTACATTATCTGTTCTTTCCTTCTCACTGCTAGTGCCACCTGTATTATGGAAGTCCACTATATATTATATCGTGAAATGAATGGGTGTCAATTAAAACTACAACTTGTCCAGCAAAAAAAGCCATCATATGAATATGTAGGTAGAAAAATAAAAGAAGGGACGATCAAAACAAGAACACAGAAACAAAAATTGCCAGGTTTCGAAAGGGTTAAAAAATCCTTGGGTAAATGAGTGGAGATGGAAGGCAATGGAACATCAAGTATCGGACTCTTGGTTTTGAGTGTTGAAAACTCGTTTGGCTGCTCATGTAGAGCTTATAAGCGTTCAGTATGACTGCTCGGCACTGTTGGATAACATAGGTCTGACGCACACATTTTATTGCAAATTAAATGTTCTATTTCGAGCTCTCGTTGAACCAATTACCAGTCCTGTGATTCCCTCAGGACATGGACTCAGTTTAGATAACGCAGAATGTTTTTTCTCAAGTACCTTTTTTTTCTTGGTGTAAGCTCATATGTTGCTGTCTAATCAACACTTTGCATTACCGCTCTAAATCCCACATTTATTAGAGAGCGGCTTACGTAGGATGCAGAGTAAAAACTTCTGGTGTTTATTTTTCTTGGAAATTAAATTAAGTTTAAATACATACATTTAACCTAGAATGATGAAGAATGGGTAGGCAATGCCCTTCTCACGATAGCATTACCATCAACATATAAAGTGGTATCATTTACTTGTTCTCATCAACATAATTTGTAATTCAGGATTGGTAATCTGCAGGATTAGTGTTGTCCTCCAAAATACATGAACCTCAATATACTGCACAAGTCAATAGCATCTATTTAAAAATGAATCCATCAGAGTTGTCATGTCTCTTTTATGAATGGAAGTCATGATAATAATATAAACCAGGTTAAAGGGAACTTCTCAGAACTATTTTACTGAAATTTGTGATATAGCTGTAAGAGGTCACATGCAAGTTAGCCTGGACGTGGATGTGGGTTGGGGGCATGTCTGCGTGGCACATATCATTTTTGTTGTTCTGCAACCTACACAAACATGAAACTAGTTTCAGAAGTTAGGGGCACTTTGCACGTTGCGACATCGCTACTGCGATCTCGTTGGGGTCAAATTGAAAGTGACGCACATCCGGCGCTGGTAACGACGTCGCAACGTGTAAAGCCTAGAAGCACCAATAAACGATCACAAAAGCATCGAAAATTGGTGATCGGTGTAGTGTCGGTCATTTCCATAATTTTGCTGCAGCGACAGGTACGATGTTGTTCTTCGTTCCTGCGGCAGCACACATCGCTGTGTGTGAAGCCACAGGAGCGAGGAACATCTCCTTACCTGCGTCCCGCCTGCAATGAGGAAGGAAGGAGGTGGGCAGGATGTTTACATCCCGCTCATCTCCGCCCCTCCGCTTCTATTGGCCGCCTGCCATGTGACGTCGCTGTGACGCCGCACGACCCGCCCCCTTAGGAAGGAGGCAGGTCGCCGGCCAGAGCGACGTCACAGGGCAGGTAAGTGCGTGTGAAGCTGCCGTAGCAATAATGTTCGCTACGGCAGCTATCACAAGAGATCGCATCTGCGACGGGGGCGGGGACTATCGCGCACGGCATCGCTACAATCGGCTAGCAATGTCACAGAGTGCAAAGTACCCCTTAAATTGTCTGCCCAGGGCAGATCAAAGTGTGCCATTTTATCTAACCCTTATTTTTGGGGCATGATGCTTATTCTTGCTATATTCTTCTTTTCGCACAAGGTACTACTATTCAACTAATTCATTTTTTACTAAATAATCAATAAACATTTTATCTAAACCCTTATATTAATAGACAAGCTTTTCTTGAAAAAGATAAAAGCAAGGAGCAAGAAGCTGGTGAATGGAATCTCTAGCAATTTCACAGGAGAGGCGAGAACAAGATAGGAACTTATATTGATACAAGTTGTTTTTGAACCTCGCAAGATATGACCTATTTTGGAACACGCAATTTTTGTTGTTATTTTCATCTACGTATCCCATTAACCATATTTCTGTCCAGCTAATACATTGATGCTTCCACCCTATGAAAGTCATTGCACTGGTTGCTCATCCACTACAGCACTGTCATTTATAAATCTCTCCACAACGCTGAAGCTACAAATTTCCATGACTTTTGTCTACTACCCTACATGTAGTCTCTGTACTGTAAAAGACGAAGGTCGGATTTACACTGATGACGGATGAGCAAAGGGTAACAATGTTTTGAACTTTTGACTTTCAGGCTCCATATCTCACCATCCACTTCAGCTTTGAGCGTGAGACTACCTTCATTTTATAGACAAACATCTTTGTTATCTCATACGTAAATTTGAGTTGCAACTATTTAGCATATGATTAGTTATGCAGATTCTTGTCATGTTACTGCATTGTTACTGTTTTGCTTCTGGTGGCGAAAAATATTTTTCTTCCTGTATACTACAAATTACAACCTTTTCTCACATTTTCTAATAGCTCAGTGTGTTATTAGGTTGATTTCCAAGCGAATGGTCAGTGGTTCGAATCAAGCAGCCACAAAAAAAGATTTTCAAAAAAATCGCACAAAAACTTGTTGACTCCGATTCCTGGATGTCCACCTCTTGGCTTTTGAATGGATGGACTGACTTAATTTCATATTCATGTAGGAAAGAACTCCGGCACTCTTAGTAACCCCAATAAGAGACTTTAAGCAGTAGTGATGTTCAAATAGAGTTTTTTTATTCAGAGAAAAAGTCCATAAATAAATAAACGTTTTCGACCTAATTCGGTCTTCCTCAGAAAGGACTTATCTATAACCAAGGTACAAACAAGAAAAAAATATATAATTATCATAAACAGAGAATTTGTCATATGATAGTAATGATACAAAATAGAAAGTAAGATTAATAAGAAAAAAATAAATAAACTACCCTTATAGCCATGGAGAAGAATAGTGCTGTGAACGAACGTGGAAATTTTGTGTATATAGACAACAAACCGAAAAAGATAAGTACAGGGGCATAAGCCAATCTCAAAGATAACCTTATGTACCTATGGAGATGCAGGGTAAAATTATGATCTTCCTTTGTAAGATCCTCCTTTATGGATCCACCGCTTCAGAACAGACCTGATATTGTAGAAAAAAAGACCTTGTCTATACTTTTTAGCATAAAGGACTTGTGTTCCTCATAAAAAATCCACAAATCATGTATAAAACATCATATCCTCACTACGGGTAATTTACCTGTTATAATGAAAAAGCGTTCTTTGAATAAGGGTTTTTTTTAATATTTCTATCTAACGTCTTAATAGTTTCACGGGGAAATGACCTTACCACGTGTTTAGGCCGATCAGTTCATCTATTAAAAAGAGGAAAATTTATAATATGGAACTGTTGAAGGACTATTGTCTAAACAAAATATCACCTACCATTACGGTATGAAAACAGATGTAAAAATCAGCTGACTATAGGACCATTCAATAGCATATATTCAGAATATCGTCCTATAATTATCTATAATTGGATATCTGTAAGAGGATAATTATAAGAAAAACACTATTATACGAGTAGTCACTGATATCTATCAGAATAAGACACTACAAGGTCTTTTCCTACCTTAAATGAGGTTGAATTGGACAATACTGAACAAAAGAGGAAAGCCCTCACGATTATGTTACTGCATAAAAGAAAGGAAAATACGATTTAAGATCTAAGGGAATCTGGTTGACCAGCTGCATCTCCAAAGGTACTTACCAAAGTGGACATATGTGTGTGGGGAACCGCTCCGTGGACTTCACTGTGAACATATGGCTGTGAGAGGGGTTTATAACTACTAGCCAATCACCCGGGTACCGCCCTAATTGAAGGAGAAATTACATCATTGGAGTGACGCTCTCGTCATCCAATGATATGCTCCGGGATATCCCACGTGACGTCACTTCCTGTGAGCGTCACAGGAATAGAGGAAGTGACGTGTTTGGAATGATAGACACGTTACGTAACCTATGGATAAATCCAGTGAAATGTCACTTCCTGTGGGCGTCACAGGAACAAAGGAAGTGACGTATTTGGAATGATAGACATGTTACGAAACCTATAGGGAAATCCCCGCTCCAAATGTCATGTGATAATGGATGTACGTACTAGCAGGGAGCCGTAATACCTTCTCCAGTCATCATAGAGACATAGTTATATGAAAAAGGCATAATTCCTATATCGGTGCGGCTAATAATTAGAAAAGTGTGAACATGGGATTGCTATTCCAGTGATATTCCAGTGATTCTAGTAGTTCCTGAGCAAGTGATAGTGCTTAAGTGGTCTATGTATTCAGTAATTCTGAAAAAAATGAAAATAGAGTAATCAGTGATATATTAATAAATAAAACTATATAATCGAAATCTATTCAAAATGTATCACTTATCCCACAAGTGACATAACTAATATACACAGTCAAAAATGGTTAATCGAAACCACTAACATACAGTTATCCAGATAGCCTGAAGCATTCCATAAGAAGTATAGAAAGAAATTGATATAACATGTCACAGAGGCAAAAACAATGGTTTACAATAAAAGTTATGAATACCCAACGGTTGACGAGGAGTGTCACCATAAACTTCACAGAAAAAATTTTTTCTTATATATTAAGGAATTTTTTAGACAGGTCATCCCACAATTGAATAAATACTGCAAAATCACTCCTAGTACATTCCTGACTCATACCTACGATTCAACCCATGGGGTTCCATCGTATCTAGTGTAAAGATCCACCTAGCTTCCAACTCTCGTAAACGTTTAATTCTATCCCCCCCTCTACGAATTATGTCCACATGATCAATTACCTGGAAACGCAATTGTGATACTGAGTGGCCCATAGATATAAAATGTTGGGGAACTGGCAAAAGAACTCGTCTACAACCGATATCCGACTTATGTTTATTTATGCGGTCTCGGATATGTTGGACTGTCTCGCCAACATACCCGAGACCGCAAGGGCATTTTATGAGATAGATCACATAAGTACTATTACATGTGAACAACCCTCTAATCGGAAATACTTTTCCTGTTCTGGGATGAGTAAAGGTGGCGCTCCTTGTAACATTTGAACATTGCGCACATCCCAGGCATGGAAATGTGCCTTGTTGTTGAGTATTTAAGAATGTTTGTCGAGTTTTACGTAGGCCAGAGCCAATATCAGCACGGACTAAGTGATTCTTTAAATTGTTGGACCGTTTATAGCAAAATAAAGGTGGATTTTTAAATTCTTTAATCTGTGGATAGGCAGTCGATAATAAAGGCCAATGTTGTAGCACAATGCGTTTCAGCATAGGAGAGAAGGGGTGATAGGTATTAACAAACGGGATCTGCTCCCCAGCTTGGCGTTGATTGATAGATTTACGTTCAGAGTAGGCGGCTATCGTAGGTGGATATCCTCTTTCTAGGAATTTGTTACACATCTCCTGACGTCTTAAAATCCTCGTGTCCTCATCAGATACCAAACGGTTGACCCTTAGATGCTGGGACATGGGTAATGCGTTTTTGACGTGTTTCGGGTGATTGCTACTATATAATAATAGGCTGTTCCTATCTGTTGGTTTTGTGTAGATGTCGGTCTTAAGTGTTCCATCAGGTTGTTTAATGACTAGACAGTCTAAGAAGTTAATTTGTTGAATATCAAACTGAATAGTGAAGGTTAGCCCTTCCATACAGGTGTTGATATTAGAAAAAAATTCAGTCAAAGAGTCCTGACTGCCATCCCAAATAAGAAATACATCATCGATGTAACGACGCCACATCAGAGCATGTTTCATAATCAATAGATGTGAGTGAACAAACTTTTCCTCAAAATGCGTCATGAAAATATTAGCGTAGGGGGGTGCCATGTTAGACCCCATGGCAGTCCCCCTACGCTGATAGTAAAACTGGTCCTGGAAGAGAAAGTAGTTCTTCTCCAGAATGACCTGTAATAATTCCATACAAAATTCTTTATTCCCCACCGGTAAGGTGGTATAGTGATCAAGAAACCACCTGACAGCCTGTACACCACCCTCATGGTTGATGCTGGTGTACAGGCTGTTCACGTCAAGACTCACAAGAAGAGCAGTAGGGGGAACATGATGTAATTCTGAAATAATTTCAAGAAAATGTGATGTATCTCTGATGTAGGATGGTGTCATCGAGACAAATGGAGACAAGATTTTTTCCACAGTTTTCGCAAGTGGTGATAACACTGAATCTGTCGAAGCGACAATGGGCCTACCTGGAGGGTGTGCAAGATTTTTGTGCACCTTAGGAAGGGTATAAAAAACCGGTATAACCGGATGTGGATTATTCAAAAATTCTAGAAGTTTTTGGTCAATGATCCCTAGATCCAGATATCTCTTAGAAATCTGTCTAATCAACAAAGCAATGTGTGAAGTGGGATCTGAATCAATGGGTTCATATGTATCCCTGACAGCCAATTGTCCAAGTATTTCCGAGACATAATAGTTCTTGTCTAAAATAACAATAGCCCCGCCTTTATCAGCCGGTTTGATGACTATAGATGTATTGTTTTTGAGACTCGTGATGGCTCTACTCTCGTCAACCGTAAGGTTATTCCTAATGTGAAAATCGCCTGTATGAATCCTTTTGTTTAACTCATTGATATCAGCGGACACCAGGTCTACATAAGTCTCTACCGGATGATAACAACGAGGTGGTTTGAAATTACTTGGGACCGTAAGGTTCAGTCCCCTTACAGAAAAACAAATTTTCTCCTCACCGGTTATAGGATTGTCATTTATGGGTCTCCCAGACTCGTTCTGTAAAAAATGAGTCTTAAGGCGGATGGCACGAAAGAATCGTTGTAGCTCTTGTTCGATAATAAAAGGATCATAAGAGGGCGTAGGGCAAAAAGAAAGACCCCTTTGTAGAACTACATATTCGGAAGGGGATAATGAGTATGCCGAGATAACCAAGTTGGTGTTACCTGAGATCTGGTCCAAATTCTGTCTCCTCGAGGACGCCAATTGGGATCTCCGCCCCCTCCTTGTTGCCTTCTTCTTGGTTGGGGTCGTCGTGGCCCTAAAAAAGGAGGTGGGGCTTGTCGTTGAGGTCGTGATTCGACATCCGAATTGTCTGAAGATGAATAACCCCCAAATCCTGTTGGTCGTCTGCCATTGAAATAATCGCCAGCACGCCATCTGTAAACAACACCTTTCGAATAATCTTCCTGATCTCTTAGGAATTTATTCCTTTTTCTGTTCTCTAGGTCCCTCCGAAATTCAGATAAAGTGTCATCCGTCTTTTTCTTGAGAAGAGAGAGATCTGCTGGTGATAATGTCTGTTTCAACTGGTCCTCCGCCGCTCTGATGCTATCCGCAGCTTGGCTTAATTCCTTCTGTAAAAAATCAATAGTTAGGGTAATAATGTCCATCGAACACTTGTTAATTATCGCCTCAAAGCGATCGCAATATTCCACATTATCAGAAAAAAGGGTTGGTTTTAATTGGACTCTCAGTCCTCTAGGTATGCGCTTAGAGCGATGGTACTCCGCTAAAGTAATGGAATGGAGTTCAAGTGCCGTGTGTCGTCGTAATTCTTTCTCTAAATCCCTCTTGCGGAGATCCTCCGATGGAATGCTCAGGAAGCTACCTGATGACGTGACCTTAGATACAATAGTATTGGATTCCTCTTCATTATACGAAAAGGTTGAAAAATGTGATTGTGACATGAATTCCTAAATTCTCCAAAAGGAGGAGGGTACAAAATTCCGTATACAATGACTCTGTATGAACCCACAAGAAAAGGGAAAAATTCTTCTGTTTTCACTCTTAGGGGTTTTTTGGGAGCAAGGGTCAAAAATATATAGTCAAGTAGGTTAGGACCCTGCTTCACCAATTAGGTGCTCTGGAGAAAAATATATATATATGTAGGAAAGAACTCCGGCACTCTTAGTAACCCCAATAAGAGACTTTAAGCAGTAGTGATGTTCAAATAGAGTTTTTTTATTCAGAGAAAAAGTCCATAAATAAATAAACGTTTTCGACCTAATTCGGTCTTCCTCAGAAAGGACTTATCTATAACCAAGGTACAATATTTTCATGACGCATTTTGAGGAAAAGTTTGTTCACTCACATCTATTGATTATGAAACATGCTCTGATGTGGCGTCGTTACATCGATGATGTATTTCTTATTTGGGATGGCAGTCAGGACTCTTTGACTGAATTTTTTTCTAATATCAACACCTGTATGGAAGGGCTAACCTTCACTATTCAGTTTGATATTCAACAAATTAACTTCTTAGACTGTCTAGTCATTAAACAACCTGATGGAACACTTAAGACCGACATCTACACAAAACCAACAGATAGGAACAGCCTATTATTATATAGTAGCAATCACCCGAAACACGTCAAAAACGCATTACCCATGTCCCAGCATCTAAGGGTCAACCGTTTGGTATCTGATGAGGACACGAGGATTTTAAGACGTCAGGAGATGTGTAACAAATTCCTAGAAAGAGGATATCCACCTACGATAGCCGCCTACTCTGAACGTAAATCTATCAATCAACGCCAAGCTGGGGAGCAGATCCCGTTTGTTAATACCTATCACCCCTTCTCTCCTATGCTGAAACGCATTGTGCTACAACATTGGCCTTTATTATCGACTGCCTATCCACAGATTAAAGAATTTAAAAATCCACCTTTATTTTGCTATAAACGGTCCAACAATTTAAAGAATCACTTAGTCCGTGCTGATATTGGCTCTGGCCTACGTAAAACTCGACAAACATTCTTAAATACTCAACAACAAGGCACATTTCCATGCCTGGGATGTGCGCAATGTTCAAATGTTACAAGGAGCGCCACCTTTACTCATCCCAGAACAGGAAAAGTATTTCCGATTAGAGGGTTGTTCACATGTAATAGTACTTATGTGATCTATCTCATAAAATGCCCTTGCGGTCTCGGGTATGTTGGCGAGACAGTCCAACATATCCGAGACCGCATAAATAAACATAAGTCGGATATCCGTTGTGGACGAGTTCTTTTGCCAGTTCCCCAACATTTTATATCTATGGGCCACTCAGTATCACAATTGCGTGATCCCAAAGGCCAGCGTCAGCGGGCACGGCTCCCAACAAAAGGACCGGGAGCGGACTCCCGTGTTCAACACACCAAACACAGAGTGCAGAGTGCAGAGGAAAGTGACACAGACCACCAGCCCGGGTGTGGGACCAGATACACCCGACTGCGGCGGCTGGTCACCAGCACCTTGGTTTACCATTGGACTTGTGTGATTCATTTAATTGTGAATAAACTAACATCCCCGGTCTGACCGGGCGTGCAGGCCCCTGCAGTCACCATCCTCAGCATAAGAGACACTGGGCCCCGGGGCATCTATCCCTACCCACAGAGGGGTTAACATCCAGCTGCCATCCCATTGTCCCCCGGGTGCCCCACAACAGCAGCGATGGTGCCACATTTCACCACACACCGTGGGTGGCGTCACAGACAG
Organism: Anomaloglossus baeobatrachus; assembly: GCF_048569485.1. NCBI lineage: Eukaryota > Metazoa > Chordata > Amphibia > Anura > Aromobatidae > Anomaloglossus > Anomaloglossus baeobatrachus. Next base: position 742,920,890 of record NC_134354.1, read on the forward strand.
TTTATGGCAAATCCTGTACAAATACGTCCCCTTTTAATTTGAAGTGTCCGCGCGATCCCCGGGTCTGGTAGAATCCCTCGAGCCACACTGCGGATCCGGATCCGAGCAGCCCGGCTGCTGGCATGGGGGCGGCACACTGCTTATTGGGAGAAGCCTACACAAGCGTGGTCTATGTTACTGTGAGCATGATGCCCATATCTCCTTCCATAGAGAAGAGGCCACACACCACATCTACACGCCACATTGCTCCAGCATCTAAACGCTTTCTACCGCACCCCCCCTAAGATGGTACCGCCAATCAAGATGACGCAGCAGAATTACTTACAACATAAGGTTATTATTTTTGATCATTTATATGTGTGGATTAATTTTTTATCTTTTTATATTGACTCGCACAATGTCCAATGGTTTTATAGCTCCTTCCATAGTTTTTCATAAATTTGATCTAGGTTTTGTGATAATTAGTGAAAAGCGAATACTAAATTTTCGGGTGTCGGTTATTCGTACTGAATACCTAGTACATATTCTGGTATTCGTCATAAATAACAAAACTAATGCAAGTAAAAGGGAAACCCAAGCATTATTCTGAGAAATCTTCAAGAAAAATGCTTGTGTTCCCCATTGACTTGCATTAGGTTCGTTATGATGAATACTGGAATATGTACTAGTAGGCATTTGGTACGAATAACCCAAACCCAAATATTTAGTCTTCACTCATCATTAGTGTTAATATATTTGTCTTTTGCAGTTGAAAAAGAGGGCTATGAGCTTTGAAACACATTCTTTTAAACATCCATCATTAACAGGATTGTTCATCCATTGCTTGTATCTACACCTCTTTAGAGTTTTCTTGCACAATGTTAACAATACCGTGGTCTATTTGTGAATCAACACAAGCCTCCCATCACACCTAAAGGCCCCTTTACACACTGCAACATCGCTAGCGATATCGCTGGAACGTCACCGATTTTGTGACCTAATAGCGACCTCCCCAGTGACATTGCAGTGTGTGAAACGCATCAGCGACCTGGCCCCTGCTGTGAGGTTGCTGATCGTTACAAATCTTTCAGGACCATTTTTTGGTCCATTGTTTCCCGCTGCGCAGCATGCATCGGGGTGTTTGACACCGTTACAACGACTTCGTTAGCAACTTCCCTTTCAAATAGCTGCTTTGACACGTCCCCAATGAACAGCTAGGTCGTTTTGCAGGTCCGTATCGCTGCTGCGTCGTTGGCCAGGTCTGCCTGTTTGACAGCTCACCAGAGACTTTCCAGCAATCTCAGCCAGGTCGGGGTCGCTGGTGGGATCACTAGAAAGTCTCAGTGTGTAAAGGGGCCTTAAGCACCTTGGATTCAGGCAACAAACCCATCCAGCTTTGCTTTTACATGCCCTCATTGGAGTTGTGCCTAATTGTCACGGGTGTGTCATGGGTGACAGACAGTCCTGTGTTGTCCGACTATAGAAGGTCACAACGTTTGCCTGTGCAAACTGCTCCCTACCTTCTAATATTTCTGCTTGATTTTCATCCTTTTTCCTTTAGGACCCTGCGAATTTCCTCAGCCTGTCAGCTGCTGTTCATCAGTACTTCCCCGAAGCTAGCGTGACAGTACACGAGACCTAATTCCTCAAAGAATATTATAAAAGGGACTGAAAAACTTCAATAGAACCTGTGCTAAAGAAAACATTTTGTACAATTTTGTGCAATTATGCAACAAAACACACTTATAGTTCACAATTGCAGGACAATAATTATGTTAATAAGTGCACAATATACATATCGACACAGAATGAACACCAAGCGAGCGTATCAACATCTCTGACAACCCGGCCTCGCAGAGCTCCATTTGTTTATTAAGCCGTGGTTTCCCGGCCGCCTCTAGATACATATTGCCTAACTAGTGCAATGAATCATTACAAATGTTGGACTTAAAATGTCATATCCTCAAACACAGTATTTTGGAAAAAGAATAGGGGAGAATTGAGGGGGAAGGCGAAAAGAAAACAATATTTCCTGGAAGATTGGGATATGAACTATCGCATGTGATAGAACGAGGAGATAAAGTCACACAAGGTGATACGCATTGCACGTTACACTGTGTAAGCGTCTGTAACAGTAAACAAATCGTATAGAAGAATAAACTGTCAGCCAAGACTCTAAATTGTTTATCTGAATCGTGATATATGATTAAATGCTCCTCTCATTTTGTATTTTTTTGGCTTCTTTTACTATGTTTGTTTTTATTTAGTGTTCACTGTAAATATTATGTCATTCAGTTGGATTTATATTTTTAGAGGGTCTATACCAGCAGCTCCATGTCCATGAATGGATGGCAGATTCGCCTAAATTAAATTAAATGTCCACCCATAAGCAACCCATATGCAATACCTGTTTTTTTGTTTTGATTTTTTTCAGGTTCACAATTGTTGCTATTTCTTGATCAGTGCTACCTTAGAAGGTGTACGGCACTCTTGGCAAATTGAAGACAGGGTGCTCAAGAAGGATACCACCCCGTATATAATAATGATGAAAACGTACAGTTGAAACCAGAAGTTTCCATCCACTCTCTATAAAGACACATCTGCAGGTTTTTCTCGCTATCTGACATGAAATCAGAATCAACCTTTCCTGTTTTAGGTCAATTAGGAATCAAAATTATTTATTTTTGCCAAATGCCGGAATAATAGAGAGAATGTTTTAAGACATTTTTATTTGTTTCTGCAAAGTCAAAATTTTACATACATTCATTAGTATTTGGTACCATTGCCCTCAAATGTTTTGGATATCCTTCTACAAACGTCTCACAATAGTTGGTAGGAATTTGGGCCCATTCCTCCTGACAGAACTGGTGTAACTGAGCCATGTTTGTAGGTCGCTTTGCTCGCACCGGCCTTGTCAGCTTTACCCATACATTTTCAATAGGATTGCGATCAGGGCTTTGTGATGACCACTCCAAAATATTGACTTTGTTATCCTTAAGCCACGTTGTAGCCAGTTTGGCAGTATGCACCAGGTTATTGTCCATTTGGAAGACCCATTTCTGCCCAAGCTTTAAGTTCCTGGCTAATGTCTTGAGATGTTGCTTCAGTATTGCCACATAATCTTTTTTCTTCGTGATGTCATCTACTTTGTGAAGTGCACCAGTCTTTCCTGCAGCAAAACAACCCCACAACATGATGCTGCCACCCTCGTGTTACACAGTTGGGATGATGTTCTTAGGTTTGAAAGCTTCTCCCTTTTTCCTCCAAATGTAACAATGGTCATTATGGCCAAACAGTTTAATTTTAGTTTCGTCAGACCACAGGACATGTCTCCAAAAATTAAGCTCTTTCTGGCTTTTTTTATGTTTCTTTTGGAGTAATGGCTTCTTCCTGATACAGTTGATACAGTACTTGTTTCCCTGTGGATTATGACACAATCTTACCAGCTTGCGCCAGTATCTTCACAAGGTCTTTTGCTTTTGTTCTTGGGTTCATATGCACGGGTCTGATCAAAGCATGTTCACCACTGGTACACAGAACCCATCTTCTTCCTGAGTGCTATGATGGTTGGACATTCCCATCTTGTTTGTACTTGCATATAATTATTTGTACAGATGAACGAGGCACCTTCAGGTATCTGGAAATTTCACCCAAGGATAAATCAGACTTGTGCAAGTCCACAATTCTTATCCTGACATCTTGGCTGATATCTTTTGACTTTCCCATGATGCTACACAAAGAAGCAGTGTGTTTCAGGTGTGCATTAAAATACATCCACAGGTGTGTCTCTAATTAACTCAGGTGGTGCCAATAAACCTATCAGAAGCTTCCAAAGAAATGACATGATCAAATGGACTGTTCCATACTGTTTAACGTCATAATACTCATAGTGTATGTAAATTATTGACTTTTCAGAAAGTAATAAAAATGCCTTAAAACATTCTCTCTCTCATAATTCGGCATTTGGCAAATATAAATAACTAGCTGTAGTACCCGGGCGTTACCCGGGATAGTAACTGTCTATCTGTCTCTCTCCCAGTCTCTGTCTGTGTGTTGCTGTCTGTGTGTCGCTGTCTGTATGTGTCATTCTTTGTCTGTCTGTGTCTCTGTCTGTCTGTTTCTATCTCGGTCTGTATTTGTATTAGTCTATCTGTCTCCATCTCTGTGTCTATCTGTCTCTCTCTATCTCTGTCTCTATATGTGTGTGTCTGTCTCTCCCGTTCCCCGTCTCTCTCTTTCCCCATCTGTCTTTGTCTGTCTCTTTCCCCGTCTGTCTCTTTTCCCGTCTGTCTCTTTCCTCGTCTGTTTCTTTCCCAGTCTGTCTCTTTCTCAGTCTGTCTCTTTGCCCGTCTGTCTCTTTGCCCGTCTGTCTTTTTGCCCGTCTGTCTCTTTGCCGTCTGTCTCTTTGCCCATCTGTCTCTTTGCCCGTCTGTCTCTTTAGAGGGCTGTCTCTTTCCAGGTCTGTCTTTTTGCCTGGCTGCCTCTTTGCCCGGCTGCCTCTTTGCCTGGCTGTCTCTTTGCCCGGCTGTCTCTTTGCCCGGCTGTGTCTTTCCCCGGCTGTCTATTTCCAAGTCTGTCTTTGTCTGTCTCTTTCCCAGTCTGTCTCTTTGCCTGGCTGTCTCTTTGCCGGGCTGTCTCTTTCCCCGTCTGTCTCTTTCCAGGTCTGTCTATTTCTAGGTCTGTCTCTTTCCAGGTCTGTCTCTTTCCAGGGCTGTCTCTTTGCCCATCTGTCTCTTTGCCCATCTGTCTCTTTGCCCATCTGTCTCTTTGCCCGTCTGTCTCTTTGCCCATCTGTCTCTTTCCAGGGCTGTCTCTTTCCAAGTCTGTCTCTTTGCCCATCTGTCTCTTTGCCCATCTGTCTCTTTGCCCGTCTGTCTCTTTGTCCGTCTGTCTCTTTGCCCATCTGTCTCTTTCCCCGTCTATCTCTATTCCCTGCTGTCTCTTTTCCCGTCTGTCTCTTTCCAGGTCTGTCTCTTTCCCCGTCTGTCTTTTTCCTGGTCTGTCTCTTTCCCCGTCTGTCTCTTTCCCCATCTGTCTCTTTGCCCATCTGTCTCTTTGCCCATCTGTCTCTTTGCCCGTCTGTCTCTTTGTCCGTCTGTCTCTTTGCCCATCTGTCTCTTTCCCCGTCTATCTCTATTCCCTGCTGTCTCTTTTCCCGTCTGTCTCTTTCCAGGTCTGTCTCTTTCCCCGTCTGTCTTTTTCCAGGTCTGTCTCTTTCCCCGTCTGTCTCTTTCCCCGTCTGTCTCTTTGCCCATCTGTCTCTTTGCCCCTCTGTCTCTGTCTGTCTCTATCTCTCTGTCTCTTTCCCCGTCTGTCTTTGTCTCTTTCTGTCTCTCTGTCTGTCTCTGTCTCCCCACCAACATCATATTACCTCACACATAAGCTTCTTATACTAACAGTTTATTTTGTTCCTATAGCAACCACTGACAGTTGATATTAATAGCTGTAGCTCCCACCTCCATTCAGTTAAATGGAAGCAGGATTATGGAGAGTAACTGTAAAGCGCAGGGTTACATTTTCCCGTAAAAACAGTCTATGATGTTCCCTGAGTCACATGAGGCATTTGTGCAAAATTTCGTGATTGTAAATGCGACGGTGCAAATTCCTTTAGCGGATATACAGACACACACACATACATACATACATACATACATACATACATACACTGAGCTTTATATATTAGATTTTGGTAATCCTAATTGATCTAAAATGGGAAAGATTTATCCAGACATGTGGTGGGAATAATGCGGGCTAGCCACGGGAGCCTGCATTAAAGGGACAGATGCAGCCAAAGACAAAGACGTATATATATATATATATATATATATATATATATATATACACCTTTTTAGTCATGAAAGGGTTAAACTCCTACTTACTTCTGTTTTAAACGGACATCAAATGGCCCATGAGTTGTGGTATGATCAGACCATGTTCCTGTACGGTCAGACACAGCCATTACACAGCACATAGCCGGGGCAAATTTATAAGATTATCTCAGCACAGGAACATTTTTTTTAACACATCCATTTGAAGAACTTATTATTGCTCCTTTTTTGTGGGGCAATCCCTTTAATGAAACAACTTCTATATGTTTAGTAACTCAGGGATACTCATCTTTTAAGCGGGCTTTACACGAGACGATAGATTGTGCGATGTCGTTGGGGTCATGGTTTTCGTGACGCACATCCGGCATACCGCACGACGTGGTTTCGTGTGACACCTCCTAGCGACGCAGTATCGCTCACAAATTGTGAGTCGTGTACTCGTCGCTAGGTTTCATATAATTGCTTAATTAAAATGGCGGCGGTTGTTCATTGTTTCCGTGGCATCACACGTTGCTCCGTGTGACACCACGGGAACGATGAACAGCAGCTTTACCTGCCTCCCGCGACACCCGACGGCTTAATGGAAGGAAGGAGGTGGGCGGGATGTTTACATCCTGCTCATCTCCGCCCCTCCGCCTCTATTGGCCGGCTGCCACGTGACGTCGCTGTGACGCCGAACATCCCTCCCACTCCAGGAAGTGGATGTTTGCCGCCCTGAGCGACGTCGCACGGGAGGTAAGTGCGTGTCACGGGGGTTAAACGAGTTTGTGCGCCACGGGCAATCAATTGCCCGTGACGCACAAACAACGTGGGCGGTTACGATCGCTTGTGCAATCGCACGATAGATCGGAACGTGTAAAGCCCGCATTAGTCTACGCCATCCTTTCTAACACCATTATAAACCAAAGAAAAAAAACCTGCTTTCCCCTGAAAAGGATTTACTTTGCCTCCATGAGTCATGTACAATCAGGTTATCTCATATTTGAACTATTCAGCTATATCCTAAGTTTAGATTGCTGATCCTTCTAATACTATCGAGCTTTTAGGATCAGAACCCTGGACATCAAATTTCAAGGTATGTGAAGAGATGTGCAACACTTTACAGATGTGGCACTCGCCTCTATTTCTGCCTGATCTGATGAATAGAATATGTAGTAGAGGAAGGATAGGAGACAAGAGTGTTTTTGATGATCTGAAGCAATGTTCATCATTCTGTGAACACATATGCTGTAAATCATCCAGGGTGGCAAACAAATAGTCCATTTTCTTATGGAGGTTTATAATTCTAATATCAGTACTGGGTCCACCGTGGACACAATGTGAGTTTTGGTTAGAGGTCTGCAACTTTTTATGGTCCATGGACCATATTTCCAGATTGGTCCAATCCCAAGAGCCACAAGAAAACATATAAGGCGATTATTGCATACATTTCAGGCTTCAGCAAAATCATCAGCAATTAGGACATTGAAAACTCATGATCTGCACCAACATAGTGGAGGATTTCAGTAAGAAACGACAAACAAGCATTAACAAGTCATACAGTAAAGAAGGAAACTAGTACACATATAAACTAACTATAACCGGTAACATAGCGCCATGTGGTGTCTTCTCAAGATATTCCTTCTATGGTATAAGCCTGCAGCAGTTGTATACTACAACAATAATTACTATCCGAGATATTTAAAACACCCACCTCCCAGCAATGGGGAGAATGGGGAATGCCACTCCAGAAGAGACTGTGCATGCTTGTGACTCTCTCCGTTGTGAGTAATGTGTGATGGTAATGAGGCACCCCACGGAGCCGGGGTTTCTTTACTCATCACCGGTCCGGTGATGAAGGGGTCTCTAGGGATTTCACAGCGACCTGGCCCGGCTTCATGGCCCCAAGGTGTTAATGTGAAGCCCCTCCAGTGTTGTGTCGGTGCATTACCTTCAGGGACTCCACTCAGCTGGATCTTGTTACAGGTAGGGAATCTTCTATTTGTCGTGACGCCACTCTCAGAATTGCGGTCAGTGGGGACCGCCACTGCAGATTAAGGGATGCCTGGGGCTGATGGTGGGTGCAGTCGGTTGTAACAGCCTCCTGAGAGTGAGGCGAGCCCCAAGGCCCTGTGTAGGTGTGTAGAACCACAAGGCGCAGAATAACTCCACACAAGCAGGATGTCTTTCAGGGGTTTTACTCACAGTTGATGGCAGGGTGAGTAACCCGGGCGTAGCTGGGATGAACCAGGCTGGAACCAGGTGTCCTTCAGGCTGACTGATGAGGGTGACTACCGACTCGCCTTCCTTAGCCCTTGGTGGTTTGGGGTAACCCCGACTTTTAGTCCCTATGGGGGTCACCCAGGGAAGTAACTGCTCCCCTCGTTTGGTTGCCGTTTGCTTGTCGCCTGGACCAGATCACTCCAGCTGCTTGCCTCCTGTGAACTATGGGCCCTAACTGTGGCTACGTGGCTGCGGCTTTTGGGTGTTGTGGTGTGGGCTTTGAGGGCCCCACACCGGCAGGTTTAGCAAGGAAAGGTGGATCTATCCCCGCTCCGGGATCTGCCGCCCGTTTGGGCCTGGTACTCCCTAGCAGTCTCCTTACTTCCCACTCCGTGCTCTCTCTTTAGCTGAAGATGGATTTCGGGTAGCACTCCTAGGTGACCGTTCTCCCCCGTCGGTAGCCACTGCGCGGGCGCTGTTAGACTGCAACAGCCCCAGGGGTCTGCTCTTCTCTGAGCTCCCTGGACTCTGCACTAAACCGGCTCACTGCTCCTCCTCTCCTGTTCTTGCCTACGCCACCTAGCAACCAGGCTCTCCACCACACCCCTTAAGTGGAGATGGAGGCGTTTTACCCCCTCCACTATTCCAGTGAAGGTGAAGGCTTTGCCCCCTCCTGGGATCCCCAGGGGTCCTCTCAAAGGTACATGTGTGAGACCTGATCACTATGCGCCTGTGTAGTCACACCTCGGTCAGCCTTCTGGATTACCTGTATTGTACTGTCCCCAGCATGGGTGCAGTACTCAGTGGTGCCTGACCAGGTCAGGGGCGCCACATTCCCCCTTAGTTATCACCAGCACGTCCTCGGGCTGCAAGACAACATTTTAAAATGCATAAAACAGTAAAACATGGTAAAACATTTTAAAAACACCAGGTACCATACATCACCACCCTCCACCCACAAGTCCGTTAACCCACCCGAAACCCTTTCAGGAGGCAGGTCACCGGTTTCTTTTGGTAACCAGGTCTGGGCCATCCACTTCCCCAGACCTTTCCTCCAATCTTCCTCTCCCGTTGGCCGCGCCTTCAGCCACTTCTGGCAGGATGTAGAGGCGGCGTTCATGGTCTGGTGGTCTTCAGGGCATACCTGGCCTGGTGGATCCGCGCCTTCAGCCTCTTCTGGCAGGATGCAGAGGCGGCCTCCACAGTTGGTGCTGACCAGGTACCCTCTTTGTGGTGGAGAGCCAGGCCCCATCAACAGGCATGCTCTCTGGTTGCAGGTAAGCCAAGGCCCCATAATGGACGTGCTCCCTGGTTGCAGACGAGCCAAGCCCCTAAACAGGCTGGCTCTGGTGGTGGTGCCTCTGGTGTAACTATTTACACTGCGAGAGTTTGTGGCTATAGCCAGTTCATAGCCTTAAGGTTCATTTCTCACATTAGTTTATGTGGGCACATCTCTTAAACAGTAACGTTGCAAAACTTCAAACTGGTCAAAACAGGAACTTGTTGTACTTCTTACTTTACTTTCCTCTACTCCTCCATACCAGGGCTTGGGCCTGTAGGGCTGCGGCACCTGTTGGTTTCTCGATCTCTTTCATCGTCCGTGGTGGTCTCATCAGTGGGTTCTTTGTCTGTTCTTTCTCTATCTCTGTCTTTCCTTTCTTCCTCTGTGTCTGTTTCTTTTTCTTTAGGACATGGTGTAACATCTAGTGCATACCAGCCTCTTTCTCCTTGATGCATTGTAAATTGCACTGTGTCTCCCATCCTTAGGTTCCTTCCAGGATGTCCTCTGGGCAAATGAGCTCTAACGTCTCTTCTGTTGACAAAAATGCCTTCTTTCATACCAGGTGCTACTATGAAGCCGTATCCTGATTTTAGGCTGAAATCTTCCACTACTCCTCGACAAAGGGGTCCTCTGACCTGGGCTTTGGCCCTTCTCAGGAACCGTTTCTCCTCCAAGTCTCTGGCCGTTATTTCATCTTTCTGCTCTGGAGACTGTGGTGCAGGGGTGAACTTGGATCTGCTACGGCGCCGTGTCTTGCGGACTGGATTCTGCGGGGTACAGCTTACAAGCTCCCAGGTGAGGCTTTGGGGCAGATCTTCTTCAGCGGAGGGTATCGGGTCTTCTTCGTCCCAGCGGGAGTATGGCAACATCTCTGGCTCGGGGTATGAATCCACTGCTGATGGCTCCGGGGTCAGCTTCTCAGCTTCCTGGCCTCCTCTCCCCCTTAGTTCTTCTGAGCACTCCTTTGGTGGCAGCGCTGGGGATGAGTGTTCATCAGCTGGCCCGGGCGGTGGACTTTTTGGCGTGGATATCTCCAGAGTCTTCTGAGGGGTATGTGGAGGGAGCAGATACCGGTCCACCATCTCCTTTGGGAACTGTGCCTCTAGGTCAGCCTTCAGCTTCTGGTATTCGGGGTCCTCCCCCAGCGTAGACTTCCTAGCAGGGACCTCCTTGGACTGGGGAGCGGTGTCTGCTCTGGCCTTGCGGGCCGGGGTAAATAGAGGTACATACTTGTCTTGGCGGGCCGCGCCTGACATGGCGGCGGCCTGGTCTTGGCGGGCCGCGCCCTGCATGGCGGCGGCCTGGTCTTGGCGGGCCGGGCAGGGCATCGCTGCGGCGGCCTGAATTGGCGTCGCAGCTGCGATGGGATCTGTGCAGGCTGGGCTGGGCGTCGCTGCAGCGATCGGAGCTTGGCGGGCCGCACCTGGCGTGGCTGCGGCCTGGTTCAGCACCTCACTTGCGGCGCGGACGAGCGTTGCTGCTGCGGTGGGGTCTCGGCGGGCCGGGCCTAGCATGGCGGCGGCCTGGGTCAGCGTCACACCTGCGGCGCGGATGAGGGTCGCGGTGGCAGCCGGTTCTTTACGGGCCAAGCAGGGCATCGCTGCGGCGGCCTGGGCTTGGCGGGCCGCACCTGGAGTGGCTGCGGCCTGGCTCAGCGTCGCCGCGCCGGGCGCCTCTTCAGGGACCGCGGGCGTGGCAGCAGGGATCGGGGCACTCGCGCTGGCAGGGGCAACATTGGACTCACCCATCGTTGGCAGCATCGGGGTCTGAGTCGTCACCGCCCGGTCTGGCACTCGGCGCGCGGCTCTCCCCTCATAGGCCTGAACCGCCGCGGCCATTTCCAGAAACTCCGTACGTCCCTCTCTGATCTGCCTTCCGACCCTGGCCTCCAGTTGATCGCAGAACTCGGCAAGCTCCCGACACCACCAGGCAGCGGAGCCTGGCTCTGGGTCTCTGTGTTCAGACGCCATTTCCTCTAACAGCAGGCTTCTGGCTCCCTTTCTGTCCCGACGTCTCTGAACGCTTCCGCTCTCTTCACTTGCGAGGTCAGGACCCTGCAGGGGATCTCTGGGTAGCCACACCTCTTCGTGGGCGGTAACTTCTCCCAGCGCGGGCTGCTGTTGTTTTTCGGCGCGCTTTTCATGGTGGCAATATGGCGGCGCTTCCAATTTTCCAAGCGGACCGCCCAGGCACATGGTCACCTGTCTGAACAGGTCTAGTCCTTATCCTGTTCGTGACGCCAGATGTCAAGCCCCACAAGTGCAGTGTCGGTGCATTACCTTCAGGGACTCCACTCAGCTGGATCTTGTTACAGGTAGGGAATCTTCTATTTGTCGTGACGCCACTCTCAGAATTGCGGTCAGTGGGGACCGCCACTGCAGATTAAGGGATGCCTGGGGCTGATGGTGGGTGCAGTCAGTTGTAACAGCCTCCTGAGAGTGAGGCGAGCCCCAGGGCCCTGTGTAGGTGTGTAGAACCACAAGGCGCAGAATAACTCCACACAAGCAGGATGTCTTTCAGGGGTTTTACTCACAGTTGATGGCAGGGTGAGTAACCCGGGCGTAGCTGGGATGAACCAGGCTGGAACCAGGTGTCCTTCAGGCTGACTGATGAGGGTGACTACCGACTCGCCTTCCTTAGCCCTTGGTGGTTTGGGGTAACCCCGACTTTTAGTCCCTATGGGGGTCACCCAGGGAAATAACTGCTCCCCTCGTTTGGTTGCCGTTTGCTTGTCGCCTGGACCAGATCACTCCAGCTGCTTGCCTCCTGTGAACTATGGGCCCTAACTGTGGCTACGTGGCTGCGGCTTTTGGGTGTTGTGGTGTGGGCTTTGAGGGCCCCACACCGGCAGGTTTAGCAAGGAAAGGTGGATCTATCCCCGCTCCGGGATCTGCCGCCCGTTTGGGCCTGGTACTCCCTAGCAGTCTCCTTACTTCCCACTCCGTGCTCTCTCTTTAGCTGAAGATGGATTTCGGGTAGCACTCCTAGGTGACCGTTCTCCCCCGTCGGTAGCCACTGCGCGGGCGCTGTTAGACTGCAACAGCCCCAGGGGTCTGCTCTTCTCTGAGCACCCTGGACTCTGCACTAAACCGGCTCACTGCTCCTCCTCTCCTGTTCTTGCCTACGCCACCTAGCAACCAGGCTCTCCACCACACCCCTTGAGTGGAGATGGAGGCGTTTTACCCCCTCCACTATTCCAGTGAAGGTGAAGGCTTTGCCCCCTCCTGGGATCCCCAGGGGTCCTCTCAAAGGTACATGTGTGAGACCTGATCACTATGCGCCTGTGTAGTCACACCTCGGTCAGCCTTCTGGATTACCTGTATTGTACTGTCCCCAGCATGGGTGCAGTACTCAGTGGTGCCTGACCAGGTCAGGGGCGCCACATTAACAAAAGGAAGGAACGAAGGAAGGGGGTTGATGGATGGGGACGATGTTGGAAGTAGTCGTCTCGTGACGCCACCTGTGGTATGCTGCTATGAGGGAAGCCACCGCTGTGGAATGTCGTTCTCTTACTGTACGGATGTTAACGCAGCTCTGGTGTTTTAGCTCTCCACAGGTAGAGCTAGGCCTCAGGGAGGATGATGGGAGTGGTAGTAGCCGATAGCGCTAGAGTGCAGATTGACGGCGCCAGCAATGACAGAGACAACACAGGGGCTGCAGTTCAAAGTTCTCTTTACTCATTGCAACTGTCGTCACTCTTGGAATGTTGGTTTCCACTATGATGGTCTCCAGCCGATCCCGGATAGTTCAGAGGTCACCACCAGTGTTCCCACTGTGTGTCCTTCCTGGTAGGGGATCCCTCCACTCTGGTGTATGGAACGGGCTATGGGTGCTTCCTGCACGCTCCGTGGACCCTGGGATTCCCCTGCACTTTGGATAGCCTGGGCTGAGCTTCCTACTCCAAGCCTTGGGCCCCGCTGAGCTCCCAGAAGTGTACAAGGTAGCTTTGGATCGAGGTCCCGACTTGTCTCCCTACCCCGAGCTATGCCTGGGGTCGACTGGCTATGTGAGATGCTCCTTTCTTTCCCCCCAATGGTGCCCAGGTGGTTGTCCTAGTGATCAGAAAGTCCCATGCCTCGTGATGGCCACCCCCTGTCCACCCTAGGTCAAGCCCAGTGGGAAAGCACCTAACTGTATGTTGTGTGTGAATGTGGTAAACACCAGCTGTTAACCCCTTCCTTACCTGGGATGAGTACTACACCTAAAATGAGATGCAATACCCTGTGGCGACTGAAGCCTCAGGGGCGCCACACTAAAAAGCCACATTCACTATTCGCATGAACTACAATAAAAATCGCTGCTCACATGCATAGACATGTATCCGGTTCATCTTCTCACTTGAGAGCCATATAGGAGTCAGGATCAGGAGATCTCTATCTGCCAAATATAGGTCATCAATATAAAAATGGTGTAACAACCTTTTAAAGTGCACCAATCAACAGGATTTTCCTATATAACCTAAAGCCAGTGCTATACTGGCACTATCATGCTGATTCTATACATACCTTTAGTTGTCAGCTAAGATGTATAGGTTTTGAAACACAAGCAAGTAAAGTTTTAAAATCAGCAGCTTTTTCAATGACAGCAGCTGAAAGATTGGGTGGGTATTCCTAGTTATCCCTTCCCCTTGTTATTTATGCTATTTGTATTATAGAATGGATTTACTTTGTGACTAAAAGGACCTGTGCTGATGTCATACCCATGTGACCAGAAGGGGTGGGGCCTCAGCCAACATAGCTGATACCAGGAAGCAACATTTTTGTGTTGGCTGAGGCCCCGCCCCTTCTGGTCACATGGGTATGACATCAGGACAAGTCCTTTCAGTCACAAAGTAAATCAATTCTATAATAGAATTAGCATAAATAACAGGAGGAGGGGATAACTATGAATAATCACCCAATCTTTCAGCTGCTGCAGCTGCTGTCTTTCAAAAAGCTGCTGATTTTAAAACTTTACTTGCTTGTGCTTCAAAATCTATACATTCTAGCTAACAATTAAAGGTCTGTATAGAATCAGCATGATAGTGCCAGTATAGCACTGGCTTTAGGTTATATAGGAAAATCCTGTTGATTGGTGCACTTTAAAAGGTTGTTCCACTATTTTTATCGTTATATAGGAAATTCCTGGTGCTTGGTGTGCTTTAAGGTGTCAGTGGGTGACCTTATCTATAGGGCCCCTATGGAGCAGTTGCACATGCTTCTTACATACTATGTCTCTCCTTAGAGTTCATATTGTCCAAGAAACTGGATGTATCTTTTTTTCAATGCATTTGTGCATGTTTTCTTAAAACTCATGCAGTCAAAAAAAGTCTAATTGAATAGACATTCCCCTTGAGATGACATAATTTTGCCTAATTCTATAAATAGATCCTTCCAATATCACTTCAATTAGCGGTAATTAATTAAAATAAACGTTTCACTATTTTAAGAACAACCTATTAGCTAAATCGCTATTTTAAGGGAAAGCTCATTATTGGTGAAGGTTTACTTTATATAATACTAAAGTCGAAGAATACACTAGAAGTGATTTAAGTAATAATGTCCAAAAATAAAGCATAAAAAAAGGAGATGCGCTCATCGGGTGAATAATTATGAAAAAAGACGTGAGAAGATAGTAACTGGAGGCTTGCAAATTCTGCTGTATTGGTGTCACAAAAGGTATGGGGAAGTACCAAGTGCAAGGCGAAAGGGAAGGGAAACCCTGTGTCTAGGGAAAGGGAAGATGGTGACACCTGACCGATCCTACTGCTGGTCTCTGGGGTCCCTAACCATTCTAGATAGGTTCCGCACCTATGCGCTGAGCCGGATACCTGACCCTAGGTATCCCTAGTGCTGGGCTTTAAATAGGGAACGGGTGTGGATGAGCTCTTCATCAACCCCACTAAACACTATAGAAGACACAAGTGGGACACACAGGGGGAAAAGCATGAACTACTTATCATAAGATGACTCAGGTAGAAGTTCAGCAAAGCTTTCAGCAACGATACCACAGAGGAGTACAAGCCACCTGCTTGCACCCAGGGTTTGAAGGAACTTAAGATATCACCAGCACCAGTCCAAAGGAATCAAGGGGTATTTAAACACCAAGAGAATATTGATGATCAACAGCTGGGTGGAAGTCGAGCTCCTGCTGGGTCCAAAAGCGAGAAAGATGAATCCAACAGGAAAAGCTGCCTATATCAATGAATACTGACAGAAGGAGCAATGGAATGTCAGGGTGCATTTTGCACAGCCAAATGTTGTGACCTTCTATGGCATGAAACCACATGACTGTCTGTCACATATAACATGTACCAGTTATCCTGTTCAACTGTACCTGAGGTCCCTCCTTATGGCTCTGTTTTTTGGGATGCTGTATGGTCACTTTGTACTGGAGTGTTCCAGACTGAAAAAAATACTGTGTTTCCTCAAAAATAAGACAGGGTCTTATATTATTTTGTTGCTATGAATGATGCGCAAGGGCTTATTATCAGGAGATGCCTTATATTTTCCTATGAACAACAACCCATATTTATTCTTGACCAAAAAATAAGCATTTATTCATATATAATCCTGTCATCACATTCTGGAACATCAACATTTTGTGTCAATCCTATTACTGGCTTAGATTCACATTTTCTTATCTGATCTGCTATTCTCATGGTGAACAACCAGCCTTATAGTGGTGGGCATAGACCATATTTACAAAGGTTTACATTAGCATCTTAAATGTATTATTCTCTATGTACTACTAAAATTTTTACCCAAAAGAAAGCAGACACCCGCTAAAAGAATCGCACTTACCAGACCCCAAACAATTAGAGTTGGCAAGTGAATGGGCTCTCACATACAAATCTGTTAGGTCCCCTTGCGTTCTACAGCGGTTGGCTCTCCCTGCTGACTGGAAGCAGTATCACTCGCACAGAATGATACTGGTACCCAATCTGTATGTGACAGCTGCAGTGCAATACAGCTGGAATGGCGAGAAACCTGACAGCGATGCAGATGTCTATGTGAGAGCCCATCCACCATCGGCACTTGCCAACTCTAATTGTTTGGGGTCTACTGTGCGCAATTATTTTTCTTTTTTTGGGGGGTGTTTGCTTTCTTTTGAGAATGTCTGCTTTGTTTGATGAAGAATCCTGCTGTATTCTTTAACTTTTTTAGATGGTTGGACACTTCCTTATCGAACTGCAACTAGGGCTTATTTTTGGAGTAGGGCTTTTCTTTTAAGCATGCTCTAAAAAAATCCTATTAGGGCTTATTTTTGGGGTGGATCTTGCTTTCAGGGAAAACCTCAATTGATCTCCAGCTCATTTCCTGTACATCACATCATATCTGCGAGAGTAGTCCTACCACATCCCCCCCATCCCCCCCACACACACACACACACACACATAGGTTTTTGTAAAACAAAACTCCTCTGGCTCTGCTCTGCCTGGGCTCAGAACAGATTTGACACACCTTGTCATTGGCCCATTCTATTATGCCATCTCTCCCGGATCAGCCTCCTCCCAGACACTAATTCCAGTGGGAGAAAGACATGGGAATTTTCTTATCTTTTGTTGTATAAGACGCACCAGATTATAAAACGCACCCTAAATTCAAAGCAAAAAAATGGGGTCCGTCTTCTAATCCAGTGGTGTCTTACCGGAAGGGGCAATGGCAGTAGCGGTGGTGGAGGAGTCACAGGAGGCAGGGGCGGTGGGTGTCCCAGAAACTGTAGGCTGTGCTGCAGCGGCGGTGGCTGACGTTCGGGCTGCGGCAGAGACTGGGGCTGCGATGGAGGCTGGGGTTGCGACAGAGGTTGGGGTTGCCGTGCTGCGGCAGCTGGTGCAGCGGCGGCGGCTGCGGTGGCTGTGCGCGGTGAGTTCTTCAAATAAATGGCGCCTGGAGTCAGCGCAGATTGAGCTCTAGGCTCAATAGCAAGCCGAGATCTCATCTGCGCAAGCGCCAGCTCTGAGCACCATTATACTGAAGTCAGCTGCAGGGAGATCAATGGGCCAGAGGCGGTGTCTGCGGAGATGAGAGCTTGAGCCAAGAGCTCCAGCGGCGCACGCGCCGACTCCACTCGGCATTATTTGAGGTCCTCATCGCCTGACCCGCAGCACCAGTTCAGCTGCCGGAAACCCCGCACAGACCCCACATAGTCGTCGGAGTTTCCACAGAGCTTCTGCAGACACCGCACAGCTGCCCCAGCAACAGCCGCCGGGAGACCTCGCACAGTGGCTGCAGACACCGCACAGCCGCCCCAGCATTCCTTGCAACCCTCTCCACCACCCCGGTAAGGAATAAACAGATTATAAGACGCACGCCTCACTTTGCTCCCATATTTTTGGAAGGAAAAGTATGTTTTATAACCTGAAAAATGTGGTACTTTCCAGATTGTAGAGTCTATGCCAAATTACACATCTCATACCTCCGTTGGACCAGGCCTGTTTGGGGTATCACACAAAGAAGGGGACGTCCTTGCACATTGTTTGGTCTTGGGAAGCCATCTCCTCTTTCTGGGATGGTGTCAAATGGATTATTCGCATGGTCACTGATAGTTCGGCAAACCTGAGCTTGGCTCTATTTCTCCTAGAAACATTTGATTACTTGATTTTTGGTCATATCAGCAAGGCCCTGTATACCATAGTTTTTGAGGAAAAAAAATTCCTGCCCTCCTCTGTCAATTGAGATCAACAAGTTTAATACAACATCATTATAATAAACATACCTTCTCCACTAACTTCAGTGATCAGTTTTTGGATATTACACGTATTGTTAAAAGGCATATTTTCATGCTATTTCAGGATAAAAATGTAATCAAATATTCAAAATTCCAGTAAATTATGTAGCTAAAAAGCTCCAACATTAGAGAATGTTTTAGCTCTGTCACTATTCACATTGGACAATGCTGGTGTGCAATCTAATTGTAGTCATTCTCAATTCACCTGTTGTAATTATATTACTCAGAATTAGCGAATTAAGATAGACTCAATTTGGACACTTCCAATCAAACAAACATTGGGTCTATTATTCTGGCAATGATAACTGAAGAAGAAATGGTGTTGCTTTTATTCTCAACCGAAAATTGACTGGCACTATCCTGAAATGCAATGCAGTCATTGATAGAGTCATCTTGACATGACTACAAGGAGCCCCAATCCATGTCACAATTATACAAGTCTATACAACAACAACAGATAGCAAGGAGGAGGACATTGCCCTATTCTCTGATCAAGTTCAAGAAGAAATCAGCAAGATGCCAAAACAAGACTTAAGGCCGCTTTACACACTGCGATATCGGTCCCGATATTGCCATCGTGCGTACCCGCCCCCATCGGTTGTGCGACACGGGCAAATCGCTGCCCGTGCCGCACAACATCGCCCAGACCCGTCACACATACTTACCTGCACGGCGACGTCGCTGTGACTGGAGAACCGCCTCCTTTCTAAGGGGGCGGTCCGTGCGGTGTCACAACGACGTCACTGAGCGGGCACCCAATAGAAGCGGAGGGGTGGAGATGAGTGGGACGTAACATCCCGCCCACCTCCTTCCTTCGCATTGCGGCCGGGAGGCAGGTAAGGAGAGGTTCCTCGTTCCTGCGGTGTCACACGGAGCTATGTGTGCTACCGCAGGAACGAGGAAGAACTTCGTTACTTCTGCAGTAACGATCATTGAGAATGGACTCCCATGTCACCGATGAGCGATTTTGCACGTTTTTGTGACGATGCAAAATCGCTCATCGGTGTCACACGCAACAACATCGCTAATGCGGCCGGATGTGCGTTACAAATTCCGTGACCCCAACGACTCAGCATTAGCGATATCGTAGCGTGTAAAGCCCCCTTTACTCATTATCATGGGAGACTTGAATACCAAAACTGGGCAAAGGGGATTCATTATTGGAAACTTTGGACTTCATGAATGAAACAAGGCTGGAGGATGACAAATATGCTGTCCATCATGAATATCTTCTTCCAAAATCACAAATGTAGACTTTACACATGGAGATCACCTAATGCAGCCTATAAAAATCAGATTGACCACATATGTGTTTGACAAAGGTTGCCAATCATTACTGCGACAACAAGGCCATGAACTGACTGTAGAACTGATCAAGAACTTTTGACAGAAAAGATTAGAGTCAAGCTGTGCAAAAGGATTAGACAAGAAGTTGTTTCCAACTTCAATTTGACCAACATACTTGAAGTTCTTTGGAACAGTCTGTATAACCGATTATATCTCAGGACAGGGATTAAAGAAATCCTGAGGAATTTTGGACACGTATAAAGACTATTGTTACTGAAGAAGCCAGAAGAACAACAAGAGGCAGAAGATACCCCCGCAGCCATGGTTAACAGGAGAGACCCTAAAGATCAATGAAGAAAGACAAATAGTAAAAGCAAAAGGTAACAAGCAGGACAAAGACAATGTCAGTAAAAGACTAAAGAGAGCCACTCGAACAGATAATGAACTTTATTACCAAAAGATACATACAGAGATATAAAACAAACATCTAAAGGGCAAGACTAGGTAGACATACCAAAAGATCAAAGAGATACAACAAAAGTTTCAACCAAGAGTGAGAATAATGAACATGCCAACGAGAATACACTAACTGGGCCAGAACAGATACACAAAACACCTCTACAAGAACAACTCAGTGATACCTGAAGAAATTGAGATGGGAAATCATGGAGAACTGAACATCTTAAAAGGCGAAGTCGTTGCTGCAATACACCTTATGTCAAAAAGCAAATAACCTGGATGTTATAATATTCCAATAGAACTCATAAAGTCTTCTGAAGCTGCAGTTGATGTCATCACACTCCTGTGTCAATAGATATGGACAACTGGTAAATGGCCCAAGGACTGGACAAGAACAATATTTATTCCTATTCCAAAGAAGGGAGAAGATACCGATTGTGGAAACTATCGGACTATTGCGCTCATACCTCATGCCAGCAAAATACTGCGGAAGATCGTACAAAGATGGTTACTGCCTTACTTTGACAAAGAGCTGCCAGAGAAATAAGCAGGAAAGGCAGTGGAAAAAGAGATGTAATTGCTAACATTAGATGGATAATGGAAAAGGCCAAAAATATGACAAGGAGCGCTATTTTTGCTTAATCAACTACAGCAAATCCTTTGACTGTTTATCACCAGAAACTGTGGAATACTATGAAGGATATGGATGTGCTGAGCTCTTTGATCAGCCTTTACATCGACCAACAAGCAACAGTTTGTACTCAAAATGGGGACGCGGCATGGTTCAAAGTAGAGATAGGCATCAGACAAGGCTTCATCCAGTCACCATTTCTCTTCAATTTATATGCAGAAACTATTTTCAGAAAGGCTGGACTTGCCAAAAAAAATAAAAGAATCATCATGGACGAATCATCAACAATCTTAAATACGCAGAAGATAAAACTTTGATAGCAACAAGCATAGATGGAATGATGGTCTTATTACAGAGTGTCAAGATGGAAAGCTCAAACATGGAACTCCTACTCAGACAAAGAAGACAAAGATATTTGACTATGACTGGGACACATATGAGATGGACGGCAATGAAATAGAAATAGTAAAGGACTTCACTCTACTCGGATTAATGATCAGTCAACATTCAGTGACAACACCGGAAGTCAATTAGAGAATAGCTATGGGAAATTCAACAATGAAGTCACTACACAAGGTCCTCAAATCGAGGAATATTTCACTGGTGATGAAGACACGGCTCATACACAGTCTGGTCTTTTCTGTAGTAACATATGGATGTAAAACCTGGATGATAAAGAAACAAGACAGAAGAAGAATCAATGTCTTGAAATGTGGTGCTGGAGAAGGATGATATCACTACCATGGATGGCAAGAACAAACAAATACATTTTGGAACAAATCAAGTCAGAGATGTCACTCGAAGCAAGAATCTCCAAGCTATGACTTGCCTACTTTTAATGCATCATACAAACAGAACAATCGCTAGAGAAGGACATCATGGTCAGAAAAATAGAAAAAACAAGGCGAAGAGGAAGACCAGCAACCCGATGGCTTGATACTGTCAAGGTAACAGTAGTGAAAACCCTGGTGAACCTATCTAGGCTACACAAGATCGATCTTTCTACAGAGTTTTCATCCATCAAGACACCATGTACTAAATCTAAATCTAATAGATTTACATCCTTGGTTACCAACAAATAGTGCAAATTTAACAGTTTTATCAACTGTAACACTACCGCTGTAGTGTATATATAATGGTGTGAAAAAGTGTTTACGCCCTTCCTAATTTATTCTTTAGCATGTTTATTAGACTTATATGTTTCAGATCACCAAACAAATTTAAATATTAGACAAAGATAACACAAGTAAACAAAAAATGCAGTTTATAAATGAAGGTCTTTATTATTAAGGGGAAAAGAAATCCAAACCTACAGGGCCCTGCGTGAAAAAGCGATTGCCCCTCCTTAAAACAAAAATTAACTGGGCATTATCATGAGTATGAATATGCGGCATAATATTACAGTATATCACAAAAGTGAATAATCCCCTAACATTTTTGAGCGATTAAATATATTAACAATATGTACTAAGAATCACATTCAGAGTTTTTTTCTGTTTTGTATATGCACGTAATATGTCTATTAACATTCTTTATGTTTACCAGCATTTACCATATCCTATACTCTAGCACTGATTGGGCTAATAAAGAGTTAAGGCCCCGTCACACTAAGCAACATCGCTAGCAACATCGCTGCTAACGAACAACTTTTGTGACGTTGCTAGCGATGTTGCTGTGTGTGACATCCAGCAACAACCTGGCCCCTGCTGTGAGGTCGTTGGTTGTTGCTGAATGTCCTGGGCCATTTTTTAGTTGTTGCTGTCCCGCTGTGAAACACAGATCGCTGTGTGTGACAGCGAGACAGCAACAACTAAATGTGCAGGCAGCAGGAGCCGGCTTCTGCGGAGGCTGGTAACCACAGTAAACATCGGGTAACCAAGAAGCCCTGTCCTTGGTTACCCGATATTTACCTTTGTTACCAGCCTCCGCCGCTCTCACTGTCAGTGCCGGCTCCTGCTAGCTGCAGGACACATCGGGTTAATTAACCCGATGTGTGCTGTAGCTAGGAGAGCAGGGAGCCAGCGCTAAGCAGTGTGCGCTGCTCCCTGCTCTGTGTACATTTAGCTGCAGCACACATCGGGTAATTAACCCGATGTGTGCTGTATCTAGGAGAGCAGGGAGCCAGCGCTCAGTGTGCGCTGCTCCCTGCTCTCTGCACGTGTAGCTCCGTGCGTTGGTTACCCGATATTTACCTTAGTTACCAAGCGCAGCATCTTCCACGCGGCGCTGGGGGCTGGTCACTGGTTGCTGGTGAGCTCACCAGCAACTCGTGTAGCCACGCTCCAGCGATCCCTGCCAGGTCAGGTTGCTGGTGGGATCGCTGGAGCGTCGCAGTGTGACATCTCACCAGCAACCTCCTATCAACTTACCAGCGATCCCTATCGTTGTTGGGATCGCTGGTAAGTTGCTTAGTGTGACTGGACCTTTAACTGACAAGGTTAAGTTATTGGCTGATATAAAGCCATGTGACAGGATGGAATGTGAGATATAAAGCTTGCGGAGTTCATTGAGTTCCTTGCAATGAGTAAAGACGGAGCCTGAAACACGTCTGCGGTTATCTATGTGATGGATGGAATTTTAAAATGGACATGAAAAAAAACTAAGAATTTTAGGGATTTTCATTGCTGGATTTTCTTCTTTATCAACAAGTTTAATGCCCTCATGTAGATGGACGACTTCACTTCCTCTATCCACGATACCCATTATAAATTCAGCCGTATCTGGATCTATTGAATTGAATTTCAACAATCTACAGAGTACACTGTCCTTTTCACCTGATTCTTCCTGAATGTGTAGCCCATTAGAACTATTTCAGTATACAGTCATGGCCAAAAGTGTTGGCACCCAGAAAATGAAGTATTTCTCCCAGAAATTAATTGCGATTACACGTTTTGTTATACACGTTTATTTCCTTTGTGTGTATTGGAACAATACAAAAACAGTGGAAAAAAAAGGTAAATTGGACATAATTTCAAACAAAGCCCTAATAATGGTCCGGTCACAATTATTGGCACCTTCAACTTAATATTTGGTTGCACACACTTTGGAATAAGTAACTGCAATCAATCGCTTCCTATAGCCATCCATAAGATTCTTATTCCTTTCAATTGGAATTTTGGACTCTTCTTTTGCAAACTGCTCCAGGTCTCTCATATTTGAAGGTGTCTTCTCCCAAAAGCAATTTAGATTTAGATGACATTTAGATCTGGGCTCATTGCTGGTACTTCAGATCTCTCCAGTGCTATGTTTCCTTCCATTTCTGGGGGCTTCTTGAAATATGTTTGGGGTCATTGTCCTACTGGAAGACACATGACCTAGGTTGCAGACCGGCTTTCCGACACTGGGAACTACATTGTGATAAAAAATACTTTGGTAATCTTCAGATTTGATGATGCCTTGCACACAGTCAAGGCACCCAGTACCACAAGCAGCAGAATAGCCCCAAAATATCTTTGAACCTCCACCATATTTGACTGTAGGTCCTGTGTTCTTTTTTTGTCGCCTCATTCCATTTTTGGTAAACAGTAGAATGATGTGCTTTATTAAAAAGCTGTATCTTGGTCTTATCTGTCCACAAGATGCTTTCCCGGAAGGATTTTGGTTACTCACGTACATTTTGTCAAACTGCAGTCTATTTTTTATATGTCTGTGTCAGCACTGGGGTCCTCCTGGGTCTCCTGCAACAGCATTTCATTTGATTCGAATGACAAAGCATAGTTTACGCTGTCACTTATGCACCTTGAGCCTGCTGGTGAGATTAAATTTCTTTGGAACTTGATTGGGGCTGCTTATCCACCATCTGGACTATCCTGTGTTGCAGCCTTTCATCAATTTTTCTCTGCCGTCCATGTCCAGAGAGATTTGCTATAGTGCCATGAGTTGTAAACTTCTTGATTATATTGCATAACTGAGACAAAGGAACATCAGAGCTTTGGAGATGAACTTGAAACCTTGAGATTGTTGATATTTTTCAACAATGTTGGTTCTCAAGTCCTCAGGCAGTTCTCTTTTGAGCTTAAACAATCATTACAAGCTTGAACCAATGTTGTTTACCCTGAGCCTGTTGGTGAGATTGAATTTCTTTGGAACTTGATTGGGGCTGCTTAACGACCATCTGAATTATCCTGCCTTGCAGCCTTTCATCAATTTTTCTCTACCGTCCATGTCCAGGCAGATTAGCTATAATGCCATGGGTTGTAAACTTCTTAATTATATTGCATAACTTGGACAAAGGAACATCAAGATCTCTGGAGATGAACTTGTAACCTTAAGATTTTTGATATTTTTCAACAATTTGGGTTCTCAAGTCCTCAGACAGTTCACTTTTGAATTTAAACAAGCATTACAAGCTTGAAACAATGTTGTTTACGGACAATTTTAGAAAGCTGCCATCAATTTTGTCCTGCCGTTTTTAGGGGTTTGTGTGAAATTAAGTCCAATTTTCCTTTTTTCTGTTTTTTTTTTTTGTGTTGTTCCAATACACACAAAAAAAAATAAACATGTATATAACAAAACGTTTGTAATTCCAACAATTTTTGGAAAAATATACCTCATTTTCTTGAAGAATTTCAAGGGTGTCAACACTTTTGACCATGACTGTATTTATACTATATCCACCTTTTATACAATTCCTTCCTATTTCAGCCCCACTATTCCTATTTCAGTCCCACTTTCTATTTTAATCCTACCCACTATTTTTTTTTCTCTTTTGCTTCTACTCTGCTTCTTTTTCTCCAGTTCTTAAAGAAGAATAAAATTCCCAATATTAGTTGTATTCCAAAAACCTTATATGCAATATAGCTTAGCTGTCTTATCAAAAAAGGATTTGTGTGTTAAAAAATCACCTACAAATCTGATATGTGAGTTTCACTTCTTGAGACACACTACAAGCTACATACTCGTTGGTACCTTACACCTTCAATATTGAACATATTGAACAAAATATTTCTTTCCCAATTTCCCCTCTGTTGGAGAGAATGTGGAATCTTAAACATTAATGGTAATCTTAAACATTAATGGTAATATTAAACATCTATTCTGGGAGTGAAACACAATCAACATTCTCTGGAAACAGGTTGAAATGCTCATTTGAGACATTATTGAGTTAAAATATCACTCAATATCACTCATTCTACATTTGGCAATTCTATCACTAGAAATTCATAAGCTTTTAACAGAACACCAATTTATTTTCTTACAAATTTTAATTACTACATTTAGTAGCAACATTTTGGAAGAAACAGG